>NC_052641.1:3333333-3636363 GCF_016161935.1 Mauremys reevesii | reverse complement strand
TAAAAAAATCTTACTGCATTATAGGTGAAACCGCGTTATATCGAACTTGCTTTGATCTGTCGGAGTGCGCAACCCCGCCCCCCGCCGGAGTGCTGCTTTACCACGTTCTATCCGAATCCGTGTTATATCGGGGTAGAGGTGCATTTTACATGAGAAATGAAATATCCAAACAAATACTAAATGATATCCATTGGACCGCCCATGGTTGATGTGAAGTGTAGTGCTGCCCAACAGACAAGAGCTACATAGATTCCAGCAAAAAGGTTAGAAAGGAGGGCTCAATGACATACATTTCGTAGTTTTGGTCCTCTGTCTCCTGCTGCACTGAGAGCTCTTCCAACGTCGCGTCAATATCTAGCTGATTCGTCTCCAGCTGCCGTAGCAATGTCTCCCTCTGAAGAAAGGAAAAGAAAACAGAAGTCTGAGCAGGAAAGGTCACTGTACAAGACATCTGGGAGCTTGCCGGTACAGAGAGATCTTGTATCAGCACTAATGTCACCACTCTACCCATCATAATGAATTAAACAGCAGCCAGGGCTCCCAGCAAAGGAATACAATGGAAAGCAGAGGGGCAGAAACAAGGTGTTCATCCTGAAAGTCAGCATCCTCTGTTGCAAGGATGAGTGTGTGTCACAAACTGCGCTGTGCGTAGGAAAGTGCTGTTCACAAAGCAGCACTAGAATAGGCTACAGAGCAATAATAGAACAATTTCAAATAAAGAATTGCTTATACGTCTCTTTGTGAAAGTATACACAAAATTATGCACCTCAGTGATATCAGTACTTTGCACCAACACTGTCTGCAGATTCTCTGGATACAAGAACGCTCCATTATCACCATTAGGCAGTGTTCAGCTGGTGCAGTGAGTCACACATTTGCTTTCTAATGGGACTTAAGTCAGTCATCCAGCTGGATGACTATAAAAGAACGATGCTCCTATTAGTGTACAGATGCTCTGAAGATACTGACACCAAGGAATTCATTTGCCTTTACAGCAGACATATTGGCTGCTTAAGAGAAGACTCATTTCTAAGCCATCCCAGCACCTATCTACCTGGCCTTTCTTCTTTATAGTCAGGGCCCTATTTAATCTGCAGCCAAGCAATTTGCCACAGAACTGTGATTTGGAATCAAACCTTGGATTTTAGAAAGCTATGTTTCTAGTCAACATGGTTATGAAAATAACCCTGTAAACACAAACTGAATGTAAACCAGTGAGGCCAACGCTGAAATTTTACTTAGGAGAGTCAAATATTTGATATTTTATTTACAGTCACGCCCCCCTCCCCCTCCCAGAATCAAATTATTTAAGAATTTTAGCTTTCATTAAAAAAATAAAAAAATAAAGAGTGTCTAGCCCTCAGGGTTGCAGAGGAGAGATTGAAACTATGACCTCAAGAACCAGAGGGCAAAGAAAAAAGAACCCAACATTTATGTATTTATTTGTATTTCTCATGCATCCGACGAAGTGGGTATTCACCCACGAAAGCTCCCAAACGTCTGTTAGTCTATAAGGTGCCACAAGACTCTTTGCTGCTTTTACGATTTTTAAGTCAGTCATGAATTTCAACACCTGGTTCATGTGTTTCCAACATTTGGGGGTGGCAATATGAGATAAACCAATGCAGTGTTGTCTTCCTGAATGTGGACAGCCTGAGGCCGTGTCTAAACTAGCAAGCTTACAGCTGAATGGATGCAGCTGCGCTGCCGTGAGATCGCTCATGAAGCCGCTCTGTGCCAGCAGGAGAGAGCTCTCCCGTCGACAGAATAAAACCACCTCCACGATCGGCGGTAGCAGATCTCCCAGAGATACAGCCTGTGCACACTACCACTTATGCCAGCAAAACTTATGTTGCTCAGGGGGGTGTTTTTTCACACCCCTGAGCGACATAAGTTACGCCAACAACAGTGGTATAGAATCATAGAATTTCAGGGTTGGAAGGGACCTCAGGAGATCATCTAGTCCAACCCCCTGCTCAAAGCAGGGCCAATCCCCAGACAGATTTTTGCCCCAAATCCCTAAATGGCCCCCTCAAGGATTGAACTCAACCCTGGGTTTAGCATAGATATGGCCTGAAACAATGGCTTGGAGGGGTGAATAGCCCTACTTAACCCAGTGGTTTCTTAGCTCTGAAACAGAAAGATAACACTTTAAAATGTCATATTAACTATTTCACTGCTGACTTCTTAGAAGAAACATCTTGCTAATGTGCTTGGTGAACAATCCCAGACTGCCACTGCAGGGGTTAAAGTCTCAACTGTCCCATACCCAGATGCTAAAACCTTCAGCTTCTGACTCCATACCATATGGGAAAATTCACCACCAGCAGCCTGCTTGCCTTCCCTCACAAACAAAATCAACCAAAAGCACCCCACACTGGGCTAGGTTTTGATAGTGACTGTTCAAACATGGGCTTCATCCATAATACACACGATTGGAATGTTGGTGTGGATGGGTACAGCTTGCTCAGGAAGGACAGATGGGGAAAAAGGGAGGAGGCGTTGCCTTATATAGTAAAAATGTACACACTTGGACTGAGGTGGAGATGGACATAGGAGACGGAAGTGTTGAGAGAGTCTCTGGGTTAGGCTAAAAGGAGTAAAAACAAGGGTGATGTCATGCTAGAAGTCTACTACAGGCCACCTAACCAGGTGGAAGAGGTGGATGAGGCTTTTTTTAAACAACTAACAAAATCATCCAAAGCCCAAGATTTGGTGGTGATGGGGGACTTCAACTATCCAGATATATGTTGGGAAAATAACACAGCGGGGCATAGACTATCCAATAAGTTCTTGGACTGCATTGCAGACAACTTTTTATTTCAGAAGGTTGAAAAAGCTACTAGGTGGGAAGCTGTTCTAGACTTGATTTTAACAAATAGGGAGGAACTTGTTGAGGATTTGCAAGTAGAAGGCAGCTTGGGGGAAAGTATCCTGAAATCAGAGTTCACTATTCTAAGGAAGGGTAGAAGGGAGTACAGCAAAATAGAGACAATGGATTTCAGGAAGGCGGATTTTGGTAAGCTCAGAGAGCTGATAGGTAAGGTCCCATGGGAATCAAGACTGGGGGGGGAAAACAACTGAGGAGAGTTGGCAGTTTTTCAAAGGGACACTATTAAGGGCCCAAAAGCAAGCTATTGCGCTGGGTAGGAGAGAGAGAAAATACGGCAAAAGACCAGCTTGGCTTAACTAGGAGATCTTGCATGATCTAAAAAATAAAAAGGAGCCATATAAAAAATGGAAACTTGTTCAGATTACAAAGGATGAATATAGGCAAACAACACAGGAATGCAGGGGCAAGATTAGAAAGGCAAAGGCACAAAAAGAGCTCAAACTAGCGACAGGAATAAAGGGAAACAAGACGACTTTTTATCAATACATTAGAAGCAAGAGGAAAACCAAGGACAGGGTAGGCCCACTGCTCAGTGAGGAGGGAGAAACAGTAACAGGAAACTTGGAAATGGCAGAGATGCTTAATGACTCCTTTGTTTCGGTCTTCACCGAGAAGTCTGAAGGAATGCCTAACATAGTGAATGCTAATGGGATGGGGGTAGGTTTAGAAGATAAAATAAAATAAAAAAAATTAAAAATCACTTAGAAAAGTTAGATGCCTGCAAGCCACCAGGGCCTGATGAAATGCATCCTAGAACACTCAAGGAGCTAACAGAGGAAGTATCTGAGCCTCTAGCTATTATCTTTGGAAAATCATGGGAGACAGGAGAGATTCCAGAAGACTGGAAAAGGGCAAATATAGTGCCCACCTATAAAAAGGGAAATAAAAACAACCCAGGAAACTACAGACCAGTTAGTTTAACTTCTGTGCCAGGGAAGATAATGGAGCAAGTAATTAAGGGAATCATCCGCAAATACTTGGAAGGTGGTAAGGTGATAGGGAATAGCCAGCATGGATTTCTAAAGAACAAATCGTGTCAAACCAATCTGATAGCTTTCTTTGATAGGATAACGAGTCTTGTGGATAAGGGAGAAACAGTGGATGTGGTATACCTAGACTTTAGTAAGGCATTTGATACGGTCTCGCATGATATTCTTATCAATATACTAGGCAAATACAACTTAGATGGGGCTACTATAAGGTGGGTGCATAACTGGCTGGATAACCGTACTCAGAGAGTAGTTATTAATAGTTCCCAATCCTGCTGGAAAGGTATAACAAGTGGGGTTCTGCAGGGGTCTGTTTTGGGACCGGCTCTGTTCAATATCTTCATCAACGACTTAGATATTGGCAGAGGATACCAAACTGGGAGGCATTGCAACTGCTTTGGAGGACAGGGTCATAATTCAAAATGATCTGGACACATTGGAGAAATGGTCTGAGGTAAACAGGATGAAGTTTAACAAAGACAAATACAAAGTGCTCCACTTAGGAAGGAACAATCAGTTTCACACATACAGAACAGGAAGAGACGGTCTAGGCAGGAGTACAGCAAAAAGGGATCTAGGGGTTATAGTGGACCACAAGCTAAATATGAGTCAACAGTGTGATGCTGTTGCAAAAAAAGCAAACGTGATTATGGGATGCATTAACAGGTGTGTTGTGAGCAAGACACGAGAAGTCATTCTTCCGCTCTACTCTGCGCTGGTTAGGCCTCAACTGGAGTATTGTGTTCAGTTCTGGGCACCGCATTTCAAGAAAGAGGTGGAGAAATTGGAGAGGGTCCAGAGAAGAGCAACAAGAATGATTAAAGGTCTAGAGAACATGACCTATGAAGGAAGGCTGAAAGAACTGGGTTTGTTTAGTTTGGAAAAGAGAAGACTGAGAGGGGACATGATCGCAGTTTTCAGGTATCTAAAAGGGTGTCATGAGGAGGAGGGAGAAAACTTGTTCACCTTAGCCTCTAAGGATAGAGCAAGAAGCAATGGGCTTAAACTGCAGCAAGGGAGGTTTAGGTTGGACATTAGGAAAAGTTTCTAACTGTCAGGGTGGTTAAACACTGGAATAAATTGCCTAGGGAGGTTGTGGAATCTCCATCTCTGGAGATATTTAAGAGTAGGTTAGATAAATGTCTATCCGGGATGGTCTAGACAGTATTTGGTCCTGCCATGAGGGCAGGGGACTGGACTTGATGACCTCGAGGTCCCTTCCAGTCCTAGAATCTATGAATAGCTTTCTGATGTAGTCAGGCCTCTTGGGGAGGCTCATGCAACAAACTACACAGATTTATGACGACATAGTAAGAGCCAGGAAATTCAGTGTCTGGAGTGGCACCATCCACATCTCACATAGGCTAGGGACCAAGAGGTGCAGGAAGTGGCCATCTGTGCCTGAGCACAAACATGTCCTGATTATTACTTGTACCATGGCAGTGCCCCTTTTGATGAGGGCCCACTTGTGCCAGGGACTATAGATGTACAATTCCTACCCCAACGAGCTTACAGTCAATTTGAAGCATGAGAAGAAGGGGGGAGGGAGAAAGATGTCCCAAGTTTTACCCTGAACTGTGAAGTCTTGTTTTAATAATTCCCTAACTTTCAACATGCCTTCAAGTTGTCTGCTATGAGAACCAACTTGAGGTTTATTTTTAATAATCCATGGGCTATTTTTACTTCACATATTAGAACAGGGTGGGGAATGTTGCATCATTCAGTGCAGGACAATCTAATATAGCCTAAAATGCAAGCGAGTGTAGTCTACAGACCAAAAACCTAGTGAGAAGGCAAACATTTTGTGAACAGTGAAATTTGGTCAGCCAGCACACATGCTGTTGTTGCACACAGACACACACTAAACCAGGGGTCTCAAACTCAAATGACCACAAGGGCCACATGAGGACTAGTACATTGGCCCGAGGGCCGCATTACTGACACCTTCCCCCTGCCGCCCTCGGCCCCACCCCCACTCCACCCCTTTCATGAGGCCCTACCCCCTACCCCCTCTTCCCACCCTTTCCCTGCCCCCATTCCAACCCTTTCCCTGAAATCCCCACCCCAACTCCACCCCCTCCCTGCTCCCAGGGGATGCAGGAGGGGTGTGGCAGGGGGTCAGGGAAGGGGGTCAGGGTGCAGGAGGGATGAGGGGTGCAGCAGGGGGCTCAGGGCAATGGGTTGGTGCAGGAGGGGTGTGGCAGGGGGTCGGGGTGCAGGATGTGGCAAGGGGCTCAGGGCAGGGGGTTCAACTACAGGAGGGGCTCGGGGGGTGGGCTCCGGCCCGGTGCACACTCAGGGCAGGGCAGGCTCCCTGACTGCCTGCCCCCCGTGCTGCTCTGGGTAGTGGCTGGAACATGGGGGAGCAAAGGCACAGGGGCGTGTTGCTGTTACTTCAGGTACCGCCCCCAGCATCTCCCATTGGCCAGGAATGGGGAACCGTGGCCAATGGGAGCTGCTGGGGGCAGTGCCTGAAGCAACAGCAACACACGCCCCTGCACCTCTCCTCCCCCAGGAGCAGCGCGGGGGCAGGGCAGGCAGGGAGCCTGGGGGACTGAACTGCTTTCTGGAGTTAATCAGTCCAGCTCATGGCAGGCAGCTGATAAATAAGTGAGGAGACTGGGCTGTTGGAGAGGACTTGCTTTATATTCAGAGTATGAGTTTCATCCTCCGCTCTCTTGATACAAAATTCATGAGTAAGATGAAGACAGGGAAGAGTAATTTAAGAGTAAGCCACACCACCACATACCAGACTGGAAGAACACTGGTCCTGTGAGAGAGAGAGAGAGGGCAACCTGGGATATGAGATACAATTAACTAATCCACCAAGAGCTGTGGGATGTTATGTTTAGGTACATGACAAAATTAGTCACTATCAGGCAGAATGGCTGACTAAACTGTATTTGCCTTTTGCACCTGAGAGATTTCCTCTCCTTTACCCTTACTTTGTAAGGCAGAGAAAGGGCAGTTAGTTTTTTTTTTTGGAGACTTTGAGTCTCTATGAAAGCAAGGACAGCATCACCATGGGCTAGGTCTAGTGCACATTCATCACACGCTGTTCTCCAACGTGTTACACTTCCTCTCTATAGTGACCCAAAAGGGCCCACTCCTGCTCCCACTGAATCCAAAAGCTAAATTCCCATTAGTGCAGCAGGAGAAGGCAGAGACTTGGACTGACTGAGCCACATAATTTAGTGGTTTGTTTTGGAACGGTTCCAACCTTTCCCAAGAGACCAGTTTACAAATATAGGTGACAAAGGAAACACTCACTGTGTGGTCTCTGAGCTTTGGGACAGGAAGTGCTGCATTCAAAACCCTGCATATGTTTGTGAGAGGTAGCTGGAGAGCACGTCAGTGGCCTGACAGACTCTGACAGGCACTGAGAAACAAATTCAGGGCTGAGGAAAGTGAAATTCCAAGTACCTTCGTAACGTGGCATCAACTGGAGTCTGTCCATCTTAGCCTTTTAATGACAGGGAGAGGTCAAAGTTGATCAGCTGCAGGCTTTTAGTGCAGGATCCAAAGATATCTGCATGCATTTTTACCTAACAATGATGCAAGTGTGTATGCCAATTAAAGTCCTGCCTCTAGCCCCGTGTTTCTCAAACTGGGGTCGCCGCTTGTGTAGGCAAAGCCCCTGGCGGGCCGGGCCGGTTTGTTTACCTGCCGTGTCCGCAGGTCCGGGCGATCGCGGCTCCCACTGGCCGCGGTTCGCTGCTCCAGGCCAATGGGGACTGCTGGAAGCAGCACGGGCCGAGGGACTTACTGGCCGCGATCGACCAGACCTGCAGACAGGGCAAGTAAACAAACCGGCCCAACCCGCCAGGGGCTTTCCCTACACAAGCAGTGGCCCCAGTTTGAGAAACACTGCTCCAGCCCTCGTGACAGAGCAGGATCCTGCTTGAATCTTCTCCCACCCTCAGCGTGGAGCTAATAGCTGAGGCAAAGAGTCTAGAGTAGCTGGTAAAACATTAACTTGTTTCACCTCTTCATACATTAACTCTGGATTTGTGTTTCAGGTATTGCTGCAGCCAACTGCACCCAGCACCACACTCAGTGAGCTGTACTGGATGACATCTCTAGTGAACAGAGGAGACTCGGAATGCAAGTAGGTCGTCTCAAGCACATCACCCATCTGAGCAATGGCTACTCAATCTTAGCCCCACAGGGACACTGACTAAATCACATTCTGTGAGCTTCCATGTAAACAGACATTAATTGCCTCTTGGTTCGGTTCAGTTATTTTATTACACTGGATTGTTTAAAGATTGTTATTAAGCAACCTTATTTGCTTTAATTCTCAGTTACATAAATCACGTACATTAAGTTTTTTCTCAGCATATGTAAATGAAAGGTCCCTTAAGATCCCCTCTCACTAAAGCAGCTGTTAAGCACAGACAAAGCTATGAAAAACTTGAGCACTTTCTGGTAATGCCTCCATTTAAGACAATCATTCCACATATTGACAGGGAAGAGTATCATTATGAACTGTGATCAGAAGCCCAGTGAGGCTGGCAGAAAGCCCGTGCTGGTGCTCCAGATCTACCTGAGGAGAAAGGGGAGACCCGTAAGACTGCATCTCCAGCAGTAACGTGGGAACAGGTTATTCTGCGTGGGTTTTGACAGGATGGCACTTTATTGTAGAAACGGAGGCTACGAACCCCAAATATCTGTACCACCAGACTGCAGCTTTAGGGATTTGGACATTCTCTACTGAGTGCAGAGATGAGTGCAAGTGTCAGATTTATACAGCTTCTCCTGGGAGAATTTACTATCTAGCTGGATTTCACTGTGTTTTTATATCAAGGTCTCTTTCTTTGCTGTGTTTGCTTTACAGACCACTGAATTGATGACAGACATTAATTGAGCTTTAGTCAGTCTAGACTAGCATTTGAGCTATGTTTGTTCTTCTAGATACACATATATGTACACAAAATGTGTTCTTTAAAGTGTATGTAGTGCTGATGAAAGATGCTAGAGTATGATCTGAAGTCCTCTGACCATGGAGAGAGTACAGCAGTAGCAGTGCCACCAGACCACACACTTCCCCTCACTATGCCATCAGGACCACAGTCCCTGTGGGATACAAGATATTTCACCCACCATGGCCCATTCAGTCCTTGCCTCTCTGATGAGGCTGCCAACAAGGGGGAAGAGATTTCCAAGATGCAGGTACCTGTCCAAAGGAATCAGACAGACCACTGAACCACCATCTCAGAGTCAAGATCAGTGGCTACCACCAAAGTGGGCTTAATTTCAGTTGGTAATCAGGACACAAACAACTCTTCATACATCCCATAAGCCACTCAGTTCACCGGTGGACATTTTCTTAATTGAGTTTTAATTAATTGGCCACATAAGAAAAGTTTTGTATATTAGCAAAAATACATGTGTGTGTAACAGTTTAGATTCCATTTTGACTTGGTGGCCTATTAACACTGCAATGTACATATTTATTCCTGCGCATCCTGTTCATTGCACGGTACTGACCCTTGGAACCATTGATAAGAGTATGCTCAGGTAAATAAGGAAGAGCACGCACTTCACCAGCAGTGAAACGTTGCAATCACGGGAAACAAAATGCCCAGTCACTTTTGTTAACCATGCTCTCCTGAAAGCGACAATCTGTCCAGGCTCCTTTGACAACTGAAAAGCAGAACATCACAGGAAAAGGATCCCCACATGAGTTCCTTGGAAAGGGTAGATCTCCCCACCATGTAAATCCCGGACTCTTACCTGCAGTTGCAAGAATGGGATGTTGAAGAATTTGTGCAGGTACTTGAGGCCAAAACTGTTCTTCATGGAAGATTCAGCATAGCGAAAATAAGACGAGCCAGGAGGTCTGTTCCCAATCAGATGAGCAGAGAAAAGAAAATTACACAGAGACCAACTGACTACACACACACAGCAGAGGCACGTGCTGACTTCTATCCCATGAGCAATCCTCATCTCCCAGGCAAAATCTTCAACCGCAAGACTTAGGCTGACAGTTCATCCTGCTGGGGGCTCATTATTTTGCTTACAGCTCATAAGGAGCCAAATTAACTCTTTCCCCCTTTAGAAGGCTGATAGGGAAAGCCTTGCGTGCAGCTGTTGTTGTGCTACCGTGTCATGCAACTGACAATATGAACTGCACTGCTGGGACACTAGGCCAATGTTTTACTGAATCGAGTATTTCACAGCTGTACAAGTGCGTTTCTTACAGCATGTTTTTATTTCTAATACTATAAACAGACCTAAATGAAGCTATTAAAAACCTCAGCACTGGGCATTAAACTTACATTAGTTCACCTTGGATAATGGTGTGTATAACATGAATAAACGTGGTTGTAAAAGAACTGGTACGAAGCCATTCTTTGTGATGGATTCCATTTCTACATGTCTGATGTACGCATGAGTGAGTGAGAGACTTTGCAAGAAAACCTGTTACACAAAAAAGCTTTTGTAAAAACCACTCTCAGAAGGAGAAAGGCAGGATGAGGTCGACTGATCAATTCCTGCCCAACAAGGGCAAGAGCTATAATTAAAGAGAGAGCTCGGGGACAGATTCAAAGAAATGCCAGGCTTGGCAGGCAGTTGGGAGAACACAGCCTGGAAGTGATCAGGATCTGTATGTAGTCTTGCAGTGGGGATGCTCAATCTCTAGGGTGTGGGAGAGAGGGAGAAAAAGCTAGCGGCACTATGCTGGTTTCGGAGCATGGGTGTTCATGGAACAGTTGGGGGGAGGGAGGGGGAAGTAACATACAAAATCTTTCAGCAAGAAAAAAAAAAAATGACACCCAAAAGGAAGGGCTGAAGTACAATTCCATTTGGACAGAGCTGTTCTTGAAGGCCTGCACCACAGGGACTCCCTGCTATTCACTGGCTCTAGGAACTGAGAATTCCCCGCCCCCCAGTGCAGGCCTTTTAGGTTCGGTAAGAACACCACAGAGTGAACAGAAAGCCCAGTATAAAGCGACAATATACAGGATATCAAACCCAACCGGATGAGCAGGGGTTTGGATGACCAGGGAAGGGAGCAATTTAATGGCACACACGTCTGGAAGAGAACAGCAATGCTGTTAACTGGGGCTGGATTGCATGGAAAAGAAGGGGTGGAGTGCTGCTCTCCCAGGAAGCCAGTATGGTGCCAGCCCTGTTTACCTGTTCAGATTATCAATGAACGCCCGCATGTCATCTGGCAGGATGACCCTGTGCTCTCCCATATCACGGTAATTCCCAAGCACACAAACTGGAACATGGTTGGGCACTTTAGGAAGCTCCCTCAATATGTAGTTAAATGTCCTTTACCAAATAAAAGGTGAAACAAATAATTAGTGTGAGCACACTTGATGGGTTAGGTGTTCTCTAAGCAATATTACTGCATTTACAGCTTACATGCACACAATGGAAGCTAGCACATAGTCAGAAAAGTTGCAAAGCAAACAGAAAAATCCAAAATACAAATCCCACATGTGAGTTTCCTCTGAGGCCCACCTACAGACAACACTGAGACACATTCTGAGGTAATACTGTTATTTCCACAGAGATTCATTCAGAAGCAAACAGTCCAATTACCTCAGGCCTGTACCTTGAGCAGGGACCCACATAAAACATTCTAGGAGAAGGCTACACTCTGCACTGTTGTGTGAGGATAGGGAGAATATTCTCCTCACCCTGTTGGTGATTGGGATTATGCCCTTATTTTCATCAAAGCTAGTACAAGTTACTCCAGGGGGAATTCTGCACCACTGTGCACAGGAGGAAAACATGTCCCCACTGCAGATTTCTTTGCTTCCCTGCAGAAAGTGACAGGGAAGCTGCACTGGGGCTGGGGAGGGGGTGGGGCTGGGAATGCCCATGGGTGTAGCTTGGAGGGGCACTGCCCCCGAAACAGAGGCAAAGTGTGTGGGGGGCACACGGAGTCATGTGCTACTGCCCACCCACCCGCCTTAATTTCTGCGAGCGCAGAGCTGCCTGGATGCTGTCTCCTGAGTCCTAGTGCCGGTTGTGCTCGCCTTCTGAGTGCTGGGATCCATCCTGTTTTCTGTACAATAGCGAGTGCCCATGGTGGGGAAGGTCAAGGGGGGGCATGGTGAGGCTGGAGGAAAGAGGCAGTGGGAAAGGAAGAGGGATAAGAGAGGGGAGAGGGTGGGGTAGGGGGCAGTAGGGAAGGGGGAAGAGGATGGGGAAGCAGGAGCCCAATATGCAGCATCCCCTCAGCAGCAGCTGCAGTTGGGGCTCCCCCATTAAGTAGGTACATTGAACCACCACCCAATAGTGTACACACAGCCCCTGGACCACCCTGATGAGCCCCCCAGACACCCACCCCACTGAGCCCCACCTCCCTCACATCCAGACCACCCCCTGCTGAGTCCCAACCCCGTTCACCTGGACCGCCTGCAAAGTCCCATTGCCCCTGCACCTGGGACCCCCCAACAAACACCTGTGTATTCAGGTCCCCACACTGAGCCATCCACACCCAGACTCCCTCCCATAGAACCCTCTTCCCCACACTAAGCCCCTCTACACTTGGATCCTGCTAGGCTGAGCCTGCCTCCCACCCACACCTGGTGTGCCCGGTGCAGAGCCCAGGTTGTTTCTGAGACAGGCTTGGCTCTTGCACTGTGTTATAGTCAGGTGTAGCTTCACCGCCGAGTCCTTGTTTGGGGGTGGGGGGGCTGCAGGATGATCTCCCACCTCAGTGCAACCAGTGGCCTGTGCACCTCACTGCTAGGCTGGAGCCTCCACGTTTATTTATTGACAAATAAATTTGCAGAATTTTAAAATATTGTACTCAGAATTTTTAATTTTTTGGTGCAGAATACCCTCAGGAATAGGAAGTGCAATTCTTATACATAGAATCAGCAAGTGTGCTAAGCTATTTGCCTTGACAATTCTCTGTGGTAGTGAGTTCCACAGGTTATATGCTACATACAGAAATATTTCCTTTGATCCACTTCAGGTTTATCATTTTAACTGAGGGCCCTCCTTGTCTTGTCCTACTAAGTAAATTGTGTTTAAGTATCCCTGTCTTGCAGACATACAAGCCAGTACACACTGTACCAATACAGAGAGTCTAAAGTTGCATGATCTATATCCCAGTGTCTAGACAGGCTGATCTATTATACTGATGAGCAAGATGGCTTTAGTGCCTGTTCTTCATTTACTTCGAAGTGCTGGAGTGCAGAAGTCTGCCAAGAGCTCTAATGAAATTAAAGAGCATACCAAAGCACACTGCATCTGGAGGTGAGGCCTACGGAAGAGAGTTCCAGCAATGGGTAACCCTCTCCCATTAGGGCTTCACGTATTACTGCCTGTAGGGTTCATGGCTGTCCTTTGGCTGAAAAGGTGCAATTCTCCCCTGTAAGCTGAAGGCGCCAGTGGTAGTAGTTTGGGCCAATCAATGCCCCTGACATACCAGGACTACTCTGTTTTCCCCTTCCCCAGTTCCTGCCACCCCTGCACTCCTCACTTTCACCTTCCCTTCCCATCCCCGCTTCCATGTTTCCTCTCCCTTAGCAGAGGGGATAAAAAGAGCCCAACAAATGAAGTCCCAAGCTGTGTCCACAGAGCACCTACAAACCCACATTTCCCTATTGCCCTTGGGCTCTCTTCCATGTTCCCAGCTTTCACCTCTCCCATTAGATATTATGCCTACACTTGAGACTGGAAGCTCCTTGGAGCAGGCACTTTGTCATCTACCTTTGGAGGTGCTGGATGAATAACGTTTGCAAAAGGCATTTTCTAATTGTTTCCCTCAGTCTGCTGCACAGTGGGGATTACAGATCAGTGGACATGGAGGGAGACAGCTAGTTTAGAACAGATCAGAATTGTGTTTTACAGGGGAATAGATTAAAAACAGGCCAGAAAATAAAGCAAAATTATTTTAGGTGCCAGGAACCTGTTTCAGCTCATTGGACCGTTGTGTGTCTAGAAATCACAGGATCTAAAAATCATTTGTTTTGATTAAACAAGCAAGACTCAAGCTGCCTATATCACTGCTCCTCTCTTACCACTGCTTGGTGATGTCGAACATCATCACTACTCCATTGCAGTTTTTATACACATCAAGAAACTCCGCATCCAGAGCCATCTCCGACTCTGCCTGGAAACAGAAAGACACAAACTGTAAATACTCCAGTTCTTACAGCTTCAGACTTGTACGAAAAAACAACTGGTCTAATGAAGAGTCCCAAAGTTTCCAATGGAAGTATTCCCACACAAAAGAGCACCACTGGATTTTACAACATCACTAGAACAAGGCTTCTCCAATAGTTCACTGATCACACCGCCTGAGTAGGCAGGATCTGAGAGCTGCCAGTGTTCTGTGAAAAGCCACGTATTTGATTAAAGAGAGCAGGAGTATTTTAGCACTTGCAATCTCATTCTCCTCTCCAGCCCATCACCCCAGATCCCCTCTTGACAAGCTGATTCCATAGACAGCTACAGGATACAAAAGGCAAAACATATCTAGAGTAAAGCAACTCCCTTTCTTGCTCCTTTCCAAACCTGAATGTTTGCTGTGCACTGCTGATCTGTATAGCCAGAGAGTGTCTTCTGCTGCACCTCCCTCCCCTCTGTAGTGAGGCTGGCATTTTCTAGCATCAGTATTGATTTTTATCAATAGTACATTTTACCGCATTAAGATTGTTTTCAAAATTCAGTATTTGCCATCCTAATTGCAAATTTGCAGGGTCTCATTACAGTCTTGTACCTACAGCATGGCTACATTTTAATGTGAAATTACCCTCCACTCTAATGGCACAGCAGCTGTATGATTTGCTTTCATACATAGCTTCACACTTGGAATGTGGGCTTAAAATTTATGACTGAGCATTTCATGGGGGGAACACCTGAATCAGAGGAAGTCTCTTTCTCTATGTGCTAGCAGGGAAGTCACTAGATTGGGAATAAATTAACCCCTTCTATACACCACCCATATTGGCCCACTGATTTCAACAGAATGGTTGAAAAGCATAAAGTGGGATACTTCTAATTCACTGGGCCCTGCAGGGCACCATCACATGACCAAGAGCAACGAAGCATTTAAAGAATTACAAGAGACTAAGTGAGCAGACTTCAAACCAGCCTTTCCTGAAAGGGGAACACAATGGGATTTTTGTGAAAGAAGCTCTGTAAGTGCATCTGGGATCAAAATGCTGTCTGGGGAGGCAGGCATCACATGTTCTGTCTTCATGTTTATACATGTCGTGCACAACAGCAATGCTGCTGTGAAGAGGGCATACGCTCCCTTCAGTGTGCTCCCATTACAATATTTGGCAGTGATACTTCCCTTTCCACCCGCAGATTTCAAAATGCTTTAAAAAGGTGTGAGATCATTTTCCCTATTGTACAGATGATCAGCTAAAGGCATCACATTAAGTGATTTGCCTCAGATCACACAGTGAGTCAATGACGAGCCCTGGAAAGGAACCTTGGTCTTCCTGTGCTGGTTCTATCTCCCTCTTGTCATCATAACCCAACAGATACAATGCCACACAGTGAACAATGGAGGAATTTCACCCCAAAGGAAAGGTGGAAACTGCCAGAATCGCTGCAGTGAGTCAGACTCTCAGTGCAATGCACTGGAATAAAAAAAAAAAAAAAAAGCTGGTGCAGCCTAGTGTCTCAGACTGGGCGCAAGTTGAGGCCGATGTGTCAGCTGATCACCCTGACTGCAGATATGAGTGCAAACTACATCCGAACTTTTACACAAGAGATTGACAGCTGACAACATGCAATCACTTAACAAGAACAACAGGGAGACATACTTGTATCTCAAAGGTGGCTCACCTCCTGAGGGTCGTTCTCCAGTTTCAAACCATCTCCACGTTTTTTGCATTTTCCTTAGAAAGGAGAGATAAAGTAATATAGTTAAGCCAACCTAACCCCCGGTGTAGACAGCACTAAGTCAAGGGGAGAATTCTTCTGTTGACCTAGCTACCACCTCTTGGGAAGGTGACAGGAAAACCCTTCCCATCGCTGAACTGAGTGTCTACACTGAGGCACTAAGCTGCACAGCCGGAGCATTTCTAGTGAAGACACAGACTCAGTAGACTACGCGTGTTTGATGGTGATTTCCCAGTGGCAGGTTTGTCCTTGGACAGGATACAGTGTTTTGCATCCTACATTTAAAGCAGACCCACTTCTTTTTATAAGCTTGGTAGAGGGGGAGTCAGCCAGCCTTGAGGGGAAATACTATCAATAGAAGGAAAGCCTACTGCAGCCCTCCTGGCAAACAACCAAAAATGAGTGAAAGAACAAAGCCTGGGGCCTGCTCTCTGTAAAGAAAGAGAAGAGGCTCTGACTGTTCCACCTTTTGTTCTTGCTTGCACTGGAGAAGCACAGTGCAACAATACCTGACAACTGAATCGCACAATATAGCCAACTGCAAAAAGGCAAAGATTTCAGCATGCAACCTTCCCAGGAAAGACTATGAGAGCTCAGTGCTGTTGCACAAACCTGAAGCAAACAGTATTATGAATGCTTTAAATGTGGTTTTAGAGAATCCATTAGGTGCTTTGGTTTGAACTGCTGTAAGTGAATTTAACAACCAAAATAATTAGGGGCAAATGAGACAGACTCCTGAGGAAAGACAAAAAAGCTAAAACCATGCAACTTGCTTAAACCCTAAAGGATGATTGTGGTGGGGAGAGGGGGAAGGAGAAATATGAAATATGCGAAGGGAAGGCTGGGAAGAGACTGCGCAAAGGGAATCTTATGGCAATTTATAAGATGCACCAATCTAAAGGTCTGAACACACTCTAGAACAGGGGTCAGCAACTTTTCAGAACTGCTGTGCTGAGTCTTCATTTATTCACACTCTGATTTAAGGTTTCGCGTGCCAGTCATACATTTTAATGTTTTTAGGCGATCTCTTTCTATAAGTCTATAATATATAACTAAATTATTGTTGTATGTAAAGTAAATAAGGGTTTTAAAATGTTTAAGAAACTTCATTTAAAATTAAATTAAAATGCAGAACAGATGAAGAACCCCATCCATATGCCATTTTATGCCTAATAAATGTAAGTGATAGGGCAGGAAAAGCTTAACAATAAGGCCTGGTCTACACTACAGAGTTAAGTTGACACAGGGACAGCTCATGGTGGCTGTGGGGTGGGAGGGTGGCTCCAGCAGTAAGCCCCGTGGCAGCGGGTAGGGGTGGGGGGTTGCAGTGGTGATCCTCACGGGGGGAAAAAGGGCCTGCAGTGGTGAGCCCTGCGGCGGGGCTGACAGCCCCCACACTGCCCCACTTAAGTTACTGCAACCATTCCTGGTGAGGACACGCATCACCAGGGCCAGCTTTAGGCCAATTCCCCCAATTCCCCAGAATTGGGCCCCATGCTGAAGAGGGCCCCGCGCCTGCACCTATGGGGGCCCCGCTCCAGGGGTCTTCGGCGGCATTTTGGCGGCGGGGGGGTCCTTCGGTGCCACAGAAGACCTGGAGTGGACCCCCTGCCGCTGAAGTGCCGCCGAAGCCCCAGACGGCAGCCGGGTATTCCAATCGGGCCCGGCGGGTCATAAAGCCGGCTCCGCCCATCACCTGCGGAAGGAGGGTAGTGCAGACATCAAAAACCACAGTAATTACTGTGGTGGCTATAAGTCAACCTAACTTGCGTCGATATAATTCTGTAGTGTAGACAAAGCCTAAGATCTATTGGGCTGTGGAATCATCTCACAAGAGAAGGGAAGACACAGCACTCGACATTTCAGAATTCGACTGGACAAAAAACTAGAAAGTGTACTACAGACGCCCCCTGGCTTACGCAAACCTGACTTACGCAAATCCGCACTTATGGAAAAAATTCCGTAAGCTAGAAATAGGTTTTTTTGTTTTTGCTGTAATAGTCGGGTATACGTTTCTGACTTATGCAAATTTTGAGTTACGCAAGGTGTTCCGGAGCGCAAGTCGGGGAGCATCTGTACCAAAAACCAGTCCTTCAGTACATTGACTCATCTAGATTAGCCTTTGGCCAAACAGTCTTCTTATTGAGGAAAGTCACAGAAGTTAGAGAGTACTGCCAAAATACAATTTTTGTATACCAAACCCCCCCCAAAAAACCTCAGCCTCTGTGTGTCTTGGATAATATACAAACATCCTTATAGGAATTCATCCTTTTACACTCACTCAATATTCACTTTTAAAAAAGCTGTTAAAACTGTTGCACATATCCTGAGAGGAATGTAAACATTAGGGCTTGTCTACACATGGACACTATTGCAAAATTAGCCAGTGTGAATTTAAAACACAAAAGAGATTCTATACTGGCTCCTAGCCTGGATACTCTTATTCTGCACCAAGACTGCTTTTGCGTGGTTGAGCTTAATCTAGCTATTCTAGGTATTTCCCCATGTAGAAAAGCCCTTATAGGAACTCTCAGAAACCAGGAAATGCTTAGTGAAAAGAAACTGCTTCATACACTGTAACTCTGCCCCATAGGGATGACAGCACCTTGCTGTATTGTTCTCTTGAGTGTGGGGAACATATGCCTCAATTGCAGGAATCAAATGGCATGGAATCCTCCAATGCATTGTTAGTGTCTATTTGCAATTGTGCAGCTCAAAACTAAGAGGCAGGTTTATGTGACACAAAAGCAATTAGCTCCCATATCAAAGCTGCTACGCAGGCCATGTTAAGGGTCCCATAGGACTGTATTTAAAAGGAATCATTTGGCATTGTGCGGTGTACTGAGAGAAGGGCATTTTTTGCTAGGGAGAGAGATGGTACCTGTGATGTTCCTAGCTCCCACTGCCTAAGGGTTAAACCAGCATTACCTCATGTGACAAAGTTCCTCCTCTGCCTTGGTGGGTTCTGCGCTTCCTGGCAGATTTGTCGCCTCAGAGGTTTTCAGCAGTCCTCAGTTTGGCTCCTTTTGTTAGTGGCACAAACCTGCGGTTCACTTGGCTAACCTCATCACTGGCCAGCATGGGGAAAAGGAGGAGAACAATCCCCGCAGTCTCTGCTGGCCCACCTAATGGGTCGGGGGACAGGCCAGAGACCTTCCCCTCTGGTGGGACCCACAGTCCAGATGAACTCCTCTCATTTCAAATAGGGAGTTGGGGCGGGGGGGGGGGACGACCTCTACTGGGTTCCAGCCCAGGGTCCTGTGGATTGCAGCTGTCTTTAGTGTCTTCTGTAACAGCTGTGTGACAGCTACAACTCCCTGGGCTACTTCCCCATGGCCTCCTCCCAACATCTTCTATCACTCTCCTGTACCTGGATCCCAATAGGACAGTAGTTCTCAAACTTTTGTACTGGTGATCCCTTTCACATAACAAGCCTTTGAGTGCGACCCCCCTTATAAATTAAAAACACTTTTTAATATATTTAACACCATTATAAATGCTTTTAGCCATATAAATAGGAAGAAAACCAAGAAGGAAGAAGTGGGACCGCTTAAAACTTTAGACGGAGCGGAGATTAGGGATAATCTTGGAATGGCACAATATCTGAACGAATATTTTGCCTCGGTCTTTAATGAGGCTAATGAAGGGCTAAGGAATAGTGATAGAGGGACTGATGGGAATGAAGATATGGGGGTAGACATTACGGTATCTGAGGTAGAAGCCAAACTTGAACAGCTAAACGGAAGTAAATCGGGGGGCCCGGATAATCTACATCCTAGAATATTAAGGGAATTGGCGAGTGAAATTGCAAGCCCGTTAGCGATGATTTTCAATAAATCTCTAAACTTGGGGGTTGTACCGTTTGACTGGAGATTAGCTAATATAGTTCCTATATTCAAGAAGGGGAAAAAAAGTGACCCGGGTAACTACAGGCCTGTTAGTTTAACATCTGTAGTATGCAAAGTCATGGAAAAAATTTTAAAGGAGAGAGTGGTTACAGAGCATGAGGCCGATGGCAACTGGGACAAATTACAGCATGGATTTACAAAAGGTAGATCGTGCCAAACCAACCTGATCTCCTTCTTTGAGAAAGTAACAGATTTTTTAGACAAGGGAAATGCAGTGGATCTAATATATCTTGATTTCAGTAAGATGTTTGATACGGTACCGCATGAGGAATTACTGGTTAAATTGGAAAAGATGGGGATCGAAATGAAAATCCAGAGGTGGATAAGGAGCTGGTTAAAGGGGAGACTGCAGAGGGTCGTATTGAAGGGGGAACTGTCGGGTTGGAGGGGGGTTACCAGTGGAGTTCCTCAAGGTTCGGTTTTGGGTCCGATTTTATTCAATCTATTTATCGCTGACCTGGGAACCAAGAGTAGGAGTGGGCTGATAAAGTTTGTGGATGACACCAAGTTGGGAGGTATTGCAAATTCGGAAAAGGATCGGGATATCCTCCAGGGAGATTTGGATGACCTTGTAAACTGGAGTATTAGTAACAGGATGAAATTCAATAGTGAGAAGTGTAAGGTTATGCATTTAGGGATGACTAACAAGAATTTCAGTTATAAGCTGGGGACGCACCAGTTGGAAGTAACGGAGGAGGAGAAGGACCTAGGAGTCCTGGTTGATCGTAGGATGACTATGAGTAGGCAATGTGATGTGGCCGTTAAAAAAGCTAATGCAGTCTTGGGATGCATTAGGCGAGGTATTTCTAGTAGGGATAAGGAGGTGCTAGTCCCGTTATATAAGGCGTTGGTAAGACCTCATTTGGAGTATTGTGTGCAGTTTTGGTCTCCCATGTTTAAGAAGGATGAATTCAAACTGGAACGGGTACAAAGAAGGGCCACTAGAATGATCCGAGGAATGGAAAGCCTGTCGTATGAAAGGAGACTTGAGGAGCTTGGTTTGTTTTCCTTAACCAAAAGAAGGATAAGAGGAGATATGATTGCACTCTTTAAATATATCAGAGGGATAAATACCAGGGAAGGAGAGGAATTATTTCAGCTCAGTGCTAATGTGGACACGAGGACAAACCGATATAAATTGTCAGTCAGGAAATTTAGGCTTGAAATTAGACGAAGGTTTCTAACCATCAGAGGAGTGCAATTCTGGAACAGCCTTCCGAAGGAAACAGTGGGGGTGAAGGACCTCCATGACTTTAAGATTAAGCTAGATAAGTTTATGGAGGAGATAGTATGATAGGATAACGGGCTTAGTCAATAGGTCAATTAAGTGCCACACTGGTAATTAGTACAATGGGTCAATGATAGGATATTATTAGCCTTTTTCCAGAGGGTATGGCTGGAGAGTCTTGCCCACATGCTCGGGGTTCAGCTGACCGCCATATTTGGGGTCGGGAAGGAATTTTCCTCCAGGGTAGATTGGCAGTGGCCCTGGAGGTTTTTCACCTTCCTCCGAAGCATGGGGCAGGGGTCGCTTGCTTAAGGAGTGGGTGGATCGGCTTATGTGGCCTGCATCTTGCAGGAGGTCAGACTAGATGATCATAATGGTCCCTTCTGATCTTGAATTCTATGATTCTATGATTCTATGGATGCAAGGATAGGTTCCTGGCTTAGTGTTTTTGTTGTGTGGTTGCTGGTGAGTGTATTTGCTTCAGGTTGGGGGGCTGTCTGTCAGGACTGGTCTGTCTCCTGAGATCTCTCTCACAGATATATCCTTGCAACAAAGCCCAATGTCAACTCTGTCCACAGATCTATTCAAGTGACACCATCATAGGACCTAATCACATCAGCCATACCATCAGGAGCTCGTTCACCTGCACATCTACCAATGTGATATATGCCATCATGTGCCAGCAATGCCCCTCTGCCATGTACATTGGCCAAACTGGACAGTCTCTACGCAAAAGAATAAATGGACACAAATCTGACATCAGGAATCATAACATTCAAAAACCAGTAGGAGAACACTTCAACCTCTCTGGTCACTCAGTAACAGACTTAAAGGTGGCAATTTTGCAACAGAAAAGCTTCAGAAACAGACTCCAACGAGAAACTATTGAGCTTTAATTAATATGCAAACTAGATACCATTAATTTAGGCTTGAATAGAGACTGGGAATACTGAGTCATTACATAGATTGAATCTATTTCCTCATGTTAAGTATCCTCACACCTCTTGTCAACTGTCTGAAATGGGCCATCTTGATGATCACTACAAAAGTTTTTTTCCTCCTGCTTATAATTGCTCATCTTAATTAATTAGCTTCTTAGAATTGATATGGCTACTTCCACCTTTTCATGTTCTGTATGTACATATATCGCCTTATTATATGTTCCATTCTATGCATCCGATGAAGTGAGCTGTAGCCCACGAAAGCTTATGCTCAAATAAATTTGTTAGTCTCTAAGGTGCCACGAGTACTCCTGTTCTTTTTGTTCCAGATGTTCATGACCAAAAAGGGTTAATGGAATTGTAGAAGAACTGCAGAATCTAACATTGAAATTCCTTACTGCAATCTATAGATCAATCTATCCTCAACAGAACCTATTCTGACAGTTTCAATGCTCCTGCTACTCATTTCTGTTGATTGAAAAAGCCTCCAATGCCAGCCCAACAGCCAAGAAATGAAATGCTTTTATAACCATTTTATTTTCAGTATTTAATCCATCTGAAAAACACAGAATGAATGCTTGTAAAACACGCTTTTTTGGCAGATGTGGATGTAAAACCAATCAGGGCAACAGGAAATGTGTTTAATCTTTTCTTTGTTGTGGTAGAGGACAAAACAGAGCAGTTACCCAATAAATGCTCTCCTCAGAGGATTTAACAACATGATAGTGCTTCTCCTGTGAAATCAGAGCAAAGGAAGTCTGCAGTTCAGGAATTCTTCCATGAAACAGTCTGGCCCATCAAAAACTGCTCAGCGGGTTTACTAGAAAATATTAATCCATAAGTGTTCACACTCAAAATGGCACTCCCATGATGAGCAGTCCTTATGGAATTCCAGTATTGGACTACTGAAATAATTTCTGTTGCTATTGACTGGTTACAAAAGGGTTAACCCAAAACAGCAATGGAGGTATGGTTATTCATTGGAAAACTTCAGTTTGATTCCTATGGCTTCAATGCTGCCCCAAACCATAGGCAGCAGCTTCCCAGCTGGTAGCTATCAAGAAACTAATGTTAGCTTTAAAAAAACGTTTGGGGCACTTTCTGAACAATTTAATTGGTGTTGCATGACATTCACACCTCACAGTATCAGACCTCAGCTATGCCAGGGTCAAAGGGAGCTGCAGTGGCTTCCAAGCCCGATACTCTTCAACAGAGTGTTTGGGTAGATGCTATTTCAACTCCATTTAATGAAACGTCTTCCACTCTCCTCCAAGATACTCGTGTCTCCAGGTCTTTCTCTGGTTTTTAAACTTTGAAAATGTCAGGAATGTCAATTCTGCTCTTCACCCAGCTTTGCTGGAGGTCTTCCCAGATGACTTGGGTGTGGACTGGAAGCTCTCACAACTCAGCTGAAGCTGTGAAGGCACCCCCCACCCACCACTACTGTGTTAAAGAAGATTTGAGACATGGAAGTGACTCTCAGTCAAATTCACAATCAGGTTTCCCTTGTGTGATTTCTCCAGTGTCATAATCCCACCTCTTCTCCACTCTCTTTTTCTGGCAGATTGTATACACAAGAACTGAATCTCTAATGTTAAAGTATAAAAACCAAGAAAGTTCAAACACCCACCTGTCCTACTCACACATTTCCATTCTCACCCTGGACAGTCCGTGTGTAGCTTTAACTTGACCACGTTTACAGTTACGTGGTCATGTTTTCATGATGGATATATGACTGGTGTGGCTTTCACAGATTTCACTGTGCACAATTCTGTATGTGGCTTTGTGCAATGTGAGAGATTTAGGTTAGCTCTAGTTCTAAGTGTGCTAATTTGTCAAGATGTCAACACTGAAATGTGCATGTATGTACACATGAACATATTGTGAATACTGCTGGAATTAATGCTGCAGGTTGGTTGTTTAAGATAACAACAAAGATGTGTGTGTAGCAGTGATGTTGTTCAGGCTCAGAAGGCAAATGATGAGTGAAGGCCAGGTGAATGACCCACCTGCTTATTCCCTTTCGTTTTACGGTTTACAGTGGTGGGCCATACCATCTGCCAACTTTCAATCGAACACCAAGGACTTTTATGTGGGAATTTTCCCAGTTTTTTTCAACTAGAATGTTAACACATATTCTTCACATGGAGTAGCTATCAACATTGGAACATTTTATCTGCTACATGCCCCTTTTCAGAGTCCCAATATTTACTATGCTGCTTCCTCTTCCTGGACCCTGTAGAGCTGGGTTTCGGTCAGCTACTTGACACCCTTATGCATATCCAAATAGTATAGACTTAGGGGAGCTCTACTGCACATGCTGTTCCTGGGCTGCTCCGTGTTGGAGACAGAAATTCTCCATTTTCGGGGACAGTGGTTTACATCAGTAGTTCTCAACCAGTGTACACGTACCCCTGAGGTACATCAACTCATCTAGATATCTGCCTAATTTTACAACAGGCTATATAAAAAATCACTAGTTAAGTCAGTACAAACTAAAATGTCATACAATGGCTTGTTTAGACAGCTCTGTATACTATAATGCAAGTAAAATATTTATATTCCAATTTATTTATTTTTATAATTATATGGTAACAATGAGAAAGTAAGCAGTTTTTTCTAGCAATAGTGTGCTGTGACACTTCTGTATTTTTATGTCTGATTTTGTAAGCAAGTAGTTTTTAAGTGAGGTAGCTTGGGGGAACGCAAGACAATAGACTCTTGAAAGGGATACAGTAGTCTGGGAAGGTTGAGAGCCATTGGTTTACATTACTCTGGGATGCATAGATTAATACTGTTTTGAAACAAGTTGTGACCTGACTCTACCATTACCATAAAAGGGATGACTTAGGAACTAGTAATGAATGGCAGGAGTTACAAATAGGTGACTATAGCTCTTGAAACATCTGGACTCAAGTAGCTGCCTTGCATTCAGATTCTGTAAAAGCTTTCTGATTTGCATCAGTTCTACAACTCACCCAAAGCTGAGAGAGGAGTCAGGACTGCATGGATTGTACTGCTACAGTGGTAGGCAAAACACTGCCTAGTGAAATGAAGCTGCAGCAAGTTCTCACAACCACACACTGCACAACTCTATGTATGCACATTACATAGGATCCTCTAGGAGAGGGTAAAGCAAGGATCAGATCCCACCAGCATTCAACTGCAACAGCACTGGAGGCTTTGCTAATAAATGGCTACGGTCTAGACTAGTGTCACTCTCACCCAAAGCATCATGCAGAAGGATTTTTTGGCCTGAGTGCACAGGAAGTAAAATTAAATGAGATCATATTAAAGGATGAAACAGCGAGGTATGAACAATTCCTTAACGGCTAGTTTGCATTTTTCTTGAGGTGCGTATCATCACAGAATTGCACTACTGTCAGAGTTGGATTGCATTAAACTACACTAACTAAGCCCATGAACCTGTAACTACATAAAAAACTTGAGTTTGTTTATTCCATAAACAGGGATTCTAACAGAATGACATTTTCCCTCTCTGGGAATGGGGTGGAAGAGGACAGACCCTTTAAATTCCAGGCACACTCCACCCCCGGAAGTCAGTGTGACTGAACTGTTATTAACTTCTGCAAATGCCAGGTTTGTCTTAGCCTGTTTTGCCACCAGGATGACAAATCTTTGGAGTTTAAAGTGCAGCTCTGCTCTGAGAAGCAACTCTAAAATAAAATACGGGCATCACAGGGTCACATGTTCACGGTCTCAATTACTTCATACTAGATTTGTCTATCGGTAAGTAAAAAAGATGGAACTCCTGGATGCCAGCCCTGCATGCTTAGGGTAAGTTTTGAAAGTCAAGCTGGGATCTGGCTCGCACTTCACCAGTAACCCTGATCCAACTGAGCTCTAATAAAAGAGTAGGTTAGAGTGCACGAGTGGCACACTTCTGTATACTTTGAGATAAAAGACAGTGCTCCTGGAATTTAATTCATAGTTCTGTTGAGGGTACGAAAGCCAGAACAGATTCCAGCTGAGTCTCCCAAGCTCTAAAGATTCTGCAGGAATGGAAACAGGAGTATGATGATAAAAATGTAAATTTTCCTCACTAGTCAGCAGGTCTGACCCAGATCACCTATAGGATTACATAAAGGGGCAGATCTGCAGAGTGCTATATTTACGAAGTCACTTTTCTAACCATTACAGCACTTTTAAAAGGATATATGTCCAATTCATTTTCCCAAATCAAATTAACTTCAGTTCATGCAAAAAAGAGTGTGCTGTTCATCAGGGCCGGCTCCAGGCACCAGCCTACCAAGCACGTGCTTGGGGCGGCACCTTGGGAGGGGGCGGCGATCGGGGTTTGTTTTTGTTGTTTTTGGTTTGGCCAGGTGGCGCTGGGGGAGGTGGGGAGGGGAGAGAAACTTGGCGCGATGCGGCACTGGGGGGGGCGAGGACTTGGGCGGCGCGATGCGGCGCTGAGGGAAAGGTCGGGCAGCACTCGCGGGGGCAGGGCGGCGCTTTTTTTTTTTTTTTTTTGCTTGGGGCAGCAAAAATGTTAGAGCCGGCCCTGCTGTTAGTTACATATGAATTCCATTCATTTCTACCAACAGCTTCCACCTGTGTGTTTGGTAGAGCTTTTGGCTTCCTAAGAACTAGAAATATACAGTTCTCTTTCTGATATGCTCTCATGTTTTAAAAGCTACATTGTGTCATCACATGCAAATACTCCGCTCCCAAAGACTTTGTTCAGAATGTATATACACCTCTACCCCGATAGAACGCTGTCCTCGGGAGCCAAAAAAAAAATCTTACCGCGTTATAGGTGAAACCGCATTATATCGAACTTGCTTTGATCTGCCGAAGTGCGCAGCCCTGCCCCCCTGGAGGGCTGCTTTACCGCGTTATATCCGAATTCGTGTTATATTGGGTCGCATTATATCGGGGTAGAGGTGTATTTTTAAACACATGCTGATTGTTTTCCCAGTAAGCATGTTACAAAAAGGTTTTAGATTAGCACACAGAAAATGGAATAATTTAAGTGGATCTAAGTAATTCACTTTAAAAAAAACCCCACTATTTTGCACAGCAAAACTATCCTTTTAACAAGATTATTCCTTCAAAAAGACAGTTCGATGGATACTACTATAAACAGAATGAACTAGTGGCCTAAAAAAGGGAGAGGAAATGAAGTTCACCAAACACAGTAGGAATCAAATCATTTGGTCTATTTTTGAATGAATGAAGCCAACTTGGTGAGAAGTTCAGGCTTCTTGCAACTGATTCTAAATTATTTGTTCACACTGGAGTTAAGATGGCAAATCTGAGCCATCTGAGCCTCTCTGGTAATGAGGGAGAACTCCCAGCCCTGTCAGGTTACCTCCGGAAATTAACACAAACATTTCTACCAAAGGAAGGAAAGCAAATAGTTTCTAAATTTCACATAAATACTTCTAATTTAAGTTTTAAAAAAGGACTTAAGTAGCATTAGAAAGGAAACAGTAAGTCTTTACCTTTGTCAACTACGTCCCAGACTTCAACCTTTACGATATCATCAGTGGCTAGAAAGGAGGGGAAGGCAAATGTTACAAAACAAAGAAAAACAGAATATTTAAGTGCAAATAAAAAAAGACTTAAAAAACCCAGAGCATTCCCTCTCTGATGTATTTCAAATGCTGCTCTCTTTAAAGAACCCCTTGAAAATTCCTGTTAATAAAAAGCGAGATTTATGGACAAATTTTTAATTAAGTTGCAAATTTGGAACACATTACATCATGAGCTCTTCAAAACCTCATTTGAATTTTTTTTGGTATCATACTAGAAGTTAATTAAAAGCCGAGAACAAAGATCTTTGTGACAGAAAACTTCAGAGTAGAGGTATTCTAAGGGAGATCAACTTTACTAATATTTTTAAAACCCTCACACAAATGCACCAAGCAGGAATTGAAACATACATCAAACAAGTCACACACGCAAGGTCTGTTCCTGTGCGAACTCCAAGTCACATTAGCTTACTCTGACAAAAAATAAGATTTTTACTCCTGAAAGCATGACAGAGCCACCAGCTATAGGAGAGTAACCTGGATTTGTCTGACTCAGATTTATTAACCAAGTTCCAACTTAGTTGGAACTTTATTACTGATGATGCATGAGCCAGAAACGGCTCAGCTTCATAGTGCAGGGAAAGCAGTTGCAGTTAGAAAGCCATATTTTTACTCAATCTGAGTAAGTGATCTGATATCATAAGTAACAGAGACCCCCACAATGCCTTTGTTAGAGAGGCCTGTCATTAACTTTTCAGAGAAGTGCCACACTAGGGACTGAAAAACAATTTGTATTGGCAACACCTACAAGCAAACAGTGACTGAGCAAAGATTGAGCAATTGAGCACAATGGCCCAAGTAAAAAAAATATTCCCCTATGACACTGCGATTGAAATTAACCAACTATTACTTTCAATCCAGGAAACCATGCACTGTTGGTTTAGCTAACAAGTCTGAAAATCCTGTAAAAAAAGAGTAACCAGTACAAATAGAAGAGGTTTCTTCGAACTTATGCATGATTGCACCTGATCTTTGGCTAAGTCTGGTTCTGAAAAGCAATTCCTGCTCTGCATCCAATTTTCCAGCTTGACTGATTGAGGCACAAGGTGATCAAGTGACTTGCCCAAAAAGAAAGTGCCACAGGCCTCGCTGGACTAAAAACCACAGTCTGAGTTCTGAGCCTTTTGCTTCAGCCAACTAGACGACACAGTCCTTTGTCTCCATCGCAGTACATTTCTAAAGTCATCCATTCATAAGGCCAGATTTTGCCACCCTTGCTCATACTGAGTAGTATCTTACTCTACAAGTAGTTCCACTAAAATCAACAGGGCTACTTTCAGGGTACTACTCACTGTGGCTACATCTACACTACATACCACTTCCGGCAGCTTGTAAGGTATTCAGCTATATGCTGCCAAGAAAAACAAGCTATGTCCATATTGCAGTGTGTAGCTACACATGTCAATGAAAGGTTTTGGAAGGGGGGGGGGAAAACAGTGGGGAAAGGTTCCCCACACCAGAGCTTTTCCCTATTGCTGGAGTCCTTGCAGGGAAATAACCTTGTAGACACAAAACAAATGTAGATTGTACATACAGTACTGTCTTCTTGAGCCTGCAGACAGAGCTAGTGCCTCTGTTCCTGATCTAGCTAAGCAGCATGAGAGTGAAATTAATGAGACTGACCAGTTTTAGTACCAGAACCCTGGGTCTGAATACAATTGTGTCAATTTCATACTCCTGCAGAAGGTTGTGGAGACAGTGGAGTGATTCAGGACTTGGCTCCACTTGCGAGTTAGTGCGCAATAAAGGAGCCCCATGCGCACTAGCTCACTCCCAGTCCACACTGGCAAGGCACGTAGAGCGCTCTGACTCCACAGGTAGAGCGCTCCTGGTACACTGCCTCGGCAAGTGGAATAACGTTTGCTGTGCCCCCGCTGGAGTGCCGCGGCGCCAGTGTGGACGACCTGTCCTGTTAATGACAGGCCTCCAGATTGGTTCTGATCGGCCTCCAGAAGTGTCCCACAATGCCTGTTCTAGCCACTCTGGTCATCACTTTGACCTCTACTGCCCTTCCCTCAGGTGACCAACCATCAGACCCGCCCTTTAAATTCTCTGGGAGTTTTGAAAATCCCCTTCCTGTTTGCTCAGCCAGGCATGGAGTGCTCTCAGCGAATCTTTCCAGGTGGCCATGCCTCCATGCGCCACGCAATTCCCAGTATGGAGCAATGGCGAGGTGCTGGACCTCATCAGTGTTTGGGGGGAGGAGGCTGTCCAGTCCCAACTGCGCCCAAGCCGCAGGAATTACGATACCGTCGGGCAGATATCAAGGGCCACGATGGAAAGGGGCCAGGACCGGGACACACTGTAGTGCAGGATTAAAGTGAAGGAGCTGTGGAATGCCGAACACAAAGCCCACGAGGCAAACACCGCTCCGGTGCTACCCCCGCAACCTGCCATTTCTACAAAGAGCTGGACACGATACTTGGGGGTGACCCCACCTCCACTCCAAGTACTACCATGGACACTTCAGAGCTCAGTTCAACAAGGCAGGAGGAGGACCAGCAGCAAGGGGGAGTGTGTGCTGAGGTGGAGGAAGGCACCCCAGAATCCCTAGAGGCATGCAGCCAGGAGCTGTTCTCAAGCTGGGAGGAAGGTAGCCAGTTGCAGCGGCCAGTGCTTGGGGGAAGGACAAACACCAGAGGAGGTTCCCGGTAAGCAGCTTTTATTTTGGGAAGGAAGTTATTCAGTGCGGGCTCTTGGGGTGAGGAGGATTAGGGCTGCATGCATGCCTAGATAGGGCGCTGATGTGCTCTCACATATCGCAGTAATTGGCCTTAGTGATCTCTGCAAAGGTCTCATCCAGAACTTGGACAATGCACTTGTGCAGGTTTCTCGGGAGAGCCACTTTGGTCTATGTCCCAGTAAGGCTAATTTGTCCATACCACTGTGCTGTGAGGGGCTAGGGGACCATTACTGCACACAGGCAAGCTGCGTATGGGCCAGGGCGGAAGCTGCAGTGCAATAGAAGACCCTGCCTTGCTTCCCAGGTCACCCTCAGCAGCGAGGTATCTTCCAGGATGAACTCCCCACATTTTCCACAGGAAGGTGTTCAGTATAGGGGCTCCCTGCCGCTGTTGGCTCTCCCCATGGCACAGAAACCTAGAGGACAGTACAGCCGTGAAACAATCAGTCACGCTTGACCCTGTGCTTACTCACCATTTTGGGGCTCCCGTGGGTTTCTGTGCGCTCGCTTTGGGATGGGCAAATTATGCTATTGTGTAGACTGTGCTTGCCCTTAAGTATGGGGGAATCATTGCGCTGTCTGGTGTGACCAATGCTGCCTCTGTTAAGTGTTGCATTTTGCCTTTACAGATGTAACCTTGAGATCTCAGCCATCCGTGTTACCACCGTCCGAAAGACTCCAAAGAATCAGAAAGAGGCCACGTAGAAGCAAGAAAGACATTTGCATGAAGTAATGCGGCACTGAAGTAATGAAAATCAAAAAGTGCACGAGTGGCGGGAGAGTGAAAGGAGGAGCCGCTAGCAGAATGAGGAGTGCCGGCATAAATGTGCGGTGCTCTGGCAAAAAAGCACGGAGCGGCTGATAAGCATAATGGAGCACCAGGCAGACTCTATCCAGGCACCTGTAGCCATGCAGGCAGAGCACTACCGCACCCGCCCTCGTCCCAAAACTCTTTCCCTTGTGCCCCCATTTCACCTCCAACCCACTTTCCCCAACATCCGGGTTCTTACTGCCACCAGCTGCCCTCTGTAGCTTCACCACCTAGGCCTGAAAACTACAACCCTTACCCACTGCACTCAACCCCTATCACCATGCAGTATAGCCATCCTGAAGTGCAGCAGTCATTGCACAGCGCTCCAGACAGGACACATGCAAATCTGTGATTGTACCATTCCCATGCCACCCCCTTGCCCTTTTTGTTTCCCAAGCAGTTGGGAGGGAACAGAGGGAGCCGAGCTCAGCCTGGAGCTCCCAGCCCCACCCCCTTACCAGACGGCTCTGAGCGGGACGGAGCCCAGGCCCCGCCGGAGCCATGCTGCAGCTGTCGAGGAAAGCTGCTGGATGGGCTGAGGCTCCGGGTGAGAGGGGAGACGGGGGGTAAGGGGCCAGGGAGGTTGGCTAAGGGGCAGGAAGTCCCGGGAAAGTCAGGGGATAGGGAGAGGGCAGAGGTTGGGGGGGGGGTCGGGGGGTCAGTCAGGGGACAGGCAACAGAGGGGGGGTGGATTGTGGCCTTCCGGGGGTCTGTCAGGACTCAGCAGGGGGTTGAATAGGGGTTGGGGCAGTCAGGGGACAGGGGTGGGGTCTCTGGGGGATGGTGAGGGGACAAGGAGCAGGATGGGTCGGGGATTCTGAGGGGCGCGGGCAGTTGGGGGGCAGGAAGTGGGTGGGGGTCAGATAGGGGGCAGGGCCAGGCTGTCTGGGAGGCACAGCCTTCCCTACCTTAAAGCTTATTCAGCAGTTTGAAGCTTGCAGAAGAGCCAAGCTGTTAGCTTTTCCATTAGGGCTACCGTCCCTTTCACTTCTCAAATGCCAAATTATAGTCTATATTTAATTTCAGTGCCATAGGGAGATTCATGTCAGGGGAGGGTAGCTTCATTTAAAATTAGCCACTGGGGGAGGGATCACATGAGAAGAGCAATATCCTTCCCAATGCTACCAAGGGAGACCCCCCCCACACACACATTCCCTGAGGCTCCAGAAGGGTTAATTCAGTGGTTCTCAAAACTTTTATACTGGTTACCCCTTTCACATAGCAAACCTCTGAGTGCGACCCCACCGCCTTATAAATTAAAAACACTTTTTTATATATTTAACACTATTATAAATGCTGGAGGCAAAGCAGGGTTTGAGGTGGAGGCTGACAGCTCACGACCCCCAGTAATAACCTCGTGACCCCCTGAGGGGTCCCGACCGCCCAGTTTGAGAACCCCTGGATTAATTTAATTTTAGCACCCTGTGTCCATTCACATGCATGTGCTATTTTGAGCATGTCAGTTTTCACAACATAGGTTCATCCCAGATTCTGGAACAAGCTCAAATGCTCAGTTTGTGGAGTATGTACATAAGCTATACTAAAGACAAACCCACAGTAACTGTCTCCAGTTTGTGAGGGACCCCATGGAGCCAGTCTCTAGGAAACAGATAAATGCATGGAGGTTAAGTGCATTAATGGCTATTAGCCAGGATGGGTAAGGAATGGTGTCCCTGGCCTGTTTGTCAGAGGGTGGAGATGGATGGCAGGAGACAGATCACTTGACCATTACCTGTTGCCTCTGGGGCACTTGGCATTGGCCATTGTCGGTACACAGGATACTGGGCTGGATGGACCTTTGGTTTGACCCAGTATGGCTGTTCTTATGTTCTAACCTAAATGAACTCAAAGTTATGGAGACAGATATGAGTCAAGGAAGCCAGCAGAGTATCAGAAACCTGGAAAAATCTCTGACTGGATGGGCTCAGGCTGAGATGGTTCAAAAGTTTTGGATTTTTTTTTTTTTTTTTTTAAAAAGCAGAATTTTTTTTTTATTGTTTCTTTAAACAATCAAACACAGCAAGCAGCAAATATTTGGCCACACACTTCTGAAACCCCAAACCATATTCAGGTTTTGGCAGACTAATTTCAGCTTTTCAATTAAAAAAAAAAAAAAACACACAAATTTTGAAGGAAAGCAGACATTGTTCGTGATTTTTTTCTGCTTTTTAAAAACCCCTAGTTTTCAATCCAGAAAAAGTTGACAGAAAATATTTGTCCAACCCTTTTAATGAGCTTTAGTGCCTTTTAGCACTAGCTGATGCTGAGAACCAGTGATACCTTGTAAAGAAGTTCTCTCAAAACTGGGTTTGTGCCGAGATGCAGGTGGTTTATTTTTCCCAGGACCGCCCATGGGGGGGGAGCAAGTGGGGCAATTTGCGCCGGGCCCTGCAGGGGCCCCCATGAGAATATAGTATTGCATAGTATTGCAATTTTTTTTTTTATGGAAGGGGTCCCCGAAATTGCTTTGCCCCAGGCCCCCTGAATAAGCAGGGTCTCCAAGGATCACAACGGGCATTTCAACTTCCCCTAGGATGATCTTTTAGTCTGGGAAAAAAGTCCCGGCTTGCAGCTTCCTGAACAGGCCAGTGTTCCAAAAGATGCATGTGTCATGCACCTTTCCGGGCCAGCCTGCATCAATGTCAATGAAATGCCCACGGTGATCCACAAGTGCTTGGAGAACCCTAGAGAAATACCCCTTCCGATTAATGTACTTGGAGGCTAGGTGGGCTGGTGCCAGAATTGGAATGTGTGTGCCATCTATCGCCCCTCCGCAGTTAGGGAAACTCATTTGTGCAAAGCCAGCCACAATGTCCTGCACGTTACCCAGAGTCACGTTTCTTCTGAGCAGGATGTGATTAATGGCCCTGCGATTCCAACGGTTGACTTTCCCACTCCAAACTGGTTAGCAACCAATCGGTAGCTGTCTGGAGTTGCCAGTTTCCAGATTGCAATAGCCACCTGCTTCTCCACCTTTCAATCTCGTGTCCTTGAGCCGCAGGGTGGGGGCAAGCTCCTCACACAGTCCCATGAAAGTGGCTTTTCTCATCCAAAAGTGCTGCAGCCACTGCTCGTCATCCCAGACTTGCAGGACGATGTGATCCCACCACTCAGTGCTCGTTTCCTCGAGCCCAAAAGCGGCATTCCACGGTGGTGAACGTGTCCGTGAATGCCACAAGCAAACTCGTGTCGTATGCGTTACTTAAGTCAATATCGTCTGAGCCCTCACGGTCATTTTGGATCCTAAGGAATAACTCGACTGCCAAACGTGACGTGCTGGCAAGACTCATCAGCATACTCCTCAGCAGTTTGGGCTCCATTCCCGCAGACCAAAAGGGAAGACAGAAGCGCGAAGTACAAAAAATGTTGAAAGATGGCGCCAAATGTGGACAGAAGCACAGGGAATGCTGGGATGTGAACCAATGCATCACGGGGCATTGGGACAGGACCCAGAATGCCCCGCAGCCTCCACACCCTTCCCACAAACCACAGCATCAGAATGGGAAGAGGTGCTCTGTGGGATAGCTGCCCATAATGCATCGCTCCCGATGCTGCTGCAAGTGATGCAAATGCAGCCATGCCAGTGCGCAAGCAGCTGTCAGTGTAGACAGACTGCAGTGCTTTCCCTACTGCGCTCTCCGAAGGCAGGTTTAACTCACAGCACTCTACATCGGCAAGTGTAGCCATACCCTCAGAGAAAGACAACACATCAGACTTGCACACAGTTAGGAGGAACACAGCACAAATCTGTCTCCAAACACACTTACAGCAGCCAGAAGGCTGAGAGGAGAGGCACAGTAATAGAGACACCCTCTGCCCCATGCAGCAGCCAAGATACTTTGTTAGAGAGGTAAAGTTAGTGAGACCCTCCACCCTCTCAACAGGCAAGAGGCTCTGGGAGGGAAGAGGAGAGAGGGGAGGGAAGAGAGAGGAAGCTCCTCTTCCCTTCCAGCAGCTAAGGGGAACTGAGCTTCACATTTATAAAGACAACTACTAGCCAGAGACTAAATACAAGAGAGCCCCCCAGCCCCAGCAGGATCCAGGTACAATTCCCAGTGTCCTCCCTCCTGCTTCTCATTAGCTAGAGTATCAGTGGGGCTGGACTTCTCACCAAGACCCTGCCCTGCCCCAAGGAGCCTTACTCTTATCATGTACATATCTGCTGCTAAGGACACGGCATGGATCACTTGATGATAACCTGCCTGTTCAATCCCTTTGGGGCACCTGCCATTGGCCACTGTCAGAGGACAGGATACTGGGCTTAATGGACCTTTGGTCTGACCCAGTATGGCCATTCTTATGTTCTTATGAGGTTAAGTCACCTAGAAGATGTATCAATAATTGCTCAAGCCTTACTCAAAGTTAACAGTAACCCTTCCAGTTAGCTTAAGAGCAAGCCGACTGGCCTAGAAAGGAGAGAAACATTAAATTATTTTTGACAGGGCCTTAGAAGCAGGAGAGAGAATAGCATGGCATATAGAAGCAAGTGGGAAATGGGTAAGTATTTGCGATCCAAATGATCCAAGGGAAAATGATTTTCATAAGTACTTATTGGGTTAAATGTTCTTTTCCTATGCTAAAAGTGAAGAGTAGTTATACCAATTGTTACATCCAACAAAGTCTAGTTTTTAAATCAGTCATTGCATTCCTGACTATATCATGAACATACAAGCAGATGATTAGCTTTTAGTGCCACTGGGTTAGCTTTATGACACAGAAGACATTATGGGCAGCATTCCACCTAAATTGCTTCTGAAAGCAAATATCTGAATAGTGTCAGATCACAGGTTAACCCAAATCACAGATTTGAAACTAATAGCCCCGTATTTCAAGCCTACCCATAGCATGGCTCAAACCTACACAAATATCTCTGTTCAAGAAATTACTTAGCATAGCATTCTGCAGCCATTTCCACACTAAAGGCATTGTTTACTCCCAAAGAAAGGGTAGTGGAAAAGTCAGTAAGCAAAGAATAACCCATTTGCTGGTTGATTTCATCATGGACTCCCAGTCTACGAGACAGACAGACTCACTCCTATACCCCTAGGCAAACTACTTCACATGCTTAGGACTGTCAAACATAGAAAGCACAGTGGCTGTTACCCTATGCATGTATGAATAATCAAGTTTGTCAAACAAAGATCATGCAATGTTTACTAGTATTACATTTAGGCTTTCTTGTGGCACTGTCCAGAGCAGAATGAAACTGATGAGGATCATGTAATCATAATTGTACATTGGACTCCAGAAAGTCAATTGCTTAAACTCTTAACTTCCTTAAAAAAACCCAAAGCAAACCAAACAAAAAACCAGAAACTCATTGTGATGGTAACATATCTCCGTAAAGGTTAGGATTAATACATTCAGTAGATCATATTTGTATGCATGTATCATTTTTATATTAAAAGTTATGATTGTTGGCTGCGTGCTGGCTTGATTTCTAAATAACCTTAGTTGAGCATTTAGTCAGTTTCTGGAGAAAGGAACGTTGAAATTAAGCACCTAATCAAGAAACACTTAAAGGACAATGGATCTTGGCATGCTCCAATCCACATTAAGAAGTCTACTTGAGGACTTTCAAGGTAGCATGTAAACAATGGATGCTACCTGTAAAAACTGAGTCATGCATGGACATGTAACTTGCGCAGGTGACTCCTAAAGTCCATCTTGGAGCTGGACTTTGCATAGGAGTGAGTCTCCACCCACAAGAGAAAGTCTATTTAAACCCTTGGGAGACCCCTCCATTTTGGTCCTCAGCTGGCTAAGGAGAGAGCCATCATGAAGAATCCCCTAGCTACCACCTGAGCTGGAACAAGAGCTGTACCAGGGGAAAAAATTGTGCCCAGGCTTGAAAGGGGTCCAGTCTGAGGAAAAAACGTACTGAAGCATCTCTGAGGGTGAGATTCTCTGTATTCAGTTTGATTAGACATAGATTTGTGCATTTTATTTTGCTTTGCTTGGTGACTTACTTTGTTCTGTCTGTTACTACTTGGAACCACTTAAATCCTACTTTCTGTATTTAATAAAATCACTTTTTACTTATTAACTCAGTATGTATTAATACCTGGGGGAGCAAACAACTGTGAATCTCTCTATCAGTGTTATGGAAGGCAAACAATATATGGGTTAACCCTGTATAACCTTTATACCAGGTAAAATGGATTTATTTGGATTTAGACCCCATTGGGAGTTGGGCATCTGAGTGCTAAAGACAAGCACACTTCTGTGAGCTGCTTTCAGGTAAACCTGCAGCTTTGGGGAAAGTAATTCAGACCCTGGGTCTGTGTTGGAGCAGACAGAAGCGTCCGGCTCAGCAAGACAGGGTGCTGGAGTCCGGAGCTGGCAGGGAAGGCAGGCGTAGAAGTAGTCTGGGCACATCCAGTGGCAGCTCCCAAGGGGGTTTCTGCGATCCAACCCATCACACTCCTGACTAAGGGCAGTCTACACTGGCAGAGTTACTGTGCCGCTCAGACAGCGCTGAAGGGAAACAGCCGTTGTGTGTTCGCAAAGTTAGCTGCCTGCACAATAGCGTGTTCACACTTGCAGCAGTATTTGGAGCAGTGCACTCAGGGCAGCACAGAGCACTTCTTTCTCTTCTGCTGCTAACACTTGTGTGAAGGCATAAGGGGTCGCAGGGCATCCTGGGTCCTGTGCCAGAGCCCCGGGATACATTACTTCTCATCTCAACAACCCCTGTGCTTCTGTCCGCATTTGGCGCCATTTTTCAACGGTTTGTGTACTGTGAGCCCTACCTCTTCGGGCTGCAGGAATGGATCCCAATCTGCTGACCAGTATGCTGCTCACTCTGATCAACACGTCACGAGTGGCAGCAAAGTTATTCCTTAAACTACAAAAGCAAGAGGAATGAGACATTGATCTCGCCACGCATAGTAGCTATGACACAAGATGGCCTGTGGAATACAGAGGAGCTGACCACAGTGGAACACTAATCTGAGTGACACTAAACTGGGAGGAGTGGTAGATACAGGATACAGAGGGACCTAGACAAATTAGAGGATTGGGCCAAAAGAAAGTTCAACAAGGACAAGTGCAGAGTCTTGCACTTAGGACGGAATACCACCATGCACTGCTACACACTAGGGACCAAGTGGCCAGGCAGCAGTTCTGCAGAAAAGGACCTAGGGGTTACAGTGGACAAAAAGCTGGATATGAGTCGACAGTGTGCCCTTGTTGCCAAGAAGGCTACTGGCATTTTGGGCTGTATAAGTAGGGGCATTGCCAGCAGATCGAGGGACGTGATCATTCCCCTCTATTCGATATTGGTGAGGCCTCATCTGGAGTACTGTGTCCAGTTTTGGGCCCCAAACTACAAGAAGGATGTGGAAAAATCGGAAAGAGTCCAGGGAGGGCAACAAAAATGATTAGGGGGCTGGAGCACATGACTTATGAGGATAGGCTGAGGGAACTGGGATTGTTTAGTCTGCGGAAGAGAAGAATGGTGGGGGGGGTTTGATAGCTGCTTTCAACTACCTGAAAGGGGGTTCCAAAGAGGATGGATCTAGACTGTTCTCAGTGGTAGCAGATGACAGAACAAGGAGTAATGGTCTCAAGTTGCAGTGGGGGAGGTTTAGGTTGGGTATTAGGAAAAACTTTTTCACTAGGAAGGTGGCGAAGCACTGGAATGGGTTACCTAGGGAGGTGGTGGAATCTCCTTCCTTAGAGGTTTTTAAGGTCAGGCTTGACAAAGCCCTGGCGGGGATGATTTAGTTGGGGATTGAGGGTTGGACCAGATGACCTCCTGAGGTCCCTTCCAACCCTGATATTCTATGAACGCCGCTTTTGGGCTTGGGAAACAAGCACTGAGTGGTGGGATCACATTGTGATGCACCTCTGGGACGATGAGCAGTGGCTGCAAAACTTTCGGATGAGGAAAGCCACATTCATGGGACTGTGAGATGAGCTCACACCAGCTCTGTGGCGCAAGGACACGAGAATGAGAGCCGGCCTGCCATTGGAAAATTCTGAGGGAGAGTCTCAGACTATGCATGCGGTGGGATACAAGGCTGCTTTCTGCAACCCTCCTACCCACAACAACTCACTTCAGCGATTCCCAAAATCAAATCCACTTACCAGGGGCCTCCTCTCCTGTTTGCACTTTGCCAACATCTGACAGCTGTGCATGGCTAGCCTCCTTTGGGGTAGAAAAGAGCTCCTGGCTGCATGCATCTCTGGCCTCTGAGTCATCCTCTGCCTCTGGATCCCCACCCTGGTCCAAGATCTCCTCCTCCTGGCTTGATCCACTTTTGACTAGCATGTGAGCCACTGAAGTATGCACAGTGGTCTTCACAGTGGAGATGGGGTCGCTGCAGAGTATCATGTCCAGCTTTTTTATAGAGCCAGCAGCTCATGAGCGCAGCACCAGAGCAGCAGTTTGCCTCCTGTGTCCTGTGGTAGGTGTTCCGCAGGTCCTTCACTTTGACCCTGCACTGCAGTGTGTCCCGGTCATGGCCCCTTTCTGTCATGGATCGTGAAATCTGTCCGTAGGTATCATAATTCCTATAGCTGGAGCGCAGCTGGGACTGGACAGCCTCCTCTCCCCAAATGCTGACGAGGTCCAGCAGCTCGGCACTGCTCTCAGTGGGGAATTGCCTGATGCATGGAGCAGGCATGGCGACCTGGAAAGATGCCCTGAGACCACTTCACGCATCACCGAGCAAAGAGGAAGGGGACTTTCAAAATTCCAAAGGAATTTACAGGGTGGGGATGACAGTTGGTCACCTGAGGGCAGGGCAGTAGAGTTCAACCCGATGACCAGAGAGGCAACAACAGGCATTGTGGGACACCTACTGGAGGCCAATCACAGCGCTGTAATTGACCATGGTGTCTACCCTGGCACCACAGAACAGTAGCCCCACCGCAGAAAGCTGTATGCCTCTCGTTGGGGTGGGGGGTTTTTTGATTTTTTTTTTTTTTTTTTTTTTTAAAAAAACAGCGCTACAAGGGCAAAGTTTCTGCACACTAAGTGGCTTAGCAGTGTGTACACCTCGGGAGTTACAGCACAGAAAGCTGCTTTACTGCGTAGAAACTTACCAGTGCAGACAGGGCCTAAAGCTTACCAAATTCCACAGACAGGAGACCAGTGGATCAGAGAAACAGGCTGGTTCATTCTCAGAAGAAAAAAATCCACATCCCTCTAATAAAATGAATTCTTTGCCAGCACGCTGAGATTTCAGAATAATTACAAAGAGCTGACAAGTTGTATATTCCATCTCTTCATTTAAAATCTTAATACTGAGCAACCGAAGGATCCCAGAATATTTGATTGAAATTTAATTAGTCTTGGGAAATGGCTGACACAGTCTACCTCAGTATCTTTATTCAAACACCATGAATGTGGCACAGGCAAAATAAATTGTAGTCTTCCCCCTAACAGAAGTAGTCAGTCAGCAAGACTGTAATTAGGTCTGGGCTGACTTGTCAAAATGCCCATGTCTTGTCTATCATCAATGGGAAGTTTTTCACAGCAGGAAACATCTATGATGTTTGTTAAAAGTGGTGAGGGTTTTTTTTTAATAGCACTGAGTAATTTTTAATAAGATCAAATGAAATTCTGTCCCATTAATTATTTCTAACAGTACAAAACTCTTATTTTCTTTAAAGTGAAACAAACTGACAGCAAAAGACAGAATGTCAGCTCTGTAATCTCTCAAGTGTCCATCACTCCAGACCCTCCCCTCCCCCTGCACATATTTCACCTTGAGGAAAGCCCTTCACCTTGCAATACACAAGGTTGTCATTTCCAAACACCAAATTCTGTTATGACAGAGCATTACATTAACTTTGGCCTTACGCAAAAATTGCCTTTGGTTACTGGATTACCAGCAAAACCAGCCTGCTAAATGGGCTGCCTCTATACTGGAAAAAATGGAACCTGAGATCCAACAAGTACAGATGCAATCCAATGTTTGGAAACAGCATAAACTGCCTGACTTCCCTCTACTTACGGAGCACAGTTTTCAAACATTTTTGTGCATGACTGCCTAATTAGTGCCACTGCATGAACAAAGCAAGTAATTGGTGCTGTAAATTGGGGGGGTGTTTAGATAAGATCTCAGTTTCCATTGCTGTATTTATGAATAGTACATGCATTATCCCTTTTGCTTAGAGTAAAGGCTGAAGAAAAAAAAATCACACACAGTTTACCTATAACATGGAAAAATACTGCTTCTACAGATGTAGCCACCATTTGAATGTTAATTGCCTTTAGGTTTGCCCACTACCATGGAAAAAAGAATTTCCCTGTTTCTTATTTTGATCTCTTATAGCTCTGCTAGTAAAATAGTGTGGCACATACCCCCAAATAATTTTCAAAGTGTTTCTTGTACTCCACAGTAAGACTGACATTCCAAGAAGCCAGAAAGGGAAGAAAGCCGAGTGATAGGTCTCTGCCTGGCACAAGGAAGTAACAGCAGAGCCTTCATGCACTGCAGAGGCCGCAGGACCTGTCTAAGTTGCGCAGCCGAGTAAGTGCCTTGTGCCAGCTGATGCAGGATAAACAGAAAGATGGTGCTCCCAAAGTAAAGGTGCACACGGGTGTGACAGAGTCACAGGTCTGATGCTCTGGAACTGCTCTTTATGAAGACAGACAGGACTCAGGGTAGCGTGACTCCCCTCAGGGCACGCTGTCCAGGACAAGGAGCCCACCCCCACAGACCCCAACAGCAGACTGCCCAGGTTCCACCGACCCCTCCCCTCAGAGCCCTGCCACTGGATCTGCTCCACACAGCTTCTTTACTGCCCCCGCCGGGCAGAGACGACGCATACCTGCTGATAATGGGAAGGGGGGGGGGGGGGAGAAGAGGAGGCACAATTTAAAGGTTTAGCCATCCCCAGAACAGCTCAAGTCACACACACCCCCACCCCACCCAGGCCTCCCCCTTACCCTCAATCTCCCCTTCCGGAAAGCAGTGGCCCCTCCCTGCAGCTCCCAGCTGTTGCACCTGGCTCTCCCCACGCGCAGCTCACCAGCCCAGCCGCACAATGTGACCGAGTGGGGCTGGCAAAACCGGGAAGCGCAGTCTACTCGTGCTGGCACACTGAGCTGGGGAACCAGGCTCTGCCAGGTTCAGCAGCCCCTAGCAGAAGCCAGCAGCTCTACAGCACCAATTTTGCAGGAAAAACTGAAATTCTGTGCAGAGCATTAATTCTGTGAGAATTCTGCATTGCGCAGTGGTACAGAATTCCCCCAGGAGTAACACTGGGAAGACCAAACCTTTTAAATTCTAGTCAGGGTAGATCAGCCAAAGCCATTGGCAGAGAGGAAGTGGTAGAAGGCAGCCACAGAATCTATTTAGTAACCGGAAAAAATCTACTTATGCCCTCGCAGACCCAATTATTTAATATGCTATTTAGCTCCAAGGGTGTGATTTTGGGGTGCAACTCTGGGAGGCACAGCAGAAAACCCAGTCTTGGAATTGGGAGGGTGCAGCTAAAGGGGCTTTACACCACCTCTGACCTCCCATAATAGCTTAGAATTGGGAGGGTGCATAGCAGCCCTCAGTAAAAGTTGGCTGCCTAAGTTACTGCAGCCCAAGCTGAGCTGCGTACAAGTCGCAATGCAACCCAGAACTGCGGGCGCTGCAGTGTGCCAGGGTGCACTAGGTCCGGAGGTCCCCTGCTGGAGACTTTGTGGCCCTGCAACACCCTGCCCCAGAACAGAGCAGAGGGAAATCCTCCAGGCATCCTAGAGTGGCTGCAGAGGAGGGGCCAATCCAGGGCCAGAAGAGTCCTACATAAGATAAGTAGCAGAGCAGAGAAGTTCAGCTGCTGCATGGAACTTGACGAGGGAGGATTGGGTGCCTGGCTGGCTAGATGAGCCGCAGGCCATGGACAGCTCACTGCAGAAAGCTCACCAGGCAGAACTGAGCCCAGTGAAGGCTGCCAAAGACCGGATGCCTGGCTGGCTAGAGTAGCAGCAGGACCATAAAAAGATCAGTGCAGGCAGGCTGAGCCCAGGGGACTGAGCCCAGGACCAGGCCAAACCAGGCGAGGGTACAGAGATCATAGAATCATAGGACTGGAAGGGACCTCGAGAGGCCATCTAGTCCAGTCCCCTGCACTTATGACAGAACTATATTATTTAGATCATTCCTGACAGGTGTTTGTCTAACCTGCTCTTAAAAATCTCCAACAATGGAGATCCCACAACCTCCCTAGGCAATTTACTCCAGTGCTTAACCACCCTGACAGTTAGGAAGTTGTTCCTAATGTCCAACCTAAACGTCCCTTGCTGCAATTTAAGCCCATTGCTGCTTGTCATATCCTCACAGGTTAAGAGCAACAATTTTTCTCCCTCCTCCTTTTAAGAACCTTTTATGTACTTGAAAACTGTTATGTCCCCTCTCGGTCTTCTTTTCTCCAGACTAAACCCAATTTTTTCAATCTTCCCTCATAGGTCATGTTTTCTAGACCTTTAATCATTTTTGTTGCTCTTCTCTGGACTTTCTCCAATTTGTCCCACATCTTTCCTGAAATATGGTGCCCAGAACTGGACACAATACTCCAGTTGAGGCCTAATCAGCGTGGAGTAGAGCCAAGAATTACTTCTCGTGTCTTGCTTACAACACTCCTGCTAATACATCCCACAATTATGTTCGCTTCTTTTGCAACAGCATCACACCACTGACTCATATTTAGCTTGTGGTCCACTATGACCCTCGGATCCCTTTCCACAGTACTCCTTCCTAGGCAGTCATTTCCCATTTTGTATGCGAACTGATTGTTCCTTCCTAAATGGACTGCATTTGTCCTTACTGAATTTCATCCTATTTACTTCAGACCATTTGTCCAGTTTGTCCAGATCATTTTGAATTTTAATCCCATCCTCCAAAGCACTTGCAACCCCTTCCACTTGGTATCATCTGCAAACTTTATAAGTGTACTCAGGGCCGGCTCCAGACCCCAGCGCGGCAAGCACACGCGTGGGGAGGCCCTTTCCCGGGGGGGCGGCAGGCTGGGCCGGCGAACCTGCCGCAGTCATGCCTGCGGGAGGTCCACTGGAGCCCCGGGATGAGTGGACCTGCCGGAGGCATGACTGCGGAGGGGGCGCTCGTCCCGCAGCTCAGCTGGACCTCCCGCAGGCATGACTGCGGAAGCTCAAGCGGAGCCGCCGGACCTGCGAACCGTCCGCAGCTGCGGGAGGTCCAGCCGAGCCGCGCGACCAGCGGACCCTCCGCAGTCATGCCCGCGGGAGGTCCGCTGCTCCCGCGGCTCCGGGGCGCCTCCCGCGCATGACTGCTTGGGGCGGCCAAAAAGGTAGAGCCGCCCCTGAGTGTACTATGCCATTAACTAAATCATTGAAGATATTGAACAGAACCAGACCCAGAACTGATCCCTGCAGGACCCCACTCATTATGCCCTTCCAGCATGACTGTGAATCACTGATTACTCTCTGGGAACTGTTTTGCAACCAGTTATGCACCCTAGTTCCATCTAGGTTACATTTCCCTAGTTTGTTTATGAGGTCATTCAAGACAGTATCCAAAGCTTTACTAAAGTCAAGATATATCCCGTCTACCACTTCCCCTCCCCCATCCACAAGGCTTGTTACCCTGTCAAAGAAAGCTATCAGGTTGGTTTGATACAATTTGTTCTTGACAAATCCATGCTCACTTTACTTATCACCTTATTATCTTCTAGATGTTTGCAAACTGATTGCTTAATTATTTGCTCCATTATCTTTCTGGGTACAGAAGATAAGCTGACAGGTTTGTAATTCCCCAGTTGTCCTTATTTCCCTTTTTATAGGTGCCATTTTCCAGTCATCTGGAATCTCTCCAGTCTTCCATGATTATTCAAAGATAATCGCTAATGGCTCAGATATCTCCTCAGTCAGCTCCTTAAGTATTCTACAATGTATTTCATCATGCCCTGGTGACTTGAAGACATCTAACTTGTCTAAGGGCTTGGCTACACTTGCAAGTTGCAGCGCTGGTCTGCAGCGCTGGTCAGTTTTGTTGTCAATTCGGCTCCGGGCTCCGTGGAAGTAATTTTTAACTTCTTCTTTTCCTATTTTAGCCTCTAATCCTACCTCATTTTCACTAACACTCACTATGTTAGACGGCCAATCACCACCAACCTTTTTAGTGAAAACCAAAACCAAAGTCATTAAGCACCTCTGCCATTTTCACATTTTCTGTTATTATCCCCCCCCACACACACACACACAGAGTAACAGGTCTACCCTGTCCTTGGTCTTCCTCTTGCTTCAAAAGTATTTGTAGAATATTTTCTTATTACCCTTTATGTCTCTAGCTAGTTTGATCTAGTCAGAGAAGGGCACTGCTGGTCTGGTTGCAGACTGAGCCAAGGGAGGGCTGCTGAAAAGGACACCAGCTGAGGGTACTTAGATGGGCCCCAGCTGGGTAGCTGAAGAAGGTAGGGCCTCGGGGAAGAAGCCTTAGAGCAGGGGTCGGCCACCTTTCAGAAGTGCTGGGCCGAGTCTTCATTTATTCCCTTTAATTTAAGGTTTCGCCTGCCGGTCGTACATTTTAATGTTTTTAGAAGGTCTCTCTCTATAAGTCTATATATTATATAACTAAACTAGTGTTGCATCGTAAAATAAACAAGGTTTTCAAAATGTTTAAGAAGCTCCATTTAAAATTAAATTAAAATGTTGATCTTACACTGCCAGCCGGCTCAGCCTGCTGCTGGTCTGGGGTTCTGTTCACCTAGGCCGGCAGCGGGCTGAGCGGGGCCTGCGGCCAGGACTCCAGCTGGCAAGCTCAGCCCACTGCCGCTCAGGGGTTCCATCCGCCAGCTCCTGCCAGCCGGGATCCCAGCTGCCAGACCTGCTCAGCCCGCTGCCAGTCTGGGGTCCCGGCCCTGCCCACATACAGTGGGTACCTACCTTCTCCCTGGTTCTGGCCATTCTCTTCCTCTCTCTGCACTGAGCTGAGGGTGGGAGTGCACTGAGCACAGGGCTGGGGGTGAGGGGTCTGGCCAGGAGCTAGAATGAGGGAGGGGGCTCAGGGTTGGGGCAGGAGGTTTGGGTGTGGGGTACTTACCTGGGCAGCTCCCATTTGGTGCGAGGGGTGCAGGTGGGAATGGGGGGGGGAGGGGTTTGCAGGAGCTTCCGTTTGGTGCTCAGGGTGGGGGTGCAAGAGTCAGGATGTGGAGGGGGTGCAAGAGTCAGGGCTCGGGTCGTGGCATGGGTGAAGGAGTCAAGCAGAGGGCTGAGTGTGTGGGGGGTCAGGGTTGGAGGGGGATGCTCCTATTCCACCCACCCACCCCTTCCCCAAGGCCCATCCCCTACTTCTTCTCTGCAGACCCCGGGACTCCCAGGCCCCATCCAACCCACCCTGCTCCCTGACTGCCCCCTCCAGAGACACCCCCCCCGCCCAGGATCCCACCCCCTATCCAACCCACTCTGCTCCCTGTCCCGACTGCTCCCCCCTTATCCAACCCTCTCAGCCCCGGACCCCTTACCAAGAGGCTCCTAGCAGCATGTTCTGCTCCGCGCAGAGCCAGACAGGCTGTCCCACGGGAGCGGGTAGCCTCAGCCCCCAGAGCGCTGCGCGTGCAGCAGCATGGTTCCAGGGGAATGGGTAAGGCGGGGGAGGGGCCGGTGGCTTGCTGCGCTCGGCCGGGTGCTGCAGCCCGGGAGCGCGGACCCCGCGGCTTGCCGCGCCGGGAGAGTGGGGCCATTTGCCCAGCCCTGCATTAGGGTGTGCCTGGGCACACCCGGCACACGTCTATGCTTCTGCTCCCTGCCCCTGCAGGGGGTGTGTGGAGGGCACAGAAGAGCGGGCCAGGCAGGATTTTTAATGGCACGCTGCTCCGGTGTGCCATAGGTTGCTGACCCGCCTTAGAGCTACGGCCCCATACAAGGGCAGAGAAAGAACTTGGACTATGCACCCCAAAGGGGGGACAGCATGTGTGGCTGGTCCAGAGGGCTGAGCTGCCGAAGACCAGCTGAGAGAACCAGCAGCTGGGGGGTGCTTGCAAGAGGCAGGCGCCACCCTCATGTAAAACCAAAGCAGGCTCACACCTAACCGAGAGAAAGGGCGCCTGTGAAAAGACCGTTTGCAGGCACAACTGGCCAGAGAAAAGGGGGCACACATGAGGCGAGTGCTAACCCCATTACAGGCATGCACCATGACCCTGCTCCCTCAGCCTACCCCCTCCGGCCTCCTATGATTGATCTTATGAAGAGGGTCTCCTAAAATAATCGGCTTTTGTCTTATGCAGTTTCTACATCAGCAGCATTCTGTCCATGCTGTAAAGGAACTGGCCCTGAGAGTTTTATGTTGCCATAGCAAGAAGAAGACTTCCACCCCAGCTCTGCAACTTAAGCAAGAGTCTTAGAGCATCATTGACAAGATACAGTAATTCTGTTTTTCAATACCTTGTACTTGTATTAATATCTCCACCTAAGATTATTACAACTACAAGCATTTTAAAAATCTAATTCACTCTGCAATTGGAGAGTAAATCCATACTGGACATGGTGAAAAGTGAGACTAGACTGCTCCATGCCACTTGCTGGTATTAAATGTACTAACACAGGACTGCTGTACTTCAGATCCAGTCCTCCAGGGACACATTTCACTAATAAAATCTGTTTTCATTGAAACAAGAAAATACAATGAGCATTTCAATTCATATTTTGTTAAATTTCTTCCTGTGATTTTAACTACTGAGGACATCTGTTTAAATGGTTGGTAATGTAATTACTGAGTGAAAGGATTAAAAAACAGGATTATTTGAATAATCAAGTACGAGTGATGAGTACCTATTTTAAATCTAAACTGGATAAAGCTGAAAGAGACAGCTGAGGCTACAGAGGAATTCCTGCCTCCATGGCACAGACTGTTCCTTCCCCCAGGCACCCTTCATTCCCTCTCCCTTCTTACTTTTATAGTTCCAGTGGATGCTGGTGACTTGGATCTCCTGAGTAGGAATATATTCCTCAACAAACTTCTTCCCCTGGAGTCGGTGCCAAAGTGTGGTTTTCCCTGTGTTCCTGTCCCCTCGGATTACAATTTTCACTGGGGGGAGAAGAGCAAGCACAAAAATAAAGTTGATTAAAACAAATCTTGGGAATGCTTGGAAAAGTGTTAATATTTTGAAAGTGTTATTCTGATGTAATTAGATCTTTGCTCTCATTTCTGCCTAGTTCCCATCCTGGTGCCTTCCCTCCTCACCACCCTGGGTAACCTTAACCCCCTGCTCACATTTCAACAAGTTCTTCCACACCTATCTTTGAGCTTGCATCCCCCTCCTCCTACCCACATGCCAAATGCCCTCCTGTAGCGTTCAAGTTTTCCTTAAATAATTTTCTTATCCTCAAGAAAATAATGATCTCCTGAAGCTCTCTGCACCACTTGGAAACTGGCTGGTCAGCTTGAATACCCGAATTGCCCTGCCTGAGGGCTTGCCTACTTGAGAAGTTTGCGCCAGTTTAAATTAAAAGATGTAAATTTAAACTGACAATTACATTTAAACTGCAAATGGCTGTGTGGACACTCTTTGGTTTAAGCATTGCCTATTTTAATTTAACTTAAGTTGTTTAGGGGCAGGTTTAAGCTAAAAACAAGCACGGGCCCACAGGGATTTGCACTGGTTTAACTATATCCCTGTAAACACCAATTTAAATTAAAACAACGCATCTTATTTCTGTAGTGGAGCCCTCTCTCATTTAGGGCATGTCTACACAGGAAAAGTTACAGTGCCGCTCAGAGCGCGCTGAAGGGAAACCGCTGTTGTGTGTTCGCACTGTCAGCTGCCTGCACAATAGCATGTTCACACTTGCAGTGGTATTTGGAGCAGTGCACTCAGGGCAGCTATCCCACGGAGCACCTCTTTCTCTTCTGCTGCTAAGACTTGTGGGAAGGTGTGGGGCATGATGGGGCATTCCAGCAATCCCTGTGCATCCATCCGCATTTGGTGCCATCTTTCAACCGTTTGAGTACTGCACGCCCAGCCTCTTCAAGCTGCAGGAATGGCTCCTGATCTGTTGACCAGAATGCTACTCACTCTGACCAACAAGTCACGTGTGGCAGTGGAGTTATTCTTTAAACTACAAAGGCAAGAGGAGTGAGACATTGATCTCACTACGCATAATAGTGATGACATTAGAGTGCCACAGTGGACAACTGCTTTTGGGCTCGGGAAGTAAGCACTGAGTGGTGGGATCATATTGTGATGCATGTCTGGGATGACAAGCAGTGGCTGCAGTACTTTTCGGATGAGGAAAGTCACATTCATGGGACTGTGTGATGAGCTCACACCAGCCCTGTGGCACAAGGACACGAGAATGAGCTGCCCTGCCATTGGAGAAGCACATAGCGATTGCAATGTGGAAGCTAGCTACTCCAGACTGCTACCGATCGGTTACTAACCAGTTTGGAGTGGGAAATTGGACCACTGGACTTGTGTTGACTTTCGTCTGCAGGGCCATGAATCACATCCTGCTCTGAAAGACCGTGACTCTGGGCAACATGCGTGACATTGTGGATGGCTTTGCACAAACGGGCTTCCCTAATTGCGGATGGCATGCACATTCCAATTCTGGCACCAGACTACCTAGCCACCGAGTACATTAATCACAAGGGGTATTTCTCAATGGTTCTCCAGCCGCTTGTGGATCATTGGGGGCGTTTCACGGACATTAATACAGGCTGGTCCAGAAAGGTGCATGACACACGCATCTTTCGGAACACTGACCTGTTCAGGAAGCTGCAAGCCGGGCCTTTCTTCCTGGACCAGAAGATCACCATAGGGGAAGTCGAAATGCCCACTGTGATCCTAGGAGACCCTGCCTACCCCTTAACGCCATGCCTTATAAAGCCATACATGGGGCAACTTGACAGCAACAAGGAGTGGTTCGACAACAGGCTGAGCAAGTGCAGAATGACTGTTGAGTGTGCTTTTGGCCGTTTAAAAGCCCGCTGGTGCTGCCTCTATAGGAAACCAGACCTGGCCGATGAAAATATTCCTATGCTTATAGCCGTGTGTGGTACGCTCCATAAAATTTGTGAAAGGACGGGTGAAAGCTTCACTCAGGGCTGGACTGCAGAGGCTCAGCACCTGGAGGCTGAGTTTGAACAGCCAAAGACCAGGGCTATTAGAAGGGTGCAGCGTAGGGCTATAAGGATCAGGAATGCCATGAGGCAGCAATTTGAAGCTGAAAGCCACTAATATTTGTTGCTATGCTCAGGAGTGCAGTGCTTGCAATGCTAGGAGGTGATTGGTGTAAACAATGCAATATGTGGGTTTACCATAATTGTATGTTGGTTTGCAGGGCTCTTTTTGCTTTCAATTAATAGAATAAAGATTGCTTTCAAACCAACACAATTCTTTTATTTAAAAAGAACCACCTGAGGAGAGAGAGGGAGGAAAAATATATCAGGAGGGAGGGGGATGCGGGAAGGGAAGGTCCCAGGAGGAGGTGTCCCGGGATGGCTAGCGATTTGTGTATGTCCAGGGATCGTATCCAACCTTCTCCTTTGGAGTACAATGCAGCAGGTGCTTCAGCAGGGCCATACTGCAGAGGAATGGGCGTTGAGTGCAGTGGCTAGTGGGAGTCCACAGTGCTGAACTGTGAGGAGGGAGGAGTGGAATGCTGCGGGTAGAGACTGGAGCCAGGAGATTGATAAAAGCGTGTTGGCGGTGTCTGGGGGGCACATGGGAAAGAGTTTTGTGACAGCGGCTGCAGGGGAGGGCGGGCGCAGAGCTGCTCAGTTTGAAGAGCTAGTACCGCCTGAAGCATGTCTGTCCTGCCACTCCTTCAACTCCTGTTTCTCGGCGGCAGAGTGCACCATAACATCACGCAAAAAGTCCTTAGTTCTTCTTGGCCACTTTCTAATTCTGCACAGCCGTTCAGCCGCCAGTAACAAAGAGGGAGGCTGGGACCCCAAGGTCATCTCTGTGAAGTTTAAACACAACATTTTACAGAAGCAGTATTGTTTGCAACATAGACAACACCGATTCAGTGCTTTAAAACACAGCCAGTACTCTCACACCTGTCACTAACCGGCTAACTGCAGGTAAGCAAACATGAGTCACCAAAATGGTGAACAGCTGCAGGGCAGGGTAAATTACTCTTCCTGGACCCTGTTGTACACTGGGCATGTGGCTCTTGCGGACAGCCAGCACTGGGGGGTGGAGGGGAATGGGAAGGCTGATAATCATTCCTGTCCCCACACTTTCCAGAGGATGCGATTATGGAAGATGTCTCGCTGCTGAGGGTGAGCAGGGAATCAAGGGAGGGTCTTCTCCAAGACTGCAGCTTCTGCCCTGGTCCCTATGTGGCTCGCCTGTGTGCAGCAATGGTCCCCCTTGTGATGGCACAGTTGCCGTTAATGGGGCAAGAAACAAAGCAGCTCTGTCGAAGAACCTGCAGCAGCGGATTGCCCAGTATCTCCAAGAGAGTTTCCTGGAGACCTCTGAGGGACAGTCCCATGAAGTGAGGGAGTCAAATCAACAGCCTGTTCTGCCACTCAGACTAGGCATGCAGTGAGAGACAACCCTCCTGCCCTCCTACCCCCAACAACTCGTTTCTGTGATTCCCAAAAATCACATCCACTTACCGGGGCCTCCTCTCCTGTTTGCACTTCACCAGTCTCCGACAGCTGTGTCTGGCTAGCCTCCTCTGGGGTAGAAAAGAGCTCCTGGCCTCCAAGTCATCCTCTGCCTCACATCCTCATCCAAGATTTCCTCCTCCTGGCTTCGTCCACTCTTGACTGGTACACGACCCAACGAAGTATCCACAGTGGCCTTTGCAGTGGAGGTGCGGTCGCCGCAGAGTATCGTGTCCAGCTCTTTGTTGAACTGGCAGCTTGTGGGAGCAGCACTGGAGCAGCAGTTTGCTTCCTACACCTTGTGGGAGGCGTTCCGCAGCTCCTTCACTTTGACCCTACATTGCAATGTGTCCCGGTCATGGCCCCTTTCTGTCACGCATTGTGAAGTCTGTCCGTAAGTATCATAATTCTTATGCTGGAGCACAGTTGGGATGGGACAGCCTTCCCTCCTCAAATGCTGATGAGGTCCAGCAGCTCAGCATTGCTCCAAGAGGGAGCAATGGTGCGTGGAGCAGGCATGGCCACCTGGAAAGATGCCCTGAGACCACTTCACCCATCACCAAGCAAAGAGGAATGGGACTTTCAAATTTCCAAAGGAATTTACGGGGTGGGGATGACGGGTTGGTCACTTGAAGGCAGTGCAACAGAGTTCAAACCGATGGCCAGAGAGGTGAGAACGGGCATTATGGGACACCTCACTGAGGCCAATGGCTGCACTGTAATCGCCACGGTGTCTACACTGGCACCATAGAGAAGCAGCCCCGATGCAGAAAGCTGTACACCTCTCATTGGGGTGGTTTTTTTACAGCGCTACAATTGCGCAATTTCTGTGCACTAAGTGGCTTGGCAGTGCGTACGCCTTGGGAGTTACAGCGCAGAGAGCTGCTTCACCACGCAGAAACTTGCCATTGTAGACAGGGCCTTAGAGTGCAAGTGCCTTGCAGCAGGGATCACATTTTCTATTATACTCTTACTGGAAGCAGAACACAGCAGTGATGCTCAGCAAAGTAATACAGAAAAACTGGCAGCTAGTTGTGACAGTCTGGACTCACTGTGGAAGGTATATGTGCCTGAGGCAAAAATCAGACAATCCTAATATAATCAAATGCATTTGTAATGACTGGTAACCAATGGCACAGGACACCAGGCTCCTCTAGTGCAGACTGAGAGACTACACACGCCATCTCTCTTCTCCCCCCCCCCCCCCCCCAATCAAGGAACCTAACTGTGTGTGAAGAAAAAACACACATATTCAAAGGATAAGAAGTGTCCAAAATATCATGCTGAAACGCTAATATAAATGGGATTCGCCACAGTTTCATCCGGCACATGACCTTAACAACTCAAAGATAAGCAATGTATTCTGTGTTATTTCTAGAAGCTTGCTCTCAACTTCAGAATGTGCAGAAATAGCAGCAAATAAGGCAGGCAACCAGCTTGGCTTAACAGAGAAATCTTCAGTGAGCTTAAACACAAAAAGGAAGCTCATAGTGGAAACTTGGACAGATGACTAGGGAGGAGTATAAAAATATTGCTCGAGCATGCAGGGGTGTAATCAGGAAGGCCAAAGCCCAATTGGAGTTGCAGCTAGCAAGGGATGTGAAGGGTAACAAGAAGGGTTTCTACAGGTATATTAGCAACAAGAACGTGGTCAAGGAAAGTGTGGGACCCTTACTGAATGGGAGAGGCAACCTAGTGACAGATGTGGAAAAAGCTGAAGTACTCAATGCTTTTTTTGCCTCAGTCTTCACAGACAAGGTCAGCTCCCACACTGCTGCACTGGGCAGCACAGTATGGGGAGGTTGTGAGCAACCCTCAGTGGTGAAAGAACAGGTTAAGGACTATTTAGAAAAGCTGGACATGAACTAGTCCATGGGGCGAGATGAACTGCACCCGAGGGTGCTGAGGAAGTTGGCTGATATGATTGCAGAGCCATTGGCCATGATCTTTGAAAACTCATGGTGATTGGGGGAGGTCCTGGAGAACTGGGAAAAGGCAAACAGTGCCCATCTTTTAAAAGGGGGAAGAAGGAGAATCCGGGGAACTATAGTCCAGTCAACCTCACCTCAGTCCCTGGAAAAATCACGGAGCAGTTCCTCAAGGAATCCATTTTGAAGCACTTGGAGGAGAGGAAGGTGATCAGGAACAGTCAACATAGATTCACCAAGGGCAAGTCATGCCTGACCAACCTGATTGCCTTCTATGATGAGATAACTGGCTCTGTGGATATGGGGAAAGCAGTGGACGTGATATACCCTGACTTCAGCAAAGCTTTTGATATGGTCTCCCACAGTATTCTTGCCAGCAAGTTAAAAAAGTACTGATTGGATGAATGGACTATAAGGTGGATAGAAAACTGGCTAAATCGTCAGGCTCAACGGGTAGTGATCAACAACTCAATGTCTAGTTGGCAGCTGGTATCAAGCGGAGTGTCCCAAGGATCGGTCCTGGGGCCGGTTTTGTTCAACATCTTCATTAACGATCTGGATGATGGGATGGATTGCACCCTCAGCAAGTTCGTGGATGATACTAAGCTGGAGGGAGAGCTAGATACACTGGAGGGTAGGGATAGGGTCCATAGTGACCTAGACAAACTGGAAGATTGAGCCAAAAGAAATCCAAGGACAGAAGAATACCAAACACTGCTACAGAATGGGGACCGACTGGCTAAGTGGCAGTACTGCAGAAAAGGACCTGGGGATTACAGTGGATGAGAAACTGGATATGGGTCAGTATGTCCTTGTTGCCAAGAAGGCTAATGGCATATTGGGCTGCATTTGTAGGTGCACTGCCAGCAGATCGAGGGAAGTGATTGTTCCCCTCTATTCGGCACTGGTGAGGTCTCATCTGAAGAGATGTGTCCAGTTTTGGGCCCCCCACTACAGAAAGGCTGTGGACAAATTGGAGAGTTCAGCGGAGGGCAACAAAAATGATCAGTGGGCTGGGGCACATCACTTATGAGGAGAGGCTGAGGGAACTTGGCTTATTTAGTCTGAAAAAGAGAAGAAAGGGGTGATTTCATAGCAGCCTTCAATTACCTGAAGGGTTCCAAAGAGGATGGAGCTAGGCTGTTCTCAGTGGTGGCAGATAACAGAACAAGGAGCAGTGGTCTCAAGTTGCAGTGGGGGAGGTCTAGGTTGGATAGTAGGAAAAACTTTCACTAGGAGAGTGGTGAAGCACTGGAATGGGTTACCTAGGGAGGTGTTGGAATCTCCTTCCTTAAAGGTTTTTATGGCCCAGCTTGACAAGCCCTGGCTGGGATGATTTAGTTTGGATTGGTCCTGCTTTGAGCAGGGGGTTGGACTAGATGACCTCCTGAGGTCTCTTCCAACCCCAATCTTCTACGATTCAGCATCAGGGTCTTCTTCTTTTAGACATTGGCCAAATTTTCCAAGTTTGGCCATCTTGTCAGATTAGATCAGAAATCATTAGGTGAAATCCTGGCTCCACTGAAGTCAATGGGAGTTTTGCCACTGACTGCAATGGGGCCAGGATTTCACACATCATTTTGAGACACGGAATTTGTTCTTCCTTAGGAAATGGACTGCCCTAAAGTGATTTCTCACCCTTGAAACTCGAACAAATGATTAGCATTAAATTCTGCATCACTTTGCCAAAGTAGCCTAATAACAAAAGGCAGCCCTTCGTCCGATGTTCATGATGTAGCTAAAACAGAGATACAAGTGGAGGACTGCTATTGCTTGGTTTCAAGATGTTTGTACCATGCACTTACCGTATATACTTGTTCATTAGCCCGTTTGTTTATAAGCCGACCTCCCAAGACGGTTAGGTAAAAATAGCAAAAACTGTATGACCCTTTCATAAGCCGACCCTATATTTCAGGGGTTGGCAAACATTGGCTCCCAGCCCGTCAGGGTAAGCCGCTGGCGGGTTGGGACATTTTGTTTACTTGGAGCATCTGCTGGCACGGAGCCCCTCGGCTCCCAGTGTCCGCAGTTTGCCATTCCCTGCTATATTTTAAAAGCTGGCATCACAAGAAACACTCAAAACTTTTGCTAGAATTATTTTAATGTAATCTAACAAAAAACCTGTTTTAATAACTGAACAAATATGTATTCACCTTCAAAATTACAGTCAATATTTAAAATCAGTAAATGGATATTTAAAACAAGTAACTTAGAACAATAGAATACTTTAAAAAGTCTTAAAATCCTTCAAAGTCTGAATCAGTCTCTGATTCACCAAACAGTTCATTAAACTCGGCTTCAGTCACAGCTACACCTGCATTGTCATTGTAGATGTCAGCAGTGTCGTCTTCAGAGTCAGATTCCTTCTCATCATCAGCCTCTGATGTGTCATCATCAAATATGCCATCATCTTCTGACCCGTTGAGTGCATTGCTGATACAGCATTTCCTAAATGATTTTTCTACCATTTCTGACTGAATGGACACCCTTGATCCACTGGGCAACCAGATTGATTTCGGGCTTCATAAGAGTCCTGCCTTTTGTCAACTTCGCCGTGCCTGAGCACATCCACTCAGACCACATTTTGCGTAGCCTGTCTTTAAAGGGTTTGTTCAGTTCTACAACCGCTTGATGTCTGCCTGAAGTTAAGCCTCCAGGTATTACAGCCAAAGTAGTTTTCATATTTTTGGCCACATTTTTCATCCGCCTTTTGTGCCCTGAACACGTCCCAAATGAGAACAGCAGATTTCTTGATAAGTGCTCCTGGTCTCTTATTCCACGCTTTTTCCAGCAATTCAATAGTCCCACTTTCATCCATCCATCCATCCCTTTTCGTGTGCACGTACGATGAAACCAGCGGGAAATTTCATGTTTTTAGGCAAGCTTTTTCTTTTAAAAATAACAGGAGGGAGCTTTGATCCATTTGCCAAACATGATAAAACCACCATAAAATGGATTTTTTCATGGCCAGTGGTTTTAATTCAAATTGTTTTTTCACCAACAGTGGTTACCATTCTGTTGCTCGGGAGATTGAATGTCATTGGTGTTTCATCCATATTTCCTATTTGTGACAGTTCAAATGCATATTCCTTTCGATATTTTATAATAAACCTTTGGAAAGATTCTATTTTTTCTTCCAGATTTCTAGGCAGCTTTTTTGTCTTCTGCATATGCAACAACTTTAAGTTTGAACGCTGCATGATAAGATCTTTTTCTTTTGATTTGACCGTTGTTCATTTTAAATACTAGTATAAAATAGATTATTGTAATTATAGATTTTGTAGGATTTTATATAGGAAAGTCACCTGTGTTTTATCACTGTCAAATTATTGTTCTTTGTTTATTTCAAAGCAGCCCTGTAGATTGGCATGTCTGTAGGGATAACAGGCTATTTCAATTTTATTAGAGATTCCATCGATTCTGCACGTTATATTTTCATATTGGCTTGAGACTTATGAGGTCCATTTCAAGCCAATTTAGTCCACTAAACAACTTTGCAACTTTAAAAGGCTGCAGTATTGACATCAATAAACGGGTCGGCAAACGTTGGCTCCTGGCCTGTCAGGGTAAGCCGCTGGCGGGACGTTTTATTTACCTGGCGCATCTGCAGGCATGGAGCCCCTCAGCTCCCTGTGGCCAGGTACAGCGACCTGTGGCTACATGGGGCTGAGGGGCACCATGCCTGCAGACACTCCAGGTAAACAGAACAACAATGTATTAGATATTCAATTCAATGATTCCATAGAGTTTAAAATCATCGAATTTTGGTGTTGACCCTTTATAAGCCACCCCCGCTCTTTGATGCGTCATCTTTTTACCAAAAATATTTGGCTTATGAACAAGTATATACAGTAAATATTTTAAGTAATGTACAATATATAAGCAGCCATTAAAAATGTTAGTTAAAATTATAGTTGTCGATAATTGCTTTTCTTTTTGGACTATTTGCTGAGTGGTATTCATGTTTCTATAATACATAACTTTAAGAGACCAAAAATAAGGTTAAAATAATATGTAGTACTTACAGTGTTTTGTACCTATAGATGTGACAGAATCCTTAAAGAGGTAGGTAAGCATTATCTCCATTTTCAGATGGAGAAATACATACTGAAAGGTGACTGCTTACTTTAAAAAAAAAAAAAGAGCCTATTTTCCTTAAAGCATGCAGCAAGTCAGCAGTAGGGCTGGAACAGGAGCCCAGGTCTGCTGCCTCAGAGCTACGCCCTACCCAAAGGATCAGACTGCCTCCCCTGGAGAGTCCTTTAAAAAAAATCTATGTCCATTATTAAATTACAGCTTAGTTTATTAAAAGGAAGAGAGACTTGGAAGTCAGATGCATCTTTCACCATTTATGCTGTTCACGTATTCCTCAGTTTGAAAAAGGTAATTACACTGATCAGTTTAATTGCTTATAATTTGTATCAATTTCTGCTTCTCTTGAACTATGCTGCTGGGTTTGTTAACTGTGTGTTAAAACAGAAAAAGTTTAGTTCCAAAGGCTTAGAAGTCAGGTCTGCTTAACCACTTTAAACACACAAAAACCTACATTTGAAACCTCCACTAAGTTGAGAAGGACACCTTTTTGTTAACTTAAAATACCTTTCATTTGCTGGTTAAGAGCTCAATTCCTATCTCTCTTGTGGTGCCTACTGCTTGTAACAGTAGGGGAGGGATCACTGAAAAACTGCCCTGTTCTATTCATTCCCTCTCAAGTACCTGGCCTTGGCTACCGTCAGAAGACAGGATATTGGGCTAGATGGACCGTTGGTTTGACCCAGTATGGTCATTCTTATGCTGTGCAACCTGTGTCAAGACACTCAAAATAACCACTCAAGTAACAATAGGGTGAATTTAACACTGCCTTTGTTTGTTTTTTAATTACAGTCACACCCTTAAAGGTAATAAAAAGGTAATAATTGGAGATATACCAATCTCCTAGAACTGGAAGGGACCTTGAAAGGTCATCGAGTCCAGCCCCCTGCCTTCACTAGCAGGACCAATTTTTGCCCCAGATCCCTAAGTGGCCTCCTCAAGGATTGAACTCACAACCCTGGGTTTAGCAGGCCAATGCTCAAACCACTGAGCTATCCCTCCTCCTCCTCCTTATAGGGTAGGTTTTTTAAATTTAATATGCCAAGGCTGCTCTCTTACTTCATTTATCATATGCCAAACACTCTTACCACTGCTGCATGTACGTAACTCCGATAAGGTCCCGGATATCATTAAAAAATGACATACAGCATAATCAATAACTCAACACTCACTACAAGCCCACTCATGATTACCTGACTGTCCCTGGTCAACAGCCCTTTAGATACTCCTAAGTTTGAAATGAGGAGCATCAGTAAGGTACACATAGGTATTACCATTTATGATAACGATAGGCTTGCAGCTTTAATTTGATAGTAAATAGTGATTTAAATTAAAGCAACACCCACAGGTTTGCATAACAAGCATCAGAAGTTATTTGTGGGGGACAGAAAAATGTGAGGAAAGAAAGTAACAAGTCATTTAGTATATAGTACACTTTTCATCCACATCATTAAAATCCTCTACAAAAGGTAGAGAGATTCCACTCATTATTACAGATAGAGAAACTGAGGAAGAGGCAAAGGTCCAAGGCCACAGATTGCAGTTAGCCACAGACTCAATTAGACATCAGGAGCTCCTGACCCCCAACTCTGTCCTTGCTCCTCCAGAATGTTAAACTGAGGTGTGTTTATAGTTGCTACAAAACTACAAATAATAATCTATAACAATACAGAAGATCAGGTTTTAAAAACTTCATAAAAGGATACAATATATCCATGAGAACATTTTTCTACTTTCAAGGGGAGAAAAGCAGAAGACTGGTAGAATATTTGATTTCCCAGAACCACTGGCCTCAGTATTTCCTACTAGTGGTTGATTTTTAGGCAGTGTCTACACATGTGTTTGTCGGTATTATACTGATTATGTCCAAAGCCATCTGAAAGGAACACACAGACTTCCTTCTGTTTTGTGACATGCCTGCCCTGTCAAACAGTTTGAGGAAGGTAGCACAGTGGGCTCCCATCTCCAGGCAAGAAAGAGAATATGACAGCTGGGTCTTTCAAACCGCCTAACATCTTTTGCTCTGATCAGTTACCATCCATGGGTAGTTTCAAGGGAATCCTCAGACATACAATCCCAGAAAGGCCTTCAGCCACATTCATTCATTTCTTCCTCTCCCAGCCTATCACCACCTTATGTAAACTTTCAGTTTGTAGTTTGGCAGTGCTTATAGCTTATTTTCTTCTCTGCTACTAAAAAGCCAAGTATGGTGGTAAGCCCACAAGGCACAGTGAGGATGAGGAGTACATGAAAAAACACATGTGTTAAGATACAAGTATGAAAATTTATTTTGAAATATGATTCTCCATTGAATACTAGTGGCTGCTGCTAATTAGGCCTTGCCCTCTTCTGAAATCATACCCTACAAACAAGCCAACCTCTTCTCTTCTGTTTGAAAGGTCTATATTATCTAGCAGGGAGTGGATGGGGTTCCCTCAACAAAGTGCTTCAATGCATTTTTTCCTATAACTCATGCCAGCTGTCCAGAATTCATAAGCATAACACTCAGCACTTAATATAGTTAATCTACCTACCTGAGGGTTTTCTTCCACTTCTTCTTTTCTTAACTATACTACACAGACACGGAAACTGGCACAAAGAGGTGGCACCCAAAACCACACAAATCAGTATCAGAGCCAGATTTAGAATGTAGAAATTCCTGGCTGCCAACCCATTAGCTATAGCTCTTATGAGCAATCCTTCAACAAGTCAGTGTCTGAGCTAAATAAATGTGTGGTAAGGAAACAGATTTCAGTTTCATGTTTTGAATGGATCATCAAAAAAGTGAGTGACCATTTTTGTAACAGTCATGACAGCGAACCCTAAATTTGGATTTGTGCAAATGTAGGGAAAAAAAGGGAGTTAAAGGCATGACACTTATTTGTATACAATGGCTATGAAAAGCATTTTCATCTTTCCCCTTGAATTTCTTTTTTTTTTTAATTTACAAAGGCGCATTGGTGAAATAAAGTAAGAGCTACAGCCTTGTCTTCCCCACAGTGACGCCCTTTCTGCCTGACATCCCTTACTATCCCATATCCCACTCATGTTATAACTAAGGCTAAGATTGTATCATGCTTATTTTTAGTAAAAGTCACGGACAGGTCATGGGCAATAAACAAAAATTCATAGAAGCCGTCACCTGTCTGTGACTTTTACTGCTGCAGCTCCATGGTTTCCCCCGCCACCAGGGTGTGGGGTTCCCCCTCTGCCCACCACAGCTGGAAGCTCCCCTCCGCCCATGGTGGCTGGGAGCTGCAGGGTGACCATATTGCCTAAAGAGAAAACGGGACACCCCCAACCGCTTACCCAAGGCATCCCCCTGCCTCCCACCCCACGCAAGGCTGTTGCCGGAATCCTGAGGGCCCCCTCGGACGTCTGTCACCGGAACCCTGCAGGGGACCCCCTGTCACTGGAACCCTTCCAGGGCCCCACTAGCTGCCAGCTCCGGAGTCCGCAGCCCCTGAGGCTGAAGCACAGAATGTCTGGAAGTCACCTTAGTTATAACTCCTCATGCCAAGACCTGTCCAACCTCGAAGGGTCACACATGCATGGCATTCAAAAATAAATACACCATGCATGTCTTAGTAGACTACCTCCAAAACCCTTTCACAAGCTGGCCTGCATCTTCTGTAATTATTATATAACAGCAACACTGAGAGAAGAGTTACTATGGCAATTGGAAAGCTTTCCCCAAGGCAATGACAGAATACTGTTTTTAACAATTTATGATAGAACTGAAGCTATCAGAACACAAGTACTGTCAAGTCAAGGCACCAAACAAAACCCTTCCACAGGCTTTTAGCAATGTGACAAAGTTAAAAATGGATGTACTTGCTAAGGAATCAATGGGACTATGCTTGGTGGCTTTAGTGTTTGCATTTTTGACCCAGCTGTATTAATCTTAAAAATGGATATCGCTCCACACAATTGCTACACTTTCTAAATTACACACTATTCTTAGTGTACCTAATGGATGTGAACCAAATGCTTCCTCTGGTATAACAAAGAAACACACATACACCCCCTCACAAGCACTGCTGACCATCCTCTCTACATTTCTAACGCTAGCCTTTCCCTTCCCCTCAACTATGGTTCCTAGCCCCCTCACACCTCCCCAGCTGCACTCACATGCATAGAAAATTATTCAAGTCCAACATTTACAAATCAGACATTATTCCACACTGCTGATCTCCTCTTAACCCTTCTGCACTCTGACTTCACTACCTACACAGATCCACACAGATGAGCTAATACTCACTGTGATGGTGTGTGTCTATTTTCAGAGCTATCACCTTATGTCAGCATTTACCAAAACTGTGTCTCAACCCACCACTGGGTTTAGGTGGGCTACAGGCCAGATGTGGAGAGGAAGAGACTGGAGAGGGAGCCCACAAGGCTGGGCCCAGCTCCCTATTCTGGGCATTGGAGACCGAGCCTGCTCCACTCTCACCGCCACAGCAGCAGTCCCTGTCCCATGGGGCTGGACCTGGCTCTCGGCTCCAGGCATTGTGATCTGCTGCACAACATTGCAGCACCACTCAGGTTTGGCCCAGCTGTGGAGGGAGGCCTGGTCCAGCCCATAGGACAGGGACTGCTGCTGTGGGGGTGAGAGTGGAGCAGGCTCGGTCTCCAATGCCCCGGCAGGACCTCTCCTCTGCACCGGAATTAGGGCTGTAGTGCTAAGGCAGAGGGTACTGCTGTAGGTGGTCAGTGTCACAGCCTCAGAGGGGCAAGGAGAAGGCAACAGCAGCAGGGGACACAGCTGACTTATGGTTTTGGGCCCCTGAGTGGGTCGCAAAAAGAGAGAAAATGCAGTTGCTGAATTGCTTAAGTAAAACGTTTTGGAACCACTGCCCTGTGTGTCACGATTATTACTTGTTCATGTATTTCACCTACTTACAGTGTCCCTCTGAGTCTCAAGGAATATTTTCCTACTAGGAATAAGAGATGCTGCAATTATCCATGAGAAAACATTTCTTAAAATGCCTATTGAAAAAGAATTCTAAAAAATGTACCTGCATAAACTGATACCCAATATGAGACTAATGGACCTAATAAAACTAGATATGGTGCCGCCTTTACCTTTCACTAACCTTTACCATGGCAAAATTCCACAATAGTCACTTAACAACAAACAGCCATTAACACCTGATGAGAAAGTACCATTTTCCTGGGATGTAGCAAAGTCCATCCAAATATCAGGGAGGGGGGTAATTTTCCTAGCATCTTAATGGAATAATCTTGAGAAATGGTGTGCTCCTATAACTGCCAACGAAATCAGTAGAGGTGTGGGGGGACGTAGGCATTCAGAACCACCCAGCCCCTAAAACAGGAAGTATTCGAAACAAGCATTAAAGATTTGAGTTTTCTGTCTTTCAACTAGGTCTCTCTCCCTTTCCTATCACTCCATCTCCCACGGATAGTGGAACTATTTAATGCCACAAACTGTTCCGGGGACAGTTTGTGAGAGTAACAGCACACAAAACAAAGGGCTAGTATCATATGGTTACAGTTTCATTCCTCTGCACACAACAGCAGGAATGATCGAGCTCTCAGGGCATGGACGTTTGCAACCCGAGAGATTATGCCCCACCCCTGTATTTCTGCACCCCGAAACTTTCACGCTCCTACTCACTGTTATACTGGACTCCCTTGGCAAACCTCCTCTGCAGAGCCTGGTTCATAGACTGCAGCCCTGCGGGGATGTTCTTGTCGCGGACGGGAGCCTGGTCCGAGCCCACGAGTTTCTTCAGGGCCGAGAACATCTTCCTCGCCCCCGCCTTCCCGGGCACGAAGCTCTAAGAGCGCGTGGGAAGGCGCCTCCCGCCGGCGCTCGGCAGCAGCCCCGTGCAGGGCGGCGCAGGGGCGGGGGGGGGGGCGGTTTACGTGGCCATCGGGGGCGCTGACGAGCCCGAGCAGACGCGCCGCTGTGCCCCGGCGGAGGAATGCGCCCAAGCCCCAGCACCGCGGCTGCTCTCCCAGGGCCTGTCCCCCGCCGCGGCTGCAGCTCCGGGGCTGGTCCCGGCGCGGGGAGGTTAACGCGGCATCGCCCGGTCCCGGGGCAGAGAGCGGCGGATCCGGGTCTCGACGCTGCCCAGGCTCCTGTGGGTCGGGCTCAGCCCCGCCAGGCCCTCGCAGGTGCCGCCGACCGCCGAGCTAAGAGACACCGCTCAGCCCGCCGCGCCGCCGCCATCTTGGTCCTGTCGCTTTAAGGCGAGAGGGACGCACGCAGAAAGCGCAGCTACGGAACCGCGCGCGGGACAAGAGAGTGAAACTCACTCACACCTGCTCCCACCCCGCCCACTCCGCCCCGCCCCGCCGCATGGCTCCGCCCATCCCCCGCGCGAAGGCAGGCTGCAGCGGGGCAGGGGCGCCCAGCACTGGGGTTACCTGCAACTGGCCTGGCCGGTTTTTTAAGGGATTTTCCAGCTGTCAGAAAAATAAGTGACTCTACTGGGTTTTTTTAACGTGGGTCTAAAGATTTGCAATATTATCACAGTACATTGGGCTTGCGCCTGGTCAAAGTGTCTGTGTCCAGCGATCGGTGCTGCCGTGTTCCCACTGCCACAGGTTCAGTGACAACAGATGAAAACACAGCAGCTGCCTGCCCAGCAAGACGCGAGTGCCCTGCGTGGGTGTGTGAGAGAGGGCTTGTTATCAGTCTCTCTATGTGGCATCTGTCTAGATCAGGGGTAGGCACCCTATGGCACGGGTGCCGAAGGCGGCACGGGAGCTGATTTTCAGTGGCACTCACACTGCCCGGGTCCTGGCCACCGGTCTAGGGGTCTCTGCATTTTAATTTAATTTTAAATGAAGCTTCTTAAACATTTTAAAGCCTTATTTACTTTACATACAACAATAGTTTAGTTATATATTATGGACTTATAGAAAGAGACCTTCTAAAAACGTTACAATGTATTACCGACACGCAAAACCTTAAATTAGAGTGAATAAATGAAGCCTCGGCGCACCCCTTCTGAAAGGCTGCCGACCCCTGGTCTAGATACTGTAACTGGCTGTTGAAGGGAGCAGGGTTGTGGAATTCCCTTGTGATTGGGAGTTGGGGTTGCAGTAGGCTTGCCTTGTGGCGAGGGCTTTTTTTCCCCTGCATTTCAAAGGTGAGCACCTGACAGGATTGGGCCCTCACCAGCCTGGCCCTGGCACCCTACGACAGCTTCTTATGGCACTGAGTGGGCCTGGGCAGCACGACACCAGCCGAGGAAAGTGAAGTGCTTTATTGAGTCTGAAATAAAGTTGCTTTTGGTGTGAGATGGTGGTACTGGGCCTTAGGTGCCTTTCCGGCCTCCTCGCTGCTTCTTCTTGGCAGCCTTGGTCATGGTTTCAATCAGGCGCACACCCTGCTTTTTGATCTCGTCCCGGTTGGGCACGTAGCTGTGGTCAATGTCAGCAAAATCAAAGGTATCTGCAAAAGACAAAGGCTGGGAAAGCACATGGCACTGGAGCTGCTGCTGCTTTTCAACTGCAACACCTGGGGGCTAAATCCCCAGCAGAGGTCACTAGTATCAGGGCTGATGGCGTCTTTGTAGGCCTCAAGCCGGCAGTGGGCAACACAATCACATCTGCTTAAAGAAATCTGGTGCTATCCAGCAGAGTGCAGTTACCAGTACATTCCTTGCAAGCTACATTCCCATTCCCAGTTCCTCAGACTCTGAGTTGTCAGGACTCAGCTCACTAAAATAATTGCAGTGTTGCTATTTCTCACTCCATATGATGTTTTCTATAATGCTCCAGCTCCTGGAGCCATGTGATTAGGTTTCTTTTAAATGAAAGCTGAGATTCACACATAAGTTTCTAGCTGTAGTGGTTGCAGAATAAAGCTCAAAAACTTGGGGTTCCAACAGCAGAAGGTGAATAAACAGAGCTCAACATGAATTAGTCTTTAAAATTGCATGAGGTTTAAGCCAATCTGATGCCTTTGGAGGCCTGACTCCTCGTTTTTGATGGGGTTAGCAATGCTATAACTAGGCAGGAGAATGGCAAGGATGTACATAGATAGAAGGTGAGAGATATTTACACTTGACTGGAGGTTGCTGATGGAGGGTTCAGAGGAGTAGCCCATAGGATTTGTCCATTTCTTACTCTCCTACCATCCTGAAATCCCCTAGACTGTAGTGAGAACCCTTGGCCTTAAAAGAAGGGACGTGGCTCCTCACACACAAACTCTGTGAGCCACAGGAGTAACTGGCAACTACAGATTTCTAGACCAGCACCAGTTTTATGTTAGCCAATGGGGGTCCATGTCTGAATGCAGTGGAATGCAGTGGAATGCAGCTGATGGGACCCTGAAGTTACAGAGGATGGAGAGGCTGTTGCGAATGTTGCCGACTGCTGCAGAGGAGCGTGTGGATCGGACACAGACTTCTCTTAGGGGAGAGTCTGATGATAGAGAATCTCCAGGTTATAGACAGGAGCAGAGGAATGAAAAGTATAATGTAAGGGCCGGATCAGATGATAAACAGTCACATAAAAAAGAATCTGGCACATCAGAAAAAGGCAGGCTAATAAACAGGGACAAGTTTTTAAAGTGCTTGTACACAAATGCCAGAAGTCTAAATAATAAGATGGGTGAACTAGAGTGCCTTGTGATAAAGGAGGATATAGATATAATAGGCATCACAGAAACCCGGTGGACTGAGAGCAATCAATGGGACACAATCATTCCGGGGTACAAAATATATCGGAAGGACAGAACAGGTCGTGCAGGGGGAGGAGTGGCACTATATGTGAAAGAAAGTGTAGATTCAAATGAAGTAAAAATCATAAGCGAATCCACATGTTCCATAGAGTCTCTATGGATAGAAATTTCATGCTCTAGTAAAAATATAACATTAGGGATCTATTATCGACCACCTGACCAGGACAGTAATAGTGATGATGAAATGCTAAGGGAAATTAGAGAGGCTATCAAAATTAAGAACCCAATAATAGTGGGGGATTTCAATTATCCCCATATTGACAGGGAACATGTCACTTCAGGACGAAATGCAGAGATAAAATTTCTCGATACTTTAAATGACTGCTTCATGGAGCAGCTGGTATGGGAACCCACAAGGGCAGAGGCAACTCTAGATTTAATCCTGAGTGGAGTGCAGGAGCTGGTCCAAGAGGTAACTATAGCAGGACCGCTTGGAAATAGTGACCATAATACAATAGCATTCAACATCCCTGTGGTGGGAAGAACACAACTGCCCAACACTGTGGCATTTAATTTCAAAAGGGGGAACTATACAAAAATGAGGGGGTTAGTTAGACAAAAGTTAAAAGGTACAGTGACTAAAGTGAAATCCCTGCAAGTTGCATGGGCCCTTTTTAAAGACACCATAATAGAGGCCCAACTTCAATGTATACCCCAAATTAAGAAACACAGTAAAAGAACTAAAAAAGAGCCACTGTGGCTTAACAACCATGTAAAAGAAGCAGTGAGAGATAAAAAGACTTCCTTTAAAAAGTGGAAGTCAAATCCTAGTGAGGCAAATAGAAAGGAGCACAAACACTGCCAACTTAAGTGCAAGAGTGTAATAAGAAAAGCCAAAGAGGAGTTTGAAGAACAGCTAGCCAAAAACTCCAAAGGTAATAACAAAATGTTTTTTAAGTACATCGGAAACAGGAAGCCTGCTAAACAACCAGTGGGGCCCCTTGATGATCAAAATACAAAAGGAGCGCTTAAAGACGATAAAGTCATTGCGGAGAAACTAAATGACTGGAAGTTAGCTAATGTAACGCCAATATTTAAAAAGGGCTCTAGGGGTGATCCCGGCAATTACAGACCGGTAAGTCTAACGTCGGTACCGGGCAAATTAGTTGAAACAATAGTAAAGAATAAAATTGTCAGACACATAGAAAAACACAAACTCTTGAGCAATAGTCAACATGGTTTCTGTAAAGAAATCGCGTCTTACTAATCTATTAGAATTCTTTGAAGGGGTCAACAAACATGTGGACAAGGGGGATCCGGTGGACATAGTGTACTTGGATTTCCAGAAAGCCTTTGACAAGGTCCCTCACCAAAGGCTCTTATGTAAATTAAGCTGTCATGGGTAAAAGGGAAGGTCCTTTCATGGATTGAGAACTGGTTAAAAGACAGGGAACAAAGGGTAGGAATTAATGGTAAATTCTCAGAATGGAGAGGGGTAACTAGTGGTGTTCCCCAAGGGTCAGTCCTCGGACCAATCCTATTCAATTTATTCATAAATGATCTGGAGAAAGGGGTAAACAGTGAGGTGGCCAAGTTTGCAGATGATACTAAACTTCTCAAGATAGTTAAGACCAAAGCAGATTGTGAAGAACTTCAAAAAGATCTCACAAAACTAAGTGATTGGGCAACAAAATGGCAAATGAAATTTAATGTGGATAAATGTAAAGTAATGCACATTGGAAAAAATAACCCCAACTATACATACAACATGATGGGGGTTAATTTAGCTACAACGAATCAGGAAAAAGATCTTGGCGTCATCGTGGATAGTTCTCTGAAGATGTCCACGCAGTATGCAGAGGCGGTCAAAAAAGCAAACAGGATGTTAGGAATCATTAAAAAGGGGATAGAGAATAAGACTGAGAATATATTATTGCCCTTATATAAATCCATGGTACGCCCACATCTTGAATACTGTGTACAGATGTGGTCTCCTCACCTCAAAAAGATATTCTAGCACTAGTATCAGACACTAGAAAGGTTCAGAAAAGGGCAACTAAAATGATTAGGGTTTAGAGAGGGTCCCATATGAGGAAAGATTAAAGAGGCTAGGACTCTTCAGCTTGGAAAAGAGAAGACTAAGGGGGGACATGATAGAGGTATATAAAATCCATGAGTGATGTTGAGAAAGTGGATAAGGAAAAGTTATTACTCTTTCCCATAATACAAGAACTAGGGGTCACCAAATGAAATTAATAGGCAGCAGGTTTAAAACAAATAAAAGGAAGTTCTTCTTCACGCAGCGCACAGTCAACTTGTGGAACTCCTTACCTGAGGAGGTTGTGAAGGCTAGGACTATAACAATGTTTAAAAGGGGACTGGATAAATTCATGGTGGCTAAGTCCATAAATGGCTATTAGCCAGGATGGGTAAGAATGGTGTCCCTAGCCTCTGTTTGTCAGAGGATGGAGATGGATGGCAGGAGAGAGATCACTTGATCATTGCCTGTTAGATTCACTCCCTCTGGGGCACCTGGCATTGGCCACTGTCGGTAGACAGATACTGGGCTAGATGGACCTTTGGTCTGACCCGGTACGGCCTTTCTTATGTTCTTATGTCCCCAGCAGCTGGCTGAGATCTCCATTCTAACTACAGGTCCTCAGTGCTCTCCCATTCCAAGATCTTCATACCTCTAACAGCATCTTCTTCATCCTCAAAAGAAATCTTCAGGTTCTGACGCTCATTCCTTGTACTTTCCTCCAGGAAATTCCTAACTTTCACATAGGTCTGTAAAAAAACACTTCAGGTTAAATATTGTATAGGTGGGGAGGGGGAGAAGAGGGGGGCAATGGACACGGTATGTCTACATTTCCAGCAGAAGAGGTAATTTCCAGCTCAAGGAGACATACCCATGTTAGCTCTGATCAAGCTAGCATGCTAAACATGGAGCATAGCCGCAGAGGTGCGAGCAGTGGGTCAGGCTAGCCACTGGAGTACAAGCCCATCCAAGGCATGAGGCATGTACTCAGGCTGGCTAGCTTTAGCCTATAGGCCAGGATGGGTCAGCTAACCTGGGTGTAAAGCACCACTAAACTCTGGAGGCTGCTGGGATCATGATGGTGCAATCCATGGCTGGGACCAGGGCGGGCCAAATTTGCCCACCCCAATCATGCCGGGAGGCGCGCCCGAGCAGGAGGGGCGGCGGGACCTGGGGCATGACTGCGCTGGGGTCCGCGGCTGCGCGCGCTCAGCTGGACCTCTCCGCGGCTGTGGACAGTTCGCTGGCGGCGCGCGGGTCGCTTGCTGCGCGCGCCTGCCGCTGCGGAGGTCCAGCCAGCGACGGGACCAGCGGCCCCGCAGTGAGGGCCTGCGGGGCGGGTCCGTCGTCCGGTGGGCTCCGGACCTCTCCAGGGGCATGACGATCGACCCCCCGCCCCGCGCCTGCCCCCCTGGAAAAAGGCCGCCTAGCGGGGTGCTTGCCCCGCTGGGCTCTAGAGCCGCCCCTGGCTGGGACACAGAGTCTCTGGTTGCTAGATATTGCTTCTTGAGTTCCTGATTTGCACTATTTTTACTGCACAGTGCTCAGATGCTGCTTGGCAGGGGCTTATACACACATGAAACAAGTGAAAGACGAGGGCAGCTGCAATGTGCCTGGGAGTTCCTGGCAAATTACCAGTGCAGCCCCTTTGGCTGGGCAAAGTTTGGGTATCTCCAGCCCATCAGCACGACTGTGTTCTGGGACCTCCTCCAGGCTTTAGAGAGAGGAGACCTGCTGCCTGGGGACTCCAGTAGCAGTGCAGCTGTATCTGCTGCCTGGGCCCAGCCTCTCGGGGAAGGCCCCCGAGCCTGTCAGGGAGGAGTAGCACACCTCATTGTTCTCCTCCCTGCTGAAGTTGTAGGATGGAAGGTGGGTCATGACCTTTGTCAAGTGCAGCAGCTTTGTCTCACAGAACTGCAGCTTGTCGTAAGTGTCACTGGTGTCCACGTGAATGTCACCCTAGAGGCAAGGAGACAAAGTGATATAGATGATGCCGCCTCCAGAGATTCCTTCCAGGGGCACTGTCTGGAGTGCAGAGGGAGCCAGCAAGTGGGAACAAACACCCAGGAGGTTCAGGACGGGATGAGAGGCCTCAGCAATTGGGGAATTGCCTGTCCAGGCTGAGTGCTGGGCAGAGGGACATTTATAAAGTGCCTTTCCCCACCTGACTGCAGCCCGACCGACTGGGATGTGTTTAGCATCCGAAAAGCATGTTGGATTTGTGCACAAACAATGAGAATGGGGCATTCGCCACCCAGCTCCAGCCACACACTGAGCTCGGCCACCCAGCTTCAGCACTAGGCTCTGCTGAGATCCTGAGCCTCCCATGACCTTTGGCCTCTCCGGTTCATTCCGAGGGGAAATGAAAGCTTGTTCTGCCATGGTTGCACACAGTGAGAGTCCATGGCCATGCACAGGCTGCAGTGCCTTCTCTGTCTGCAACTGCCACATTACTGAACTCCAGAACCCCAGCCTCAGAGAAAGCAAAGGAGGCCTGGAGCCCTCCTGCTGCAGAGCAACCGTTGGGATAGGTATATCTATCGGTTCTTTGCCTTTGTTTACTAGGCCTTCTACCCGCACAATTCCAAAGATATATATATTGGGGCTGTTGATTAATCGCAGTTAACTCACACGATTAACTCAAAAAAATTAATCGCGATTAATTGCAGTTTTAGTCACACAAACAATAGAATACCAATTGAAATATATTAAATACACCTCTACCCCGATATAACGCAGTCCTCGGGAGACAAAAAAATCTTACCGCGTTATAGGTGAGACCACATTCTATCAAACTTGCTTTGCACCCCTGTTCCTTGTTCCCTGACCGCCCCCTCCAGAGACCCCCATCCCTAATCACCACCAGGACCCCACCCCCTACCTGACCCCCGTCCCCTGACTGCTCCGACCCCTATCCACCCCCACCCTCCGACATGCACTCACCGGCAGCGGCGGGAAGTGGAGCAGCCAGGCCCCAGTCCGCTCCACTCCGCCAGCTCCCAGCCGCGGCGCTCTGCTTCCCGCCGTCAGTGAGTGCAGGGAGGTTGGGGAAAGGATGCCCCCCCGTCCCCCTCCGCACTCACCTGTGGTGGGAAGCAGAGCGCTGCGGCTGGGAGCTGGCGGAGTGGAGGGGTTGGGGCCGGGCTGCTCCGCTTCCGCCGCTGCTGGTGAGTGCGGGGGGGATCCCTTCCCCCAAACCCACTCCCTGAGTGGCATGGCTGGGGCCGGGGTGAGGGAAGCAGAGCGGGCTGCTCCCAGCCCCCCGCTAATCCCCCAGGCCACTCTGGGACTGCGGGGCCCCCAAAAGTGCCCTCCCACAGCTCCTGCCCCCCTCATCCTGGGGGGGAGCCCCTGACCTCCCTCGAGACCCTCTGCCCCTTATCAAACCCCTCAGCCCCGGCCTGGCCCGACACCCTTAACACGCTGCTCAGAGCAGCGTGTCAGAGCTTTACCATCTTGTATGCGAACCCGCGTCCTATCGGGTCGCGTTTTATCGGGGTAGAGGTGTATTTGGGATGTTTTTCTAAATTTTCATATATACTGTATTCTGTGCTGTAATTGAAATCAAAGTGTATATTATTTTTTACTACAAATATTTGCACTGTAAAAATGATAAACAAAAGACATAGTATTTTTCAATTCTCCTCATACAAGTACTGTTGTGCAATCTCTTTGTCCTGAGAGTGCAACTTACAAATGTAGGGTTTTTTTGTTACATAACTGCACTCAAAAATAAAACGATGTAAAACTTCAGAGCCTACAAGTCCACTCAGTCCTACTTCTTGTTCAGCCAATCGCTAATACTAACAAGTGTGGCAAAGTCCCATCTCAGTCTCCCCAGCCTCTGCTGTTTTTAGCTCTGGGGAGACCGGCTTGGGTAATGCAGTCCCCCTTAGAAATCAGGGGAAGTCTGTCCCCTGTCTTCCCATCAGTCTTAGTTAAAGTATTTTTTACCCTGCCTTGTAGGAGAGCATCCTGCCGCTCCTCCTGGGGAGGCTTGCTGCTTCAACACTCCTGGCAGCCGGACTCCTTCTCTCTCTGCTTTTTTTCCCCCCTTCCTTCCTCCCTCCCAGGAAGGGGTTTAAAAAGGTCTCAGGCAGCTCCAAGTTGGAATCAGCTGGTCCTAATTACCCTCAGGTAGCTCCCCTCAGCTGATTCTAATTTGCTACCTTGGTAACCCTTTCTCAGCTGAACCTGGTTGACCTGTAGTTGCCTCTCAGTTGATAAGGAGGAGGGCCTTTTAACCCTCTGGGACTGACTCCTCCCCCCCTCTTGCAACTGTCTGTCCTGAGTTTATCACACAACTTTGTTTACTTTTATAGGAGATAATGGTGCCCTCTTCTTATTTACAATGTCACCAAAAAGTGAGAATAGGCGCTTGCATGGGACTTTTGTAGCTGGCATTGCAAGGTATTTACGTGCCAGATATGCTAAACATTCATATGCCCTTTCATGTTTTGGCCACCATTCCAGAGGACATGCTTCCATGCTGCTGACACTTTTTAAAAAAATAATGCATTAATTACATTTGTGACTGAACTCCTTGGGGGAGAATTATGTCCCCTACTCTGTTTTACCTGCATTCTGCCATATATTTCATGTTATAGCAGTCTCTGATGAAGGAACACGTGAATCTTTAGTGCATCTGGCACGTAAATATCTTGTGATGCCTGCTACAACAGTGCCATGAGAATGTCTGTTCTCACTTTCAGGTGACATTGTAAACAAGAAGCAGGCAGCATTATCACCTGCAAATGCAAACAAACTTGTTGGTCTGAGCAATTGGCTGAACAAGAAGTAGAACTGACTGGACCAGCAGGCTCTAAAATTTTACATTGTTTTATTTTTAATGCAGTTTTTTTTTACGTAATTCTACATTTGTAAGTTCAACTTTCACGATAAAGAGATTGCCCTACAGTACTTGTATGAGGTGAATTGAAAAATACTATTTATTTTGTTTTTATACAGAGCAAATACTTGTCAAAAATAAAGTGAGCACTGTACACTTTGTATTCTGTGTTGTAATTCAAATCAATCTGTTTGAAAATGTAGAAAACACCCAAAAATATTTAAATAAATGGTATTCTATTATTGTTTAACAGTGCGATTAATCTCATGATTAATCGTGATTTTTTTAATCACTTGACAGCGCTAATATATATATATATATATATATATATATATATATATACACACACACACACTAGGCCTTCTACCCAAACGATTGCGAAGATATAGATAGATATATAGATGATATAGATATAAATATACCGTATATACTCGATCATAAGCCGTTCGTTTATAAGCTGACCCCCTCAAGATGGATAAGTAAAAATGGAAATTTTGTATGACCCATTCATAAGCCGACCGTATAATTCAGGGGTTGGGAAACTTTGTCTCCCAGGCCATCAGGATAAGCTGCTGGTGGGCCGAGATGGTTTCTTTACCTCGAGCGTCCGCAGGCCTGGAGGTAAACCTAAGTAGACAAAGTGTCCCAGCGCGCCAGCGGCTTACCCTGATGGGCCGGGACAGCAACTGGTGGGGAAATTTGGCGGGGGGGGGGGAAGCTGGGGGTTAGGGGAGTAACCCCTGTGACCACCCCCCACATGACCCCACCCCTAGCCCAGGACCCCCACGCTCTCCCCATCCCATCCCTTCCCACTTTATCTGGGGAGGGCCAGGGGAGGATGTCTCTGGCCTGGCTGGAGCTGCTCCGGCAGGCTGGACAGCACGTTCCAGTGGGCTGGGCCAGGTGGCACGGTGCAGAGTGCTCCGGCGGTGTGGCCACAGCCTGCTCTGGGGGGCGGGGCCGAGCGGCACGGCTGCAGCCTGCCAGCCCTGGAGCTGCAGCTGCTTCGGAGACTGGAGGGGGAGCAGCGGGGCCAGAAGCGGCGAGACTCTGGCCCTGCCTCTTCCCTTCTGGCTCTGCTGGCTGTGCTGCCTCTCCTTGCTCCCTCTGTTGGGGGGAGGGGCTGTGTCCCACCTCTCCCTCTCTATACCCGTTCATGAGCCGACCCCCTTCTCTGGTGCTTCCCTTTTCTACTAAAAAAATTCAGCTTATGAACGAGCATATACAGTATCTTTGGAATTGTGTGGGTAGAAGGCCTAGTAAACAAAGGCAAACAACCAAGGACACGACGTAACGGACTATAAATGGTGCCTATGATTTCTGCAAATCAGGGTCGTTTATTGATCCAGAGTCCTGTGTGGATATAGATGTGGTTTTCGCTGGCTCCCCGCATCTTATGATCAGAAGGAATCTCGACTGGCCATCGGGACCATTCTGACCTTTGGACTCTAGTATAGTATGTTTGGGGTGTGAATGTGGAGTGAGTAAGGTTTGTTTTATAATCAATAAAGAGCATTTAGAGTATTATATACCGACGCTGCGTCCAGTATCTGCCTGCTCCCCATCCCGTAGGCAGACCTTTATTGCAGGTCTAACAAAACCCTTCAAAATATGACCCAGACATAAACTGATGCAGGGAGGTCTGCCTGAGTCTGCAGCCAGCCAGCATGAAGCAGGTGCTCTGAGTGGAGTGAACTGCCCCATTAATCTTTAGGAAGGGACTTTCTATTTGAGTGGCGAGGACGAGAGCCCTTTCAGGTGACGTCTGCATTGCTTGCAAACCCATTCTCTCATCGAGCTAGTTCACGTACAAATAGCTACGTAGCAGTGGCTAAGTCAATGCCAGGTGCTTCAGAGGGAATGAACTGCACAGGCAATCATCAAGTGATCCATCCCCTGCCGTCCAATCCAAGCTGTCAGAGGCTAGGAACACCCAGATTGGGGTGCCGGAACAGGGGAGGCCAAGAGGCCATGGTCCGTCCACTTTTCGCCATGGCCCTGGTCCCCTACACCTTCTCTTCTCCACGAGGCCCCGTCCCCCAGCCAGCTGAAACCCGGCTTGGGCAGCTGTGGGGAGCTGCGGACCATCCATCTACCCGGGGTGGGGAGGCCCGAGTGCAGCTTCCAGCCTGTGTCCCAGGCCCCCCACGCCAGGCAGATGGAGGCCTGCAGCTCCCCACAGCAGCACAGACGGCTCTTACTATGACCCAGCTGCAGCTCTTTGGCCCCCAGGGCCCCACCCTCAGGCCAGGCCTGAAGCCGGAGTCAGGTTGGAGTAAGAGCTGCATGGACAGCTATGCCCCTCCCTGCCACACACACACTTTTAGGAAGAATCTGTCACCCCTGCACCCAGAGCATGGGGTTGAATCCCTGCCCATCCTGGCTATTAGCCACTGATGGACCTCTCCCCCTGAACTTAGCTAATTCTTTTTTGAACCCTGCTATAGGTTTGGCCTTTGGAAATGGAAAGAGCATGCAATCCGCTGTGTCTGAGCGTGTGATGGGGTCTACAGGCCCCACACTGAACCGGGTCTGAGAGCAGAGCAATGCTGGACGAGGCAGGTGCAGGGCACATTCCCAGTGGAGGAACACTGGTAGCCCAGAAAAGCGGGGACACACAGGGGCGGGCACACCAGGCTGATGCTGAGAGCTGTACCAGCAGTGGCAACAGCTTTGTGAAGGCTGCTGTAGCAGCACGGAGAGCGAGCATGCAATACACTGCCCACGAGTGAGGGAGAGAACCGCTTCTCTGTGGGAATGACAAGGTGGCGATGATGATGTAGTGGGTTTGGGGGTGAGCCTAGTTACAAGCTCCCAAAGCAAATGACATGATGCTGAAGAGGTAGGAGCAGAGAGCCCTCTCCGGCCCAGCCCAGCTCTGCACAGTGACAGGAAGGGCAGGAGGGGGGGGATTTAGGGCACATACATGGCCAGGCACAGTGATCCCGTACAGGCGAATTAGGAGGTTGTCAATGCCATTTTCAAAGCTGAGCAGAAGCTCCTGATTCTTCAGCATTTGGGTGTGCACTTGGTGTAGCCGGACCTCTTCTGCCTCCAAATTCTTCTTCAGTTCTTCCGCCAGTTTCCTAGAGCTAGAGGGTGCACACACATAGGCGCACACACACACACACCCACACACACACAGGCACACCCACACACATACACACACGTATACACACACACACACACACACATATACACACATACACACACACACACACACAGGGCCAAGGGAGGCTGTTATTCATTCGGATTATACTTATGGAGCCCCATCCACACAGCATCTGGATGCTCTTTACATGGCTTAGATAAGCGCTATCAGACACTGTACAGGAGCACACACGCCACAAATCCTGCACCACAGCAACGTTAAAGGGCAGGCATGGAGGAAATCTAACCAGTGGGCCCCTTGCCTGGGATTCTGGAGCCTACAGCTGGTGGCAGCCTGGGCTGTGAAGTGCATCTTACAAGGCCTGGCTTTCATGTGTTTCCAGGGGGGGCAAATTCTGGAAGTGAAGGCCTGCTGCTGAGAATGCCCTGCTCCCTCCAAGAGGGACCTTGGTTCTGCACAGCTATGTGCAGTAGCACTTGTGGGTCTCGGACACATACCAGAATCCTTTGCCCCAGATGCCATGTCATCTTTTTTGAAGCACTGCTGCAAACAGTGCATAGGATTCCAGGGGAATTAAAGATGGGCCCTGCAGAAATGCAGAGGACCAAGTGCGTTGGTGGGGGGAAGGGAGCAGGCTGTGAGTATTTAGAGGACATTAGATCCCATCCTCACACCCAGAGCACCAGTAAATATGGGGCTGGCACCAACCATGGTAGAAAATGCACTCTATGAGCCTGAATTACAACATGTGTCCTGTCAGAAGCTAAGTCATCAGGGTGAAGACCCAGGAGCAGGGGTGAAGACCCAACGTGCAGGGGTAAATACGTACCTTATGGAGCTTGGGGTCTGGTGGAATTTCAGCTCAGCACGTTCCAGTTCCAGCTCCTTCAGCTTGGCCTCCAGCTCCTCACGCTTCTGCTCACATTCCACTATCTGCTGTTGCAGGTTCTCCCCAGTCTTCTGCTGGGCCAGGAACCTCCCTGCAATGTCCTGGCCAGGAGGGAGGAGGAGCAGTAGGCATCAAAATAAAATGCATCAGACCAGGAAGAATACAGGACCTATGAGATCCCAGCTCCACTTTCGGAGTGCGGGGAGCTTACACCAGCCACAGCCAGCCATGCAGGCCACACCCTGGAGTATGTGAGATCAGCATTCAGCACTGCCCAGTTACAGGTATATTATCGCTATTTTGGGGGCTCATTGGAGGGACTTCTCAGTAGCAGCAGCGCAGCAACAGGCTGTGGCCTTGGGGTCCCACATTAGACCCCAGCAAAGCCCCTTAGATGTTGCAGGTGGCTTCTTAGCCCTTGTCTAAGGCCATCCTGGCCTACTGGGGCCTGGCATCAGTGGGCCAGATCCTGAGCACTGGACTCACTCCTCAGTCCTTAATCAGGCAACAGTTCCAATTCAGAGCTGAGTCAGGAGCTTGGATCTGACTCTCTGATGCCTCTTTTCTCTTGGCGCATGTCCCAAGGATCTCGTCCCCTCACGACACAGTGTCTGCTGCTTCCTTAGCTCTGCAAATCAATCTGCTCTGGTAAGCTGGAGCAAACGGGGAAGGAAAGGAGCAGCACACTGTCCAGCCACTCTGTGCCAAGGCAGAAGCAGGCTCAGACAGCAGCTCCCAGCACACAGGATGCCCTGAGAGAGTCGCCAGGATGCTCTCAGCAGTCAGGGCTGTTGAGAGAGACAAGCACTCAGCTCTGGGCGAGTCTGCTCAGGCTTCTGGGGATACCACTCCCTAGACACTTCAGAGGGTCAACAAGGGCATAAGCATAGTCACCCTGGTATGAATATTACATCTCCTTAGCAAAGGCACATCCATGCTCTTAGCTGATCCCTGGCCTGGCGGCCAGGCCAGGCCAAGGACATGGGCATGGCATGGGGGAAGCTATCCACACCCCAGGGTGCTGGAACAATTTGTAGAGTGGAGGTGCTGAGACCCATTGAACCAAATGGTAAACGCTGTATATGATGGAAACCACTTCAAGCCAGGGGGTGCAGCAGCAAACCCTGCACCCCTAGTTCCAGCACCTATGTCCACACAGGACAGGAGCTTTCAGCCTCCAGGGCTGACAATCTGGCATTACCACCCTTGAAGCAAAGCGCCCAAGCCACGTAGCCCTGAGTGCCTTACCCAGAGGTGTGAGCACTGCACTGCACACTTTATCTTGTCTACCTCAGACGTCACTTGGGCCTGATACTCAATCTGGGCTTTGGAGGCCTCCAGCTTTGCACCTAGGCGTGGGGAGGAAGTAGCAGAGAGAAGACCAGTTATATCCCCCAGTCTGGGGCAGGCTTGGTGGCCAGAGGAGGGGGTGGAACAGGGCAGGCGTGCAGGGGGGTCACGGAATGACATCTGAATGACGGTCAGGGGTTGGAGCAGCAGGAATGAAGAGTCTATGGGCAAGGCATAAAATAACAACTGAGTTCAGATAAGAGCTAGAGAGACATTCCCTAAAACCTCCCCGAACTCCCACACGCAAATCTACAGCAACATGGCCAGGGACAACCCACTTGACCAATGAAACACTAGGTTAAGCATTCGAATAAAAGCCAGGCTCTCATTAGCTAATCATGCCCTGCTCCTAGCAAGGTCTGTCTCCCACATTAATGCCACCCTTAAGCCAGGTCCCTCTGTCCGTTCCCATGCAGGGCCAAAGAAGAAAAACCCTTCCTGGTATGCAGGGGCCCAGAGGCAGCTCCCCGAGTTGTATTGACAACCGTGTCAAAAGGACCGAGTATCACTATTAAATTTGTACAGGGTTTCCTGGTTCTGCTTGCAGGCTAGCTAGGTAAGGAGGCTCTGTGCAAGGGAAGTGTGCAATCTGGCCCTTGAGTGGCCAGTCTGCAGCCAGCCAGCCTAGAGTGAGGTGGAGTAAGTTGCGTCTCTCTGCTGTAGGAAGCAGCCTGCTTTGTCTCTCTCTGGTTTTGGTTCTTGTGTGTTATTGTTCTGGAATCTAAGAAATAAAGTTGTTTGATGTTACAACTTCTAGCAAGAATATTTATGTTTTTTATCTAACTTGTGTTCCATGAACATAACACTGCCCACACAGTGGTGCCCCACTAAGAGGCTTAAGTGGTGCAGGGAGCCTTGGGTTGGGCTGAATTTTACCCAGGCTTGGGGTCAGTGCTGTCCCCATTGACCTCAACAAGAGCAGGATGAGGTCGCATGGGACCAGATGTCTCCCACCCGGAGCTGCCAGTGATGAATACCCATTGAGTGTGTTCTCTGGGAAAAGACCCCAGGCAGAAGAGAAACAGCCACTCCCAGAAACCAGGATTGTCCATCTCCAGACTGGATATTCATACCCCACCGCCTGATACCCTGCCTCAGGCCGTGGCCAACACCTATTTTCAGTGGACTTGGGATGCTGCCTGAGCCTTCACCAGGCTACACCCTGGAGCAGCTCCCGGCGTTATGAACGCTGCACCCTGGAGCAGCTCCCGGGCAGCTCCTGGCGTTATGAACGCTACACCCTGGAGCAGCTCCCGGGCAGCTCCTGGGGTTATGAACGCTACACCCTGGAACAGCTCCCGGCGTTACGAACGCTGCATCGTGGAGCAGCTCCCAGTGTTACGAACGCTACACCCTGGAGCAGCTCCCGGCGTTACGAACGCTGCATCGTGGAGCAGCTCCCAGTGTTACGAACGCTACACCCTGGAGCAGCTCCAGGTGTTACAAACGCTACACCCTGGAGCAGCTCCAGGTGTTACAAACGCTACACCCTGGAGCAGCTCCAGGTGTTACAAACGCTACACCCTGGAGCAGCTCCTGGAGTTACAAACTCTAACCCCTCAGGGTACTGGGCTCCAGTCCCTCCTCTCCATCAGCATGTGCACAGCACAGGAAGCTTCCAGTAGCGGGCCTGGCCGAAATGCACCCTCACCTTTCAGCGACTCACGTGATATCAGCACTGGGAAATCCACATTGAGGTCTCGCCTGGCCTGCTGCAAGGGAATTAGAAGCAACCCAATGAGTCATAAAAAAGCATGGGAGGAAATGAGGCACCTGGACCACACCAAGCCAAACTGGCCTCAGGGCAGAGTCAACCCAAGAGGTCGGGTCCCTGGTAATGATCCGGAGATGGAGCTTCTCTCAACCAGGGGATCCCAAAGCACTTTATACACAGGGGCCAGGTTCTGGCTAGATTAGGTGTTTATCTGGCCCCCATCACCACCAGGTCTGGCTGCCTCCCAATCTCTAATGTCTTTATCCTGTACAGCAGTGCAGTGGTATTAGCCCCATTGTACAGATGGGGAGCTGAGGCCCAGGGACTTGCCTACGGTCACCCAGGGCATCTGTGGAGGAGCAGGCAGGTGAATGCAGGTCTTACAAGTCCTAGGTCAGCACCTGAACCACTGGACAATCCCTCTCCTCTGATCTCGTGTCCACCAGTGTAACTCCAGAGTAAGTCCACTGACGCCTCCCGGCCTGAGGCCCCGGGCTGTGTACCTTGCATTGTCGCAGACTCCAGGGAGGAGAAACTGTAAAACACCACAGTTGTGTTTCACACCCACTCTGCCAAGGTGTCAGCCATGACACAAGTGTAGGGTCACAGGGATCAGGCCCAGCACACGTGGTCATCACTCATTGAGCCAATGCTGCCATGTGGCCACCTCTGGGGTGGGATATAGCACCCATCCTGCACCAGCGACCTCCTACTGCTCTCTGGCTAGGGAAAGAAGGACAATTTCTCCAAGTGACCCTGAAGGGGGAGCCTTAAGTAGGTGGATGTCATTACCCAAGCTGGGGCCTGGCTGGCACTGGGGATAACAACTCTTTTCTTGTCTGAGGAAGAGGATGGTTCTGCAGTTATAGTACAGCGCTAGGACTCCTGGGTCCTAGTCCCAGCTCTGCCACAGGCTCATTTTGTGACCTGGCAGAAGTCACTGCCCCACTCTGTGCCTCAGTTTCCACACCTGTAAAGTGGGGATAATGGTACTGATCTACCTCACGGGAGGTTGAGAGACTTCATTCTTTCTGTTTGAAGACCCATGGCTGGAAGGAGTGATGGGGGCAAAGGACGATTGTAACCAAGAGCCAGGCCTTGGGTTTCTGGCTCATCCAAAGAGCCATTTCCAGCAGTGGCCCTGCTGACTTAAAGGAGAGAATCGCCTAGGACAGGTCCATCTGCAGCAGCTGGAGTCAGGGCAAGGGCTCCATCACCCACACTGCTGCTCATGGAGATCCCTCTCCCACCCAAGCACTGGCTGTGCTTAGCTTCTGGGAGCCAAGGAGACCCCAGCCCAGGGCTGCACTTCACATTGGATTCCATAAGTCAAGCCACAGGAGCTGATGATCACTGGGCAGCTGCAGCTCACCCCCAAAGCATCCCGTGCTAGCGGCTGTCAGGGTCGAGAAGGCTGTCAACATTCCCCTGCTGGGGCGAACTTCCCAGTCATCATCCCCAAGCCAGGCCCACAGGGTGAGCTCACTCGCCCTTCTGCGCCCAGAGCTCATGTGGACTCACCACTCTCCTGTGCCGCTCGCTCGCCTCCTTCACCCGGATCCTGTCAATCTGCTTCTTTTGGAAGTTTAGGGAATTCTCCCTGAACCTTCTCTCTGCAATGAACTCAGTTTCCATATTGGTCATGTCCGTCTGGAGCATGGCACAGCCAGGGAAGGGAATAACAATCATGAAATCAATAAAGCCCCTTCCATGCCAAAGTACTGCACAAACTGCATCCCCACAGCACTGCTGCAATGCAGCCACCTCTGGGGCAGAGGGTGGCAGACAACTGGCCCATAGCACACTGCACAGCGGGGTGCGGGGTTGGGGGGTAATTTTGGCCAAGGATGCCTCGGCAAGCCCCTACATCATATGAAATGTTCCCTGGGATCTTTAGTGCCTGTGCAGAGCAGGCAGGGCCTCAGCTTTTAAGGTCTTTTCCAAAAGACTCTCCACAAAATAAACTGCCTGGGATGCTGGAGCAGCCAGGGTTTGAACCTGTCTGGGTATTTCATACCTAGTGCTTTCAGCAAGCTGTCCCCAGCACCCAGGTGTGGGATGGCTCTAGGGGCAGGAGGAGCCTGGTGGGCACTGGGATCTGCAGTTCTGCTCTTTATGGCAAGAAAATTAACCAGAGAAGGAGCCTAAGTCATCCCTGGAAAGGTCACTGCATGCAACAGACGCTGCAGCCCTTGAACCAGGGCCTCTCCCAACATACCCAGTACCTGATTCCCAAGCAGAGTTCTCACCTTGGCTGCTTCTGTTGCTTCGGTGGCATCCACAGCCATCAGTCTCATGCCCTTCAGCTCCACCTGGTAGACTTCTACCATGTGCTGAAGGACGTTCAGCTGCAAAGGGAGCTGGGCTAATTCCTAGGGCACAGAGACACAGACAGCAATTCTCACACCTATAGGACATGCATGCTGGTGCAATACAACTCTGTGCCCCACCCTCCCCAGTGAGATTCAGCATAATGGAGAATGGGGGAACCACCTCTGGAATCAACAAGGAACTCAACGGCAAAGATCCTGGGCCAGATTATCTCCTGCACAATACGGGTACGGGGAGGGGGCATTGGATGCTAAGGGACCATAGGCCAACTAAGAACAACTGTAGGGGAGCAAAGTTTACCCCATCCAATTCTGCCTCCCCCCACTCCCATTACATCTCCTCTCTCTCCTGACACAGCCCTTATGTTGGTGGGGCAGAGCCGGCTCCAAAGAAATTCCCAACTGGCCAGATCATACTCCACCTAGTACCACTCATGTCATGGGTGTAGAGAATAGGGGCTTGGGGTGCTTTTAGCTCCCCAGAATTTAGGGCTTACATTAATAAATCAAGGAGGCACCGAGTTTGGAACCATGCTCGTTTAGCTCACAAATTTAGTCATGTATCAGAGGGGCAGCCGTGTTAGTCTGGATCTGTAAAAGCAGCAAAGAATCCTGTGGCACCTTATAGACTAACAGACGTTTTGCAGCATGAGCTTTCATGGGTGAATACCCATGCACTTGCATCCGAAGAAGTGGGTATTCACCCACGAAAGCTCATGCTGCAAAACGTCTGTTAGTCTATAAGGTGCCACAGGATTCTTTGCTGCTTTTACAAATTTAGTCATGGCACAAAACTGCTCACGAAAACATAAAACAGGAATAAAAAGAACAATTTACAAATGTGAAAAAGTTGCAAACAATGATCTTTGCCCTGCGTTGCTTGCAATGAATTCTTCTGCAACATCTGTAAGTTATCAGCTTTGTCTTTGTGTACATGTGAAAAATCACACACCAGCTGAGCTATGATTGTCCCATTGTGGATCAAAGCCATGGTTTAATACACTGAAGAGTGCAGAAACAGCCTTCACTTCACTATTGGTTGCTGTTCCATCAAAATCAGGTATATCAACTTCACCACTTTGGAAAACAGCCACTGTTTGGTTTGGCAGAGCAAGCTGAGATATTTATGAACAGCTTTCACTGATCTTTCTGTAAGCTGACAGCTGGCTTGAAATAGATGAGGCAGAGTAACCAGTTGATCATGGTTGAAATCGAAACCATACACCTGTAGCACATCTTGAAATCGCATTCCTGTTACATTTTGTGTTATGAGTGTATTATTTTTAATAATTTGTAGCCTCTCTGTTCAAATCTTGATTGAACACTAGACATTGTAAAATAAATTACTTTGAAGTAGATGTACTTACCAAATTCCTATGCTGTATTTGGGTAGCTGAGTTCACCTGTTCCTATTTGCATTTCCTTAGGAACTTTTCTCTTTCTTGGAAGCTCATGCCTTCTATCTTCAATTTCAAACTTCTCTGGCAGATTTGTTCCCAGAGTAAGTTGTAGTTTTCATCCGATTGGACGGAATGAAGTGAATTCAGTGTCATTTTCATAAGAGATTGACCTTCTATGGCTGAAAGGTCTGACCCTTGCAGAATATGACACGTTGTCTACTGTTTTTAGGACTTCTCAACCTAGTTCAATACTGTGACGTTTCTCTGGTGTTATCCGGACTGGTGATGTGCTAGGTCACTCCAATCCTTGACTCTGGGAGCCAGCCTTACCCTGCTCTGCTGTAAGAACCCCCACTCCTGGGCTGTTCATGCACAGCCTCTAGCCCAGGGGTCGGCAACCTTTCAGAAGTGCTGTGCCGAGTCTTCATTTATTCACTCTAATTTAAGGTTTCGCCTGCCGGTCGTACATTTTAACGTTTTTAGAAGGTCTCTTTCTATAAGTCTATAATATATAACTAAACTATTGTTGTATGTAAAGCAAATAAGGTTTTTAAAATGTTTAAGATGCTTCATTTAAAATTAAATTAAAATGCAGAGCCCCTCGGACTGGTGGCCAGGACCCTGGCGGTGTGAGTGCTACTGAAAATCAGCTTGTGTGCTGCCTTTGGCACACGTGCCATAGGTTGCCTACCCCTGCTCTAGCATGTAAGCTGCTCCCAGCTACTTGCAACTGAATGACACTAGCCAATATCTCCAGTCCCAGACACAACCCTAGGAACCTCTGTCTTGCAGGGTCCAGTTATGCCCGCTGGATGCTGCAAGCTTATAGAGTTCGTCAGTTTAACAAAGAAATTGATATGCCCCAGGCTTCTTATCCCAAGTATCTCTGACACACTTCAAACCAAATGCGCTGCTTCAGGTAGAATAAACAAACAGATTAATTAACTATAAAGATAGATTTTACGTGACTATAAGTCAAAGCAAAACAAGTCAGATTTGCTCAAATTAAATAAAAGCAAAACGCATTCTAAACTGATCTTAACACTTTCGATGCCCTTACAAACTTAGATGCTTCTCAGCACAGACTGACTGGTTGCCCTTCAGCCAGGCTCTCCCCTTTGATCAGCGCTTCAGTCGCTTGGTGTAGTGTCTGTAGATGTAGGTGGAAGATAGAGCAAGCATGGCAAATGTCTCTCCCTTTTGTCATGGTCTTTCTTCCTTCTTTGCTTTGTCTCCTCCCCTTGAGAGTCAGGTGAGCATCACCTCATCGCCATCCCAAACTGGCCAAAGGAAGGGGGTGACTCACTCGAAGTCCAAAAGATTCTTTTGTTGCTGCCTAGGCCAGTGTCCTTTGTTCCAGTGAGGCTGGGCTGGGTTTGTCCCATACCTGCCCTGATGAGGTGTGAACTGCCTCTCTGCTCTTGGAGAGTTTTTGCCTGGGCTTATTTTAAGACTTGAAGACACATTTTCAGCCTCATAACTATATACATGAAATTACAGCCTATAACATTACTGTAACAATGACTATACCAACAATGCTCAGTGCATCATGAGCCTTCCGAAGACACTCGACATGACAAACTTTGCATTGGATACCACACAATTATTTTACAAGGATGAACATGGGGGTGCTGGGTGTTCCCCCGAGGTACAGAACATCACAGATACCAAGAGGAAGTTTAACTTTTCCATTTAAATTCTGAGCTCTAATTTCAGGATCTTTCATTGCATCCTTTGCAACCTCTCAAGTTGCCCATGGTGAAAGGTAGCTCTCAAATGCTTCTGCACAGAGAGTCCATTGCTGGACAGAGGACATCGATGTTTGGTGGTGTACTGAACACTTCATATTTTATGTCCTGAAGTACAGCATCTTGTTTGGGTGAGTTTTTTACTTCATTCTGTAATTTCCTAAATGGTTTCAAGAGTATCTTGCAGGATAGAATTGTGACAGACATTGCAACCCCATGCAGTAGCTTTGGGGACCATTGTATTAAACGTATGAATGGTTTCTATACGATTGTGTTATTTCCCAGGGAGGGTTACCAAAGCGCCTCCAGGAACTAAAAACAGCGGAGGTGGTTACTCCTGGGGATTGGAAACAACCCCAGAGAAGCACCACCCCGGGGTGATTTGCACATACTGGCTCAAGCTGGGTTTCCCACAGATTAGAAAACAAAGAAATGGCTTTCGGTGTAAAAGGATGAGCTTGAACTGATCCAGGGCCTTCTCTCCAATCCAGCAAATGGATGTGAATTTTTGTCCAAGGGGCCCCAATCCTGCTGAAGGGTTGGGAGGGCCTTGACCTTGGCCCCATAAGACTGAGGGTGACTCCTGGTATGTTTAGTGCGTGTTTACATCTGTTTATTGTTTTTATACGTTTTCTCTGTGATGCTTTTACCTCAAGAATAAAGGTGCTTGCCTAGCAAGAACTGGGTTATAGCTTGTAAGTGTTGGCAATACACTGGTCATCACCTTCAGAGACAAAGCAAAGCACAGGCACTGGCCTGCAGGCAGACTGGCTTGCTGGGGATATCACAGTGTAAGGCAGGGAGCTGTGCAGCATTAAACCCCCACCCCCCAGCAGAAGGGAGTGGGACAAAGGCCCCTGCCCAGAGACAGATGATGGCTGGAAGCCTGAAACTTTAAGTGCATGCCCTCAAGGGGGAATATAGGTGCAGTTACTCCTGAAATTGCAACAAGTATTATTTTTAATAGCATCCAGACATGCTCGTGATTCCTCCTGTTGCAATCTGGTTGCTGCACCTGATATAATCTGCCATATTAATGGCACCATCACAGCATTGTCCATGACATTTGTTGATCCTCAGATTTAGGCACACTAATACCTTTAATAAGTGATACCATTACCTCTGTCAATGTGGAGGCCACATTGTACAATCCAATGAACTCTTCATGCACAGTCGGCTCATCACCCACATATTGTAGGCATAAAAACCACTTGCTCTCTGTTGGAGAAATCTGTTGTTTCATCCATCACCACTGTATACCACTGCCCAGAAACCCTCTCAGAAATCTCCCTCCCCACTTTAAGAGCCACAATGTCCATTATCTCATTTTGAATAACTTGGCTTGGGAATTTGTCTTGACTCTTTTTCAGCCCCTTTGAAATTCAGTCTGCAAGCAAAGCAGCTGAATACAACTGCAACTGAATTCTCCAGGTAAGGCCCATTTTCAGCTTGTTCAGTATAATGGTCTTCCAGTGCAAGTCCCTGTCTGGCAAGATATTATGTATGACTGAGTATTTCCATTAGAATCTTCCTGGTTTATTCTTTCTTCTGAGAGTACTGAGAACTTAGCATGATCCCGACATTCTCAGGGGTCTTTTGAAGAACATCAACCACTGAGCCACTGAAAGCCATGAAACCAGGATGAACAGAGAGAACAGCCTTTTTCCCCAAAGGGATCTGCAGGGAAAGACTTATGTCATGGCTGACAAGGTGTCTCAGAAATGCTAACGGACATTTGGTTTCTGTTACAGACGATAGAGACAGCTTAGTTTTATAACCAGCAGGGACTGATCCACTCTTTGGTTGGAAGCGTTGTTTCCTCCTGTTTTAAATTATTTCATTTCAGCCTTGAAAATATCCACTTTGTTTCTGTATTTCATGCAGTCACTGCTCACTTAGTGAGAATGACAAAGGATTGCAGAATTGAAACACACACACACACAATCTCTCCGGATAAATTGAAACATTTAGCTGGCCTCTTGGTTTCAGAGTCACTGTGTACTTTAGAGATCCGTCTAGAAGGAGGCAGAAGGAAGAAAGGGAACAGCCTACAACTGAGCTGTTGGTTACTGCATATAAGGGGACTGTTGGTCCCTTACCAAAACTCCTGGGTTTTTTTGGTTGGCTAGCTCCCAGTACCAAAAGGAAAAGGGACAGGTCGATGGGAAATCAGGACCCTGAGACTGACAGTCCCTAGGAGCAAAGGGGAGAGGCCAATGCTCCAGGTCAGCCTGATTGACAGGGAGGGCAGGCTAATGAGGGAGTCAGGAGACCAGGGGGGGTCCTGTTTTCTGGGTGAGCTGGAATTGCCTGGGTCAGACAGTGGGGCTGAGCTAAGGAGAGAGCAGGGGGCTGAGCTGAGCTGGGGAGCAGGGCTGGGCCAGCCAGAGAGAACCAGAGAAGCACATAAGAACGGCCGTACCGGGTCAGACCAAAGGTCCATCTAGCCCAGTATCTGTCTACCAACAGTGGCCAATACCAGGTGCCCCAGAGGGAGTGAACCTAACAGGCAATGATCAAGTGATCTCTCTCCTGCCATCCATCTCCATCCTCTGACAAGCAGAGGCTAGGGACACCATTCTTACCCATCCTGGCTAATAGCCATTAATGGACTTGACCACCATGAATTTATCCAGTTCTCTTTTAAACGTTGTTATAGTCCTAGCCTTCACAACCCCCTCAGGTAAGGAGCACCCCAGGGAGCAGGTCAGTGCTGGGAGCAGAGCCACAGAAGCAGCCCCGAGAGCAGACCTGTGCTGGGAGCAGAGCTGCAGCAACCAGAGCCAGAGGGGACAGAGGAGCAGCCCAGGAAGCTGCACTGGAGGCAGAGGAGCCGCCGTGCTGTGGCACAGTGGAGCTGGGCTGGAGCTGGAGCCAGGTGCGGTGAGCAGATGGGAAGAGTGATGGGGGACCCTGGGCAGGGGGCCCAGTGCAGGGAGACACCCCCACCAAGAGGCTTTGCAGGCCAGCTGAGGGAGATTGTAACCCCCACGAGGGGGGTGATGCTGGCAAGAGGGGTCCTGCTACCTACAGCCTGAGGATGTGCAGCCACCACCAGAGCAAGTGTCAGACCCACAGCGTCCCTGCAGCACAGCCAGGGCCTTGGCAGGGGCTTTGGCCATGTGAGGGACAGACTGTGAACTGCCCTGATGTTCCAGAGATGCTGATTGTGATGTCCCCGGGCCACAGAGCAGGGTGACGGGTTTTCCTTTCACCTTCCCCATTTTTTCCTGATTTTTTTACTTAGTTGCTGTTTAATAAATTGTATTTGTTTGAACTGTATGGGATGATCAGTGCGTCACTGAAGCATCCAGAGCAGAGAGAGCATCCCAGAGTGGGGACACCCTAACCCCTCCCCTAAGTGACCATGACAAGGTGGGGGGTCGAGCTTCCCAGAAATCCTAGGCCCAGCCTAGGACTCTGCCACACAGAAACGTGGAAGGGGAGCCCTCAATGTCAGGCAGCCTCTGGGTAAAGGGAGTGGGAGCGAGGACTCCGATCCTTTCACTAGTCCATTTCACCGGGGTCGTGTATAAGCCAGGAAAGTTCCCCACACTAGTGGGACCATTCCCCCGCTTACATGTAGCGGGCTTCACTCAGTGGTCAGTCTTCAGGCAGCCTCTCCGAGCCTGGAGGCAGCTCTTCCAGGCACTTGGGGGGCCCAGCAGCCAACCCACAGTTTGTCACCTGCCACCCAGGAGGCCAGGGGAAGAGAGATGGAAGCATAGGAGGACCCAGCCCCTCCCTGTTCCCCAGGTCCGGCCCCAAGCCCAAGGAGAGAAAGGCAAGGGGGTGACAGTCCCTTCTGGCTGCCACGGCAGCTCAGTCTTCCCTGGGCCACTTCCTACCTTCCCTGTTTCCCTTCAGTTTGGGGCATGGCTCCAGCCTTAGGTCTAAACAGTTGAGGGCTTCAGTTAGGGTGACCAATCAGCAATTGTGAAAAATCAGGACGGGGGTGGGGGGTAATAGGAGCCCATATAAAAAAAAGCCCCAAATATCAGGACTGTCCCTATAAAATCGGGACATCTGGTCACCTTAGCTTCAGTTGAGGTGTGGGGGGGGGTGCTTCCCACTCACCCACAAAGTCCAGGTGTCCCCCCTTAGTCACAGGAAGGGGATTCCAGGTGAGTTTGACTCCCAGTCCCCAACCTTCCCCGATCCATTGCTCTGTCTGCCATCGTGCAGCCAGTCTTTCCTCCATGCACGTTCCCCCCCCCGCTCCCTCCCGCCCGCCAGACTGCCAGGGCTCCATGCCCAACAGCTGTGGGGGGCAAGGCCTTCTTGGCCCAATACTGCTCCCCCACTCCTCTGCCCTTAGTTGGGGGCTGTCTTACGCTGCGAAGCCACTTTTCTGTTCTCTTTACGTGGTCCTTGGGTGCCTCCTCAGCCAGCAACTCTGACAAGAAAAGGGCAGCTGGCGCCCTTTGCCCCCCGGGCATGATGGCACTGGGCCAGAGGCTGCACAAGGACAGGCGAAGGATCCTAGCACTCAGACGTCTGGCCTGGCCTCCCCTATCCCTTTGTGAAAAGAGCACATGCAACTCAGCACAGGGCAGGAAAAAGAGAAGAGCCAGTCAGGTGGCTCTGGGAGCCAGCCCCAGGGGAATGGCCACTGGATGGACCTGTCTCAGGTCTCCTTCATGAGAAAGCATCTGGATTCCCAAGTCCTTGTGCGCCGAAGAAGAGAGAAGAGAGCTGCAGGAAGAGGGGGAGAAGCACAGATGGGGGTCTCACCCAGGCACTCAGAATTTCCCCTCACAAGAAGAAGAGGCCCTGCTTGCTGAGCCATTTCCCAGCCAGGGAAGAAAGGAGCCAGAGCCTGGGACAGGAGAGACCTTCCCCATCCCTGATGACCAAGAGCCAGCTAATACCAAGGGACATGAAGCAACCCTCAGAGTCCCCCCTGGACTCAAGAGAAGAGACAGTTATCAGTGGACTGCGCCTACTACAATAATTACATCATGGCAGAATGAGAATCTGCAGCTGTTATTTGATTATTTTTTCATTCTCCCCCTCTTCCCTTCTCCCTGCAAATAAATAAGCTGTCTCTACCCCTGCAGATGGTGCAGAACTGGAGCTGAGACTCTGGAGCTTCAGCATACAGCTGTGTTTTCCAAACAGCTCCATACAGCATGCTCTGTTGTCTTCCCCTTGAAGCGTTACCCCCCGCCATGCTGTACACCATCTGCTTCTGGCTTCTCAATGCCCGACTGCAAATCACACCCTCAACAGCCCCTGGCTTTCTCACTGCAGCATTGCCCAGCCCAGGCTTTGCAATAACATACACTACAGCAGAGGTTCTCAGACTGTGGTCCGTGGACGAGCTCCATTCAGGTGGGGTTCCCTGCAAGGTGTGCGCCTGGACGGCAGCACATGACAGAATGAAGGGCCACCCACCTCATTAGTGGAGCCGTGCAGGCGTGGTCTGGTTGTGTCTCTGGTTACCAGCCATTAGAAAGGTGGCAACCCTCCAAAGAGGGCCAGGGTGGGGCTTGGGAAGGGAAGCCATCTCACATATCTCCCAGAGCCAGCTCCCAGGGATAAGGCTGTGTCCAGGAGACAGAGCTGCTCTCAGTGCCAGGGCTGGCTCCAGGCACCAGCCCAGCAAGCAGCTGCTTGGGGTGGCCAACGGTGAGGGGCGGCACATCCAGGTCTTCGGCGGCGGATCCCTCGGTCCCTCTCGGAGGGAAGGACCAGCCGCTGAATTGCCACCGAAGACTGAAGCAGCGGCGGCAGAGCTGCAGATCGCGATTGCAGGGGGGGTTTTTTTTTGCTGCTTGGGGCGGCAAAAACCCTGGAGCCGGCCCTGCTCAGTGAGACGATTCCAGGCAGAGACTGGCTTGAGCCATGACTCTGGATCCAAACCCCCAGGAGCTGTGGGGAAGTTGCAATTTACAGCTGAACACTGTGACTGGTTTATCTCTAGCCCCAAAGCAGACCCAGCACAACACGCTCATTCGTGCCATCGGCTTGTTAACAATGCACCTAGCACCCCATTTCCAGATGGACAAGGGGTCGCCTTGAGTCATCCCCTCTGGCCAATGCCTGGAGCTGCTCCTTTGTCTACTCCATGGGCTGTGAGTTGGGGTCTAGTCCCATCCCACAACTCTTTTGCTCTAAATTAATGAATTAGAGCCTGGTCCTGCCCACACCAGTGGGAAAGGGTGGGGCCCTAAACTGGCATTATACCCCTGTTGGGGGGAGGAGACTCACATCCTTCAGGAAATCCACCATCTTCAGATACAGATAATAAATCTTTTCACCAGTCCTGATTTTCATCAGCATTTTCTCTATGTTATTCTCCAGCTGACGAATCACCTGCAACAGAGAAGGATCTTGTGTCACTTCACTGGGCTGCCTGAGACATGAGAATGCTCCTGGGGACCGGACGGGCTGACTCAGAGCCCCGGGGCTGGCTGGCTAGAGCTCCAGAGCCCTCGGGAATGGGGAGGGTGAATTGGTTTGGTGCTCCAGTGGCCTTATATTCATTTAAAATCTCTTTGTGACACAGGCAGGACTCTCCTTGGATAGGACAGGATTCTTCCAAGTTATATTGCCCTTAGCCACGGATTTGAAGCCCAGCATCCTCCCCATGATAGGCCACTGACTGCGTGAGCTCCTTTCTTCTGGCGGGTACAGGGGACGGGAGGGATGCTGCTAATGGATTCCAGCTGGGGGGGGTGGCGGGAAGGCCATGTGCTGCTGGTGCACAGAGCAGGGCAGCCAACCTGGGAACTCCTGGGTCCATGAGCCCAGGAAATGGGGTTTCAGACCTGCCTCTCATCTGCTCTCTTTGCTGCTCCTGCCCAGTAGCTTTAGTAGTTTGGTTTGTACTGGGCCCAGGTTCTCTTCCGCTGCAGATGTTTGGGTACTAGGGGGGCAGTGGAAGGAGTGGGGTCAGTCTCTGCCGGCAGGGAAGGTCTGGGATCACTCTGTGGCCACCTCTCTGGCTGAACTAGAATTGAAGATGGACTCCTCAGGGGGTTCCTCATCCAGGCCTCTGCAGCTGGAACAAGGTCCCTGTGATCTGGGCCTTCAGGGGGCAGAAGTGCAAGTGAGCACACAGGTGCATGTACGGGCCAAGTATGCACATGCATGGGCGTGAGTGCCCATGCAAACTGGGGAGGACATGGGGACAGTCCAGAGCTAACCCTCATCCAAAACAAGCCACATCTTGGGCTGGTTCCAGAGATGCCCAGGCCCCTGCAGGTCCAGCTGAAGTCAGTTGGACCAGCAAGTTCTCAGCCCTTCCCAGGACTATGGCCACGGATTTCTGGCATGCACAGTCTTCTGCTGGAGCTGAGCCCTTGTCACCTGCAGCTGTATCTGGCCCTGTCGGTCTGCTCCTTCCATGTCTGCCAGGTGTTGCAGCTTCCTCTGCAGCCCCTCCAGCATCCCGCCCCGCCTCTTCACCTCGTACAGCAGCACATTGTACACGTTCATCCTGTTAAAGATGAAGTTTTGCAGCTTCTCTCGGGCGGCCTGAAAGAGACACAGTGGTACTGGGTGGGCTCACCCACAAGCAGCCTGCAGAGGGTTCTGCCCCAAGTGAGTTTCTGAACCACCTCACGCTCAGCCAGCCCAAAGGCAGAGACGATGGCCAGGATAGCAGCTGATGGTGCATGGATACCACAGTGACAGGCAGCAGGATAAGCCCTAAGATAGACGTCAGACAGAGCCTTGAGCTGGAGTCCTGTGGGGTGCAGGCTGGGAGATCGGGGCTCGGCCCGGTGTAAAGAGTGGGACCTGTCACTGGAGTCCATGCAAGCTGTGCTGACACACCATACAGGGGCTCTTTGCAGAATGCAGATCTGGGTCTGAAAGTCATAGAATATCAGGGTTGGAAGGGACCTCAGGACGTCTCTAGTCCAACCCCCTGCTCAAAGAAGGACCAACCCCCAACCTTTTTTTTTTTGCCCCACATCCCTAAGTGGCCCTGTAAACGGGTCGACTCACCCCTGCGGCGCCTCCTACTGGTTGCTCTGGGGAATTAGCTCTTTTCCAGCACTGGAGCGCCCTCTGCAGGCTGGTGATCCGCCTGTCCTCTGGCCCCCATGTCCCTCCCTGGACCTGGTGCCCTTTTACATGGGGTGCTGCCCCCTGGCAGTAACCCCTTTCTCTCAGGGTCTCCCCTCCTCAGGGAACCCCCACCCTCTATCCCCACCTTGCCTCAGTATTGGCTACTGCCAGTCATTGTCTAGCCCCACACTCTGGGGCAGACTGCAGTGTCAGCCACTCATCACAGGCAAAGGGGTTTGGACCTGCTGCCTTGGCCTACCCCTGGGCTGCCCCCTGCAACCCCCAGTACCTTTTGCCCTGTGCTAGGCCGTAGCCTGGGGCTTTCTAGGCTGGAGCTTCCCCAGCTCCTCAGCCTTTCCCCAGCCCTGCTTCACCCTAGGCACCTTGGCTCAGTTCCCTGCAGCCAGGCCCTTCTCCCTCTGAAAGCAGAGAGAGACTGTCTGGGCTTCTGGCTTCCCTGGCCTTTTATAAGGCCCTGGGCTCAGTTTGGGGCGTGGCCCCCAGCTGCAGCCATTTCCCCAATCAGCCTAGCCTTGAGAGCAGCCGTGCTCAAGCCCTGCCAGGCCGCTTTTAAACCCCTCAGGGCAGGAGCGGGTAGTCACCCCGCTACAGGCCCCCTCAAGGCTTGAACTCATGACCCCAGGTTTAGCAAGCCAACACTCAAACCAGTGAGCTATCCCTCCCGCATAAAGTCAATAAAAGAGTCTGCTGCTCTAATCCCACGAAAGCCTGGACATCAGTAGCACATCCCTGTGCCCACAGAGCCCCCCTCCTTTCCCTGGTGCTGCTCCTGCCAAAGGACAACAGGGCCGAGGGGCCAGCTGAGCTGATGCTGTAGCCCCTGCTGCTCCCATGCTAACCTCTGGCATGTCCTGAATCCAGCAGGAAGGGAAGGTCCCTGGCTAGGGTGAGGACAGGACTGGGCAGCACTTCCCAGTGAGGAGACTCTGAACTGCTAGTAGCTGGTGTGACTGGCAGGAAGGGAGCCACATGAACCTTCTCTGAGGTCTCTGCTGCACACTGCCACTGTTCAGATCTTCTCTGTAACAACAGCACAGACCCTCCTACTCCAGAAACAAAGGCCCTGCCAGCTGAGCTAGAGGAGACTCTCCAGTAACTATTAGCAGTATAGGATCTATGACACACAGCTGAGCAGTTCTGATTCCATCCAGCACAGGGTGGTGGGACACACACACACACTACAGTACAGTACAGAGCCCCGGAGCAGAGGAGCACCGACATATCACCAAGAGAGGCAATTTCCTTTAGAGCCTCCTCCAGCCCCCGCCCCCCTCCCTCCCACACTCATTTTCTCTGCTCTGTCGCTGGGCAGTAAATGCCAGAGATTGGGTGTCTGCTTTGCCAATTACCTCCACGGTGCTCCTGGCTAAATGCATCTTCAAGTGCTTTTGATCCCAGCATGCCTGGGAAATCGTCACCTGGTCGTACTGTGGGCAGGAGAGGAGCAGAGAGAAACTTGGGATCGAAGTTCTACTACTACTAATCTGTGAGTGCATCTGCACACAGTAATTGTTAGTGCATTATTCCCAGTCAAGGGCTGACCCGCTCCCAGCTACGGATGGCTGAAAGCAAGGCAGGGTGAGGCGAAGGTGTCTACACATTTTGGCAGCCTCCAATTTTGGCTTCCCTTCCTGAGCCATCTAGAACCTGCCTTGCAGCGGGGCTGACTAGCGTGGGTGCTCTCAGCGCTCAGGGCCTCTGGTCCAGGAGGAAACAGCCCTGCCCCACGGAGCTCACACTGCACTGCAGAGCCAGTGGGAGAACACAAGGAGCACTGCTGGGGGAGGTCAGCCTGGGGGCAGGGGGCCTGGAAGGCAGCACAAGGGTGATGGGGAGAAGGATCCAAAGGGGGCGAGGAGGGAGCTGGGCTGGGCCTCCCTGGAAGGAGCAGCCTGCCTCTGCTGGGGGGCCCAGTGGGGGCAGTGCCTGGAGCTGGGGAAGTGAGTGACCTGGGCAGAATGGGGGTTAATAGCAGCCCTGGCTGGGCAGCGAGGCAGCTGAGGGAGTCCAGGGGAGCAGGGTTGGGGGGATGGAGAGCAGAGAGGCAGCTGAGGGAGTCCAGGGGAGCAGGGTTGGGGGGGATGGAGAACAGAGAGGCAGGCTGGGATGGGCAGGGGGCCCTAGGGGCAGAAAAGCTGGGCCGTGGGGCAGGAGAACAGGGACCAAGGGGGTGGAAGGGGATCCAGGCAGCTGTACCAGTACTGCTGGCCCTGGGAGCGGCAGGTGAATCCCCTCAGAGCTGCCCAGCGTTGGAGAGCCTCAGCTGGGCGTGGTTGTGGGTGCTGGGGCTCAGGGATTGCGCACACCCTGGTGGCTCTCCAGGTTAGGGTTAGCAAACTTGCCCCTTGGTGTGAGGGCAGAGCCAGGCGCTAGCAGAGCAGTGCCCCAGCGGGGGCGCGGGTACCTTCTGAGCCACGCCCAAGGTGCACATCTCGTCGTGCACATTCCCGCGCAGGAAGCTGATGAGCCCTTTGTTCTGAGTGAGCTTCTCCTCTGTCGAATGTGCAAAAAGCTTCTTCCCTTGTTCTAGAGGTAAACAGGGGATTTCAGTCAAAGGGCAGAACCAGGTCCCTCCCCGCGATGCTCCAGGCTCTGACAGGGCAGGCCTGGCACTGCTCGCTCTGCTGCGAGTGGGTGGAACTCACCGTCACATCATTGGTGCCCATGGCACGTCACTGAGGTGACCAGCTGAGGATCTGGCTCCACATTTACCCCCCGCCCCTTCTGGATATGATAATCCTAGGGAAACATTGTTGAGGGTTGTTGGTCATTAGACCTCCATGCCCACCCCCCTCTCCCAGCCCATCAGTATCAGTGGGGTTTCCTTCTCCCCCATCTCATCTGAGCCCTCTCTGAAGCCTGCTGCAAACCCAGCTACAATCTCATCAGCCCTGCCGCCTAGGATTGCACTTGGCTCCTGGGTCCCGGCAGCTCAGGGAGCTCAGGAAGGCTTTTCACTCCAGCCTGTCACAGCCCGGCCAAGAGAGAGAGCATCACCTTGCAGTGAGATTATGGCACGCAGCTCCCGGATCTGCTGCTTGATATCCTTCTTCCTCTGGAACTTCATGGTGGCAGAACAAGGAGAGTATCCTGTCACAGTCACTCAGACTTTGGGTCGCTGCTCAGAGACACTTCTAGCCCTCTCCTCCCGCCAGCCGCTGAGCAGAAGAGAGATCTGCCTTTGGAATCTGCTTTTCTATTGTCCTTGTACTGTGACATCAGGAAGATCTTTGTGACTCAGTCATGCATCACTGGGTTCTCAGTGGTGGCAGTTGGGTGCATGTGTGTTCTCTCCATGTGCTGTCCCAGCCCCGCACAGGTAGCTGGCCCAGAAAACCTCGATAGCACTACCTACAAAGACCACAAACTTGGTTCGGTGGCAAAGGCCCTTGGCCAGGTTTCTTGTCGACCAAGCATGGTCCTAGAACCCTGGCTCCCTGGTTACAGGTACACTAGCACATGTATGCCTACAACAATGGGCCAGCGCAGACAGCAGAGGGACTTTCTGCAGCCCCCTCAGCTGGACCCAGGTGCCCCTCCAGCGACTTCTCCTTCCATATGTTGGAAAAATCATAGTGCTAATGAAGCCTTTCCGTATTAGGCCTGAGTAAAACAAAGTTATGTTATGCTTGTCCAAACTGTGTTGGAAAGCTTACAGAACTCATTAGACTGAAGGCCGTGTATCTACCTAAGTCAGCTATTTCGCTTATCAGTTTTGTTTGGCTCCCCAAGTATATGTTGGCTCCCCAAGTGTATGCAGCTGCGTTCACATGTATGCATCCAAAGTATCTAGTACAAAGGGTCAACGGATGTATCTTGTGTCCCCTTCATAATGACAAATGTATCCTCAACAGATGTATCTTGTAGCCCCCACAAAATGATATATGTATCCTGCATATCCAATTATCCCCTAACAGATGCATGTACAGGTTCTACAGGTCAACCAAATGAGGCTAAGTTGTTTGTTGGGTATAAAGGTAAGCCCATCTGGCCATGTAAGGTGTGTCTCTTTCTCTGGCACAAGCCGAGAGGAACACCCGCTCAGCTGACCGATCAATAAAGGGTGTGGTACTCGTCTTCCTGTCTCCGTGCCTCCTTGGTGTAATTAGGTAAGCTCCAGGGAAACGAGGAGGCCCTTTGGCTAACAAATGGCGACTCGCCGGGACTTCTCTCCTGTTGGGGCGCTGACCGGAGGGCGGCTCAGGAGAGTGGCCACCTTGAGCTATTGGTTTGCTCGAGCTCCGGTCGCCGCAATCGGCCGGGACGCCTCCATAGAGAACTCCAAACGACACGGAGGCAAGACAGTACCAGAAGAGGAGTCCACCTGCCAGACGTGGCCACTCCGGGCGTGGTAAGTGCGTTACCTCCTGGGTTTGATTGGGACCTTGGGCCCTAACGGTAAAGGAACCCACAAATAGGAAGGTGTGTGGGTAAAAGCTTAGGTTCAGACACGGCTAATGAATAATTCCATTAACTCCACGAGTCCGTGGGCCGTGCTGAACAATTACTGGGACTTAGAGCAGCCCCAGGGCTGGCTTTTCTTTTGGTAGGGTACTTTTGTTTCTTGTTCTATTGGTATGCTGGAAGCCAAATCGGGTCTAGGAGCGTGTGAACCCATCTTCTCTTCCCCCCCCCTTCTTTTCCGTGTGGGTAAGGGACAGTCTAAACATTCCACCTCACCCCCTAAGGGTACCCCAGAATATTATATGTACGTACATTATGGTTCTAAAACCTGCAGGTATTTAGAGAATTGGAATCTTTATACGCGTGAAGATCCATCTAAACAATGCCCATTAAAAGGTACCTTTAATCTAGATAAGATCATATATCTCAGAGGAGCTTTTAATCACCAAAGAAAAGCCTCTGACACAGTGTGAGCAATTTGTCTAGAAACGGGTTAATTTAAAACTCAGCTTCGCCCAGAGATAAAAAGAGAAAGTTGTTTTATGCTCAAGGTCAAGCAAACCAAAGGCAGTACAAGTTACAGAACTGGGATTACATTTGCAAAGCTTAACTGTTTGGTGAGATCCAACAGTCTGACTTTGTGACGGATGCCGGTGTTGGTGTGGCTTGGTGACACTGGAGAAGCCACAGGTAGCTGACCTGGACTAGAATCTCTGAAAGAGACACCGCAGGAGATTCCAGGGTGTAAAAGAACAGCCTTCCCAAGAGCGAAAGCATGTTGGAAATTCTGAACAAGCTGTATACAGGATAATCTCCCGTCCACCTATTCCCCTTTTCTGAATGTTATATACAGACGTGGCCAGTCTGGATATGTGTAAGTATGGGGCATTTATATCTTTCTTGAGTGATGTGGAAGCGTTCCCAACGCTCTCCATTGTTGTTTTATCATTTTAATGAAGCTTTAAAATTTGGTTATATGGTGTATTTTCTCTATCCTCCTGCAACGTCCTGCAGTGTCAGTTTGATCACCTGACATGAGGCATAAATTGGTAACAGAAATTTGTCACAGTTTGGTGAGCAATAGAGAATGGGGGAACCCTGTAGAATTTACACCATCTATTTGTTTTACCCTTGTTGTTTTATGTTTGTTTTATTTGGTTCTGTTGGTGTTATATGTTGAGGATTGCATAATTAAAGATGTGCCCATTCTCAGCTGCAGTAAGTCTGAGAACTGGAGAAGGGTTTAGCATTCCTCTCCACCCTGGTTGACCAGGAAGGGTGGCAGGTGAAAGGATCTACCCCAGTCGTAGCAGGACTGGGCAATAGAGTAGTTGGAGAAGCAAGTACCAGTCCTTCAGGGACTTGTTAAAATGTAACCATTCGTGCTCAGCATACCCGTAACAGCAGTGTGTTTGCTACAAGAGGCAATTAAATAGTTGCCCAGGTGGCAAGCCTCACGAGGAGGACTCGGGTCGTCTTGTGAATAAAATGTTTTAGGAAAAAACCCAGAAGGGTGGGGCAGAAGCCCATGAAGTTCAGTGCAAAAAAAAAAAAAAAAGGCAACAGACAGAGAGCTTGGAGAACAGGTTGGAAACTTTGAGGGTCTCGTGGAAGGAAGAAGTAAGTGAGTATAAGCATGGGGATTTCAAATACTCAGGAGGATATTTGGAATGGCGATTTGAATTGGTAAGTGGCTGTTGAAAGACAAAGCAAGTGATATAAGGAAAGAGCAAGTGATTTGAAGGAGAGTGAAGAGTTAACTCTGTAGTTGCTGGAGGGAATAGTAGTTGAACTTTGTAAAAATGCTAAAGAGAAAAGTTCTTGGTGTTTTTTTATTAAATGTTTGTAAATAAATTCAGGCAAAGAAATTATTAGACTGCAATCATTTGGCTATGAACAATTTTGTTAAATTAGCTAAAGAATGTATACAGTGCTGTGTAAATGAAAATTTATTAGGCTCTAAGGCACTATCAGTGGTGATGTTTTCTTTCAGTGTTTAAAAGCAGGAGTTAAAAGTAAAAGCAAGCCAGAAAGCATCTGTATTAATGCAAATTATCTAACTGATAAGGTAAAGCCACTGAAACCTGGGCTGCCTATAAAACATATACAAGAAAATATGGGGTAATTCCCCTGTTTTGCCTAAAATCAACAAGGGTATTTGTATATTTTAAGCAATAATTGACTGCCCAAAAGGGGTAGACCTCTGTTTTTGTCTTTCAGATAATCAAAGAAAACTAATGCCAGCTAAACAGCATACAACATACCATGATTTACTGGCAGAGTAAAAATTATGTTTTGTGTTCTATGTTCTGTCTTGTGGTGTCTGTCTCAAGTGGCCAGAATGTGTTTAATATTTTCATGGGATGGTCTGGTTTGAAATAAAGCAGAAGGCTTGAATTGAAATGCAGATATTTGTTTTGTTCAACTTAAAATACAAAGTGTTTGGATACATCAGAAAAATGTGATATACTAAAGTCTTATGTATTTTCTTAAGTAAAAGAAAAAAACTGCATTGGCCAAATTGCATACTAACAGTCTTTGGAAGCAAGGACATAAAAAGTTAACCCACTCCCCATATTGTACATGGGATCCTTCTGGCTACCTCAGATTTCTAGCCAGAGGGCTGGGGATGGTGGGAAGCTATTGAACTAGAGCTTGTATTAAATGAACTCCTCAAAGTGGGTGTGCTTGTCCTGGCTTGTTGTTCCAAAGCTCTGTAATAAGGTTATTTTAGTAGAAGGGTATATGTGGCATACATTAAATAATAAGACTAATGTACTGTATAACAGCAATGTGTATGTGTTCATTGTTAACAAAAGGTGTATAAGTAAAAAGTAAACGTTTCCTTTGTAGGTTAAAAAAGGAAGCCAAAAAGGGGAAAAGGAAAAAGAACGAGTTAAATGAGAAAAACTTGCTCAGTCCAAAAAAAAAAATACACTGACTTCGTTCAAGGACACTTGGCTAACAACCAGAAAAGGGGGCTGTACAATCTGCAAAGACACTAATGCAATGTGTTAGGTTTCCTTTTACACAGGTAAACACTACCCGAAGACCCTAGCAGCCCTGCCACTCCATGGAACCTGGAGACCGGATCAATGTACAGGTCCACCAACAAAAGACTGCTTTGGCTCCACGCTGGAAAGGCCCTTATTGAGTCCTGCTGATTACCAACACCGCTGTGAAGTGCCAAAGACTGACTGCTTGGGCCCATGATTCTCACTTCAAAAAGACCCGTCCACATAAGGAGAACTCTCCTATATGATTAGCCTATTCCTTCTTCTAGCTCCACTGTGCCTTCTGGACAGCAGGGAAAAAGGACAAGGTGACGTGCTAGCTAACCTCTCCCTTGTCCGCTGACAGACCTACTGTGCCTTTGAACTTTTCTAGAAGAATCAAAAACCATTACAGGCTGGTGTATTCCTAATCCCTCCCCTGTAGAATGCTGAACTACAACTGTTTGGGGAAAGAAGAAAAAAACCACTCACTCCACTGACATTGCTAAAGTCCAGGAATTCCTGACTAAAAAGGACATTGAGAACTGACCCTGGTGAAGAAACCCGAGGAATTATACACTGGCAGAAAAAAACTTGTGGGACCCATGTTTGGGAATGTGGAATTACTTGGATTTTGGGGTTTATTCTACAGGCTGCGCCCTGTGTTTTGGATAAATCCTTTAGTATGTATTGCCCTTCCTAATTGGATTTTAAATGACATTGTCTTTATCCAGTTTTCAGATCACTTTTACATACCCAGATTGCTCACAAGGGGCTGCCATTAGCTTAGCACAACAAAGAGCCTGGGTTATTTCCTCTGGAGAAAGGGGAATTGACCAGATCCCTGTGGGCTGGGGCCAATAGTGTTGCAGTCATCTGAATTATTTTTCAAAGCCAAGAATATGCTAAGAAATTGGGCCAACTAGAAAAGGCCACTAGCCTTATTTTTGAAGACAGAGATGGTATTAAATATCACTAAGACTGGGAAGGCATTGCAGTGGGATCTAGTATGTTTAGAAATCCAGGATTTCCTGAATGACCAGCTGATGGCCATTTGGAGTAATCTTGAGTACCAGACTTGGCCCACTGCCCTTACAGACACATCTGAAGTACCATCTGATCTGTGGTCATGGAAACATATTCGGACACTTTCTGGATGAAAGTGTGTACATTTACAGTGCTCCTTCCAAGCATATGGACCGGTTGGGGTGGGTGGAATCCGGCCGGGTCCATGGGGAGGATGCATATGGGACTAAATTATTCACTGAGGCATCTGGGAAATTAAACCATTGAGTATGCCTACCTGAGTTATAGTCAGTGCCCCAATCCCTTAGTTGTTCAATGAACAAGGTTCCACTCTTTTGTCCATGCATTCATTCCTGGGTTGGGGGTGACTAAGCTTAAAAGAGCAGTTGTAAATATTTCTGCAGAGCTTCATTGCTTTTTGGCCTCAAAGTGTGAGAAAACTCAGCCAAAAGGTTTGGTGAGTATTCTCAAAGGGGGGAGTTGTTGGAAAAATCATAGTGCTAATGAAGCCTTTCCGTATTAGGCCTGAGTAAACCAAAGTTATGTTATGCTTGTCCAAACTGTGTTGGAAAGCTTACAGAACTCATTAGACTGAAGGCCGTGTATCTACCTAAGTCAGCTATTTCGCTTATCAGTTTTGTTTGGCTCCCCAAGTATATGTTGGCTCCCCAAGTGTATGCAGCTGCGTTCACATGTATGCATCCAAAGTATCTAGTACAAAGGGTCAATGGATGTATCTTGTGTCCCCTTCATAATGACAAATGTATCCTCAACAGATGTATCTTGTAGCCCCCACAAAATGATATATGTATCCTGCATATCCAATTATCCCCTAACAGATGCATGTACAGGTTCTACAGGTCAACCAAATAGGCTAAGTTGTTTGTTTCGGGGTATAAAGGTAAGCCCATCTGGCCATGTAAGGTGTGTCTCTTTCTCTGGCACTAGCCGAGAGGAACACCCGCTCAGCTGACCGATCAATAAAGGGTGTGGTACTCGTCTTCCTGTCTCCGTGCCTCCTTGGTGTAATTAGGTAAGCTCCAGGGGGAAACGAGCCCTTTTGGCTAACACATACATCAATACAAACAAGATCATCCTGTCATAGAATCATAGAATTTCAGGGTTGGAAGGGACCTCAGGAGATCATCTAGTCCAACCCCCTGCTCAAAGCAGGACCAATCCCCAAATCCCTAAATGGCCCCCTCAAGGATTGAACTCACAACCCTGGGTTTAGCAGGCCAATGCTCAAACCACTGAGCTATCCCTCCCCCTGTCCTCCCACCCTTGTCTTACTTGGGATCATGTGTTCCTGTGCCAGCTCCCAGGATTGTGCTTATATTGCACCTCTGTGCTGGGGTGGACCTGAGCTTTCCTTCTGGAATGTGTTTACATGAATACCCAGGGCCTAGAACTTCCTGGGAGTGCCTGTGTTTCAGTAACACTAGCTATGCCTTTGCCAAGTTCATGTGCAGGACAATGAACTTCTAAGCAAGCATCTGCTTTATGATGATTAGCAATCCCTCGGTTAGAGGATGATCTATAACACAGATTTGTATATGGGTCCTGAGATGATTCAGGAGTCTGATCCTGGAACCGCAAATCCACCTGCAGTAGGTACGGACATTTTGTGGGAGGCCAGCGGCCTGCTGGGAGAAAGTTCTTTCTTTTTCCTTCCTCTTCTCTCTTTTCAGCTTCCAGGGCAAGGTGCTTCTCCGCGAAGCGGGCCACTGCCTGATGGAGGATACGGCGCCACTGGGGTCAGTTGGTGGCTTGCTCTTCCCAGGTTGTGATGTCCACATCAGTTTTCTTAAGATATACTTTCAGTGTGTCTTTGTAGTGTTTCCTCTGACCACCCCGGGTGAGCTGAGAGTAGAGGACTTGTGTTGGGAGGCGAGAGTCTGGCATCCACACACAACGTCCAGCCCAGCGAAGTTGGTGCTTTAGGATCATTGCTTCAATGCTGGTGACATTGGCTTCAGTGAAGGATGCTGGCGTTAGTGTGGTGATCTTGCCATTTGATGCGAAGGATCTTCCAGAGGCATCGTTGGTGATACCTCTCCAGACTCTTGCGGTGCTGTTGAATGGTCACCCAGGTTTCTCATCCATAGAGGAGCGTAGGAACAACAATTGTCTTATAGATTTGGATCTTGGTGCCCTGCCGTAGGTCATGGTCCGTGAAAATGCGTCGGAGCAATTTCCCAAAGGAAGCACTTGCACACTGGATCCTTTGCTGGATCTCACTCTTGATTTTTGCATTTTGAGAAAGTTGGCTACAGAGGTAGCAAAAGTGCTCAACTGTCTCCAAAGTCTGACCCTCAGTGGTGATTTGTGGTGGGTCATGTGCAGGCCTGAAGCAGGTTGATAGAGCACTTTAGTCTTCCCAATATTGAGTGAGACAGTCTTCACTTGAAGTCTAAAGTCTTCAGGGTGTTGGGATATCTATCTATCTACCTATCTATCTATCTATCTACATACACCCTATCTATCTGTCTATCTATCTACATTGTGATTCATATATCCATGTAATATGTTATGTTATTCATTGAGGCCTGGTATGAATGACGCGTGCTTGACATGAATGTGTGCGTTGCAAGTTAGCAACCGAAGCAAGGACTTACGGTCCAGGACTTTTAGAACTCTTTGTACAAAAACAATCTTAAGTTCTGAGAAAAATACAGAAAATCATCAGAAAAGGAAATAACACCAGCTGGACTGATATAAAATTGTATAAGAAATAGAGGAAATGGCATGCCTGGGATCATGGCAGCCCACCCAGGATTGTCTCTTTGGAATTGTGTGGGTAGAAGGCCTAGTAAACAAAGGCAAAGAACCAAGGATGCAACGAAATGGACTATAAATGATGCCTATGATTTCTGCAAATCGGTGTCGTTTATTGATCCAGAGTCCCATGTGGATATAGATGTGGTTTTCGCCAGCTCCCCGTATCTTATGATCTTATCCTGACAGAAGAAACCTTGACTGGCCATCGGGACCATTCTGACCTTTGTACTCTGGTATAGTATGTTTGGGGTGTGAATAAGGTTTGTTTTGTAATCAATAAAGAACATTTAGAGTATTATATACCAATACTGTGTCCAGTATCTGCTTGCTCCCCATCCTGTAGGGAGATCTCTATTGTGGGTCTAACAAGAGTGTCCATTACTGATCTTCAATATGCTGAAGACTGTGTCATCCTCGTGCACACTGAGAATGACCTTCAGTCCATACTGGATTTTCTTGCAAAAGGTTACCGAAGCCCAGGACTCTCACTCAATATTGAGAGGACTAAAGCTTTATGACAGGGCCTGGCTGGCTCACAGCCTGGCTTTTGCTACGTTTGGTTCAGGCCTCAGGTCCTGCTCCAGGCCCAGCACTCCAGGCTCTATCTCTGTATGCCCCTCAGCAGCACCACCTGCCTGAGGCGAGCATGGCAATGACAGGCCGGTAGCCTAACTTCAGTCCCAGGCAATTGGCTGAAGCTATAGAGAAGAACAGAATTCTAGGACACATAAATGAACACGGTTTGTTGGGGAAGAGTTAACATGGCTTCTGTAAAGGAAAATCATGCCTCACCAATCTATTAGAATTCTCTGAGAGGGTCAATAGGCATGTAGACAAGGGTGACTGTTGGGAATAGAATGTGAAATGCTGAGATTGTTTAGGCTTCTGGGACGAGCCGATTACGCTGGGAACTGTGTGTAAAGGGCTGGCCTTGGGCCCGTTCTCATCGGCCAGCTAACTGTAAATAGGATGATAAGTCAAACAGGTGTTAGGATGATAATTACCCTATGGGGTTACAGCTGCGGCTGTGTAAATTTAATTAACCAATTAGCAACTGTTTGATTGCTTGCCATAATTGTATATAAGAGCATGCTGGAAATGAATAAAGAACTCTCTGCTTATGATCACATGGGTTGTCAGACTCTGTCCATGCTCTCCTGCGATGCAACAGGTGACCCAAGTGGATATAGTGTATTTGGACTTTCAGAAAGACTTAGCAGAGGCTCTTAAGCAAAGTAAGCACTCAAGGGGTAAGAGGGAAAGTCCTCTGCTGGATCAGTCACTGGTTAAAAGATAGGAAATAAGGGTAGGAATAAATGGTTAGTTTTCAGAATGGAGAGAAGTAAATAGCAGGGTCCCCCAAGGGTTTGTACTAGGCCCCATGCTGTTCAACATATTCATAAATGATCTGGAGAAAGGGGTAAACAGTGAAGTGGCAAAATCTGCAGATGATACTAAATTACTCAAGATAGTTAGGTCCAAAGCAGACTGCGAAGAGTTACAAAGGGATCTCACAAAACTGGGTGATTGGACAAGAAAATGGCAGATGAAATTCAATGTTGATAAATGCAAAGTAATGCACATTGGGAAACATAATCCCAACTCTACATTCAAAATGATGGGGTCTAAATTAGCTGTTACCACTCAAGAAAGGGATCTTGGAGTCATTGTGGATAGTTCTCTGAAAACATCCACTCAATGGGCAGCAGCCGTCAAAAAGGCGAACAGAATGTTGGGAATCATTAAAAAAGGGATAGATAATAAGACAGAAAAAATCATATTGCCTCTATATAAATCCATGGTACGCCCACATCTTGAATACTGCGTGCAGATGTCGTCGCCTCACCTCAAAAAAGATCTATTGGAATTGGAAAAGGTTCAGAAAAGGGCAACAAAAATGATTAGGGGTATGGAATGGCTTCCGTATGAAGAGAGATTAATAAGACTGGGACTTTTCAGCTTGGAAAAGAGACGGCAAACGGGGGATATGATAGAGGGCTATAAAATCATGACTAGTGTGGAGAAAGTGAATAGGGAAGTGTTATTTACTCCTTCACATAACACAAGAACTAGGGGTCACCAAAGGAAATTAATAGGAAGCAGGTTTAAAACAAACACAAGGAAGTGTTTCTTCACACAGCGCACAGTCACCCTGTGGAACTTGGTGCCAGGGGATGTTGTGAAGGCCAAAAGTATAAGTGGGTTCAAAAAAGACCTAGGTAAGTTCATGGGGACAGGTCCATCAACGGCTATTAGGCAGAATGGTCAGGGGCACAACCCCATGCTCTGAGTGTCCCTAGCCTCTGTTTGCCAGAAGCTGGGAGTGGACAACAGGGATGTCACTCAATGATTGCCTGCTCTGTTCAGTCCCTCTGAAGCACCTGGCCACTGTCGGAAGACAGGATCAGGGGCAGCTCTAGACATTTCGCTGCCCCAAGCACGGCGGTATACCGCGGGGGGCGCTCTGCCGGTCGCCGGTCTCGCGGCTCCCCCCCACCCCCCGCGGCATGCCGCCCCAAGCACGTGCTTGGCGTGCTGGGGCCTGGAGCCGCCCCTGGACAGGATACTGAACAAGATGGACCTTTGGTCTGACCCAGCATGGCTGTTCTTATTTTCTCATGCCTGTCCTCATCCAGATTCTTTCATCTCCTGGAGCCTTTTTCCCACTACAAACAGCAAACCTTCCTAAGCTTCTAGTGTATAAAGCAGTGCACTGGCACTATTCCTGCCACTGGTTCTGCCAGTGACTTACTGTGTGCCTCAGTTTCCCCTGCTGTACAATGGGGATCATGATCCTGCCCTCCTGTGTAAAGCCCTTTGAGCTGTATGGATGAAAAGCCCTGGAGAAGAGCTAGGTGATATTATTACTCTGTCACCTGCTGCAGGTTTCCCGGCACACGAGTGATAAGTGGGGAGTGTGATATGCTCACAACACAACTCTCAGCAGCTGTGATGCTGCTCGTGCCCTCTGGTGTAAATCCCGAGCAGCAGAATTCTGGCAGATGGCGAAGGGCCCGTACAGATTGGGTCTGTGGGAGAAGGGCCCTGTCACATTCTGTCTTGTCTGGCTCAGCGAGCAGCTCCGCTCCCTCAGAGTTAGCCCATCCTATGCACTCCTTTGATCCCTCCACCTCTTGCTGGGAGGCTTTCTGCATGCCCTTGGAACAGCCCCCCAACCCCGACGCGCCAAGCTCCTTTCCTCTACTGGCCATCCTCCCCAGAGCTCAACACTGAGCCGCCTTGCACTGCTGCCATTGGCCTACACCTTGAATCTGCAGTGCAGTGTCGCTCCAGGCCTCTGGACTACTGTGTGCCCTGCCAGTGTCTGCAAATAAAAGGGCCTCCAGCTTCTGAATTCTGCAGACCAGAGAGAGAGACCATCATCTCACTGTCCACTGCTCGGGGAGCCACAGGTTTCCTTCCGCAGCCCCCAATCTGAAAACCACCAGGAAATGGGCCAAACCCCAAAGCTCCATATGGTGGGGGTTTGGATAAAACAGCAGCCAGCACCAAATCATCCCATCATGTAATTCTGCAAAATCAGAGAGAGGAGATTTTGGGGGGAAGAGGCAGGACAGGTGGTTGGAGGCTGATGCGTAGGACTGGAGATTGGGACCATTTCTATTCCCACTTCTGCCACTGACTCGCTCTGTGACCTTGGGGAAATAATTCCATTGCTCTGTGCCTCGGTTTCCCCTTTTGTGAGATGGGGAGAATACTTCCCATGCTCACAAGAGGGTGGCAGGCTAGCTCCATCCTTTCTACACCGTTTGAGATCTTCCCGTGGAAAGAGCTTGAGAAATATTAGTAGTGGGTTAAACACAACCTCAGTTCGAATCATCCCAGTTTGCCAATGACAGAGACAGCCCCGAACCAAACCTCTTACCCGCCCTCCTGTCCCTCCAGCCACAAACCCGGGTGGTTCTCATGCAAGGGAACCTGCCTCCAAAGCAATTCTGGGTTGGTTTTGGAAAAAATAGAACGGCTGCCTCAGCCCTTTAAAACGCTCTCGGCTCCTGTGGGAGGAGCATCTGGCTCATGTGCCCCCAGCCCCTTCTGGCTGCAGGGTTTTATCAGAGACTCTTTAGCAGGAGTCTGCAGGGTGACCCAGGCCCAGAGCAGGGGCTGGGGCAGGGCTCAGCTGGAATGAAATGCCCCAACAGGGAGAGGAGCCAGGCCAGCTGCTAGAGAGCAGTGTGCTCCCCTTCGGGATGCACCCAGGGCGTCACTGAGAAACCTGTTGCTTCGTTAGTTGGTTCCAGGCTGTGGGAAGCCCTTTGGTTTTTCCCATCTGGCCCAGCCTCCTGCACTCAGCTGGCGGGATCTCATCCCTGAACTGAGCCGAGGTTTGCTGTACCTGGCACGCTGCTTTCATACTCAGGACTTCCTTTCTCATGTGCAGGGAGAGCCTCTGGGGGCAAGCCGGGGAGAAGGATTATTCATCTGCAGAACTGACACCCAGATCGTCCCAGTTCACCCATTACAGAGACGGCACCAGCACTTGTTTCCACATTCACCCTCCCCCCACTTCCACTCCAGCTGAGCTTCGATGGCTCGGAGCCCAGATCCAAACCGAACTGGGGTTGGTTTGGAAAAACCAAATGGCATCTCCTGTGGTCCTGCACGGAGAGTGAACAGTAAGGAATGTAAGGTGAACAGCTGGGCAATCCCCTGTAAGCTGCTGGAGAGTGGCCTGGTCTCCAGCGATGTGGTGGAAGCCCCATGGCTAGTGTCACTTACAGTGAGATCCAGCAAAGCCTGGCAGACTACACTGGTGGGGGGGGGGGGGGGAGCCTGCCTGGTAAGAGGGCAGAATTACCTGTGAGCTCACAGACCTTGCCCCAGCTCCAAAGCTCGTCTTCACCAGAACAACTACTTTGAGTGTCATTTCCGCCCCGTGGCATCAGGGTGTGGCTGCTGCTATCTCCAGCTGAGCATCTCCTCTTTCAGTTTAATTTGAATCAGGTGAATTAGTTCGGCTGCAGTTTGCGGGGACAAGCCCTGGCTCCCGGCTGTCACTGATCTCCTGGGATCTCGAGTCTGCAGCTCGAGGGCTTCATCTGAGAAAAGCAGAGTGGGAAATGAAAACCGCGGGGTTGCTGCAGATAATTCCCCAAGCTTTAATTTCTCACCATGGCTGTCTTCGATGAAGCACTAGAACTGCCACTTTGACTGACAGGAAACAGCTGTGCCCAGTATTCAACATACCACAGTGACACCCCCTCCCGTGAGTGCTCTCCTTGGCCTGGCAGTGGCTGTGGTCCCATTGTGCAATGCCCATCCGTCTGCTGGCGAAAGGCACTGGCTTGACAGGCCAGGAGAGGGACTCTTAGGTCCCGAGACAAGGGCCCTGTGAATGGTAACGACCTGCTGCTGGTGAGTCAAAGGACGGAAAGATGGAGGAGAGCGTGGCCAGCGTGAAACCAGAACGGAGGCCTGCCCTGAAAGCTCTGCTCTCTCTGCTGGGAGATGATTAGCGCACGGTCCAGCAGGCTGCTTGCTGAAAAGAACAGAGCCCATTTAATGTCACCTGGGCACACCTCCTTCTTTCTGGGCCTCTGGAGCTAGATCGCTACCCAGCACTCTTAAACTGATTCAACTGTGTCCACACACACTGCTGCCACTCAGTCCCCAACACCCTGCCCTTGGGTCTGGACCCCCACCGCATACCTCAGCTACCCCCTCACCCCAGACCCGCCCTCCCCTCCCCCTCTTGGGGGTGCTTTTCATAGAATCATAGAATCATAGACTTTAACGTCAGACGGGACATTATGGTCATCTAGTCTGACCTCCTGCACAATGCAGGCCACAGAATCTCACCCACCCACTCCTGTAACAAACCTGTTGTCTGAGCCATTGAAGTCCTCAAATCATGATTTAAAGACTTCAAGCTGCAGAGAATCCCCCAGCAAGTGACCCGTGCCCCATGCTGCAGAGGAAAGCGAAACACTCCCAGGGCCTCTGCCAATCTGCCCTGGAGGAAAATTCCTCTTTTGCTTAGTAGATTCGCAGCCTTCCTTCGTACAAATGAGATGATTCTTGTGGTTATAACCTAGATAAGGTGAACCATGTGCAAGGCCTGTCTGTGTGTGCACAGCACCTGTGCAATAGCTCTGGTCTCATCTGCCCTGTGCAGGGCCCTGGGGACTCTGGGATTTGTCAGCCATTGGGGTGGGGCTTATTCCAAGAGCCCACAAAAAAGTTAACCTTTTTGCTACAGAATTTGCCACTCGGTGACAGCCAGGTGCCTGGATTTTGTTTCCGGCTCCCTACCCAGCCAGGACCTGCCTGCAGCTGCCTCTCTAGCTTTCACCACCCAGGGGTATTAAACAGGCTCACAATGCATATTCCCTGCCAGGGCTGGCTCCAGACACCAGCGGAGCAAGCACGTGCCTGGGGTGGCACATGCTAAGGGGGCAGCATTCCGGCTATTCTTGGGGTGGCACAGTCCAGCCGCCCTTTTTTTTTGCGCTTCAGCAGTTCGGGCGAGGCACAAGCGTTTTGGGGGGTGTTTTTGGTTTTTTTTTGCTTGGGGCGGCAAAAATGGTAGAGCCAGCCCTGCTCCCTGCCCAGTCCCAAGGAGCCAGGAAGCAGGGGCTGGAGGGCCAGAACTAAAATTCACTGCCCAATACTTCATTAATGCAGCAATCAACTTGAGTGGCAGCACCTTGCACCTCGCCAGAGCATTCGTGCACCTCCACTTGACCCTCTGAAAGGCAGGAACTACCCACCAGGCCTCCCCACTCCCTGTCACACTGGCCTCCCCTCTCCCCCATCTCCATCCCCAGCCTCCCCCACCCATCACCATCCACAAGCCCTTTCGGTCCTATTGCCACCTCCAACCCCATCCCTAATCCACCCCGACCCCATGGGCTGGGAGTCAGGGCTTCTGAGTTCTATTCCCAGCTCTGGGAATGGGTATGGGGGGACCCTGGGCTCCAGGCCTGCCTGTTACTGGCTCATGTGTGATGCTGGGCCAGTCACATTCCCTCGCTGAGCCTCGCTTTCCCAGCTGTGACGTGGGTAACCATACCCACTCCTCCCTGGAAAGCACTGTGGGGATCTAGATGAAAAGCCACCAGTGAGTCCTGAGAACAACCGGTGTGGGCTAGCGCCGCAGGCCACGCCTCAGCTGCACGGCACAAGCCCAGGTCTTCACACGCCACTGGGAAGGTTTGCTCCTAACCCAGGTGTGTGGATTGTCCTGGCTCCCCCAGTAGCAGGGCTTTGAGAGCCCGGCTCTCACTGCTGGGTTTCATTGTCGTGGCCCACAAGGTGGAAGCACCTCGAATCTCTGCAGGGTCTGAGAGTTGACAGGTCTGTTGCTCCTCTGCGGCTCTGGGCCCTGCTGGCAAGAGCTGCATTCCCACACCTCCTGCTGTGGGGCCCTGTCAGCTAGTCCCGGGGCTGTGAGCCTCTCGCCCGGGGCTTTAGAACGTGCGGGGCCCGATTCGAAAGAGCTGCCGCCGAAATGCTGGCAGCAACTGAGCTGCTGCTGAAGATAGCGGCGGCAATTCGGTGGTAGCTCAATCGGTTGCCACTGTTTCCGGTGGCATTTCGGCGGAGGGTGCGGGGCCCCTCTTCCGGACGCTGCGGGGCCCGATTCCCGGGACTCGGTGGAATCGCCCTAAAGCCGGCCCAGGACTCTGCACATTGGGCACATCACCAGGGGAACTCAGGGGCCTACAGGGTCAGGCGACAGCTGAGAGGTGTTTGGAGAATCACAGAAATGAGCTGGAAGGGACCTTCAGAGTTCAGGTCCATCCCCCCGATGCTCCAGCAGGACCAAGTCAGCTTAGCCTAGCAGTTCTCAAACTGGGGTCGGGACCCCATTGTAATGGGGTCACCAGGGCTGGCATTAGACTTGCTGGGGCCCAGGGTCGAACCTCGAGCCCCATTGCCAAGGGTGGAAACCAAAGCCTGAGCCCCACCGCTTGGGGCCAAAGCCCAAGGGATTCAGACCTGAATGATGGGGCTCAGGCTTTGGGCTTCCGCCCCCCCACCTCCCGGGACAGTGCAGCTCAGGCTTCAGGCCACCCTCCCGGGGTCATGGAGTAATTTTTGTTGTCTGAAGGGGGTTGCAGTGCAATGAACTTTGAGAACCCCTGGCCTAGCCCATCCCTGCCAGGTGTTTGTCAAACCTGTTCTTAGAAACTTCCCATGATGGCGATTCCACAACTGCCCTAGGTAATCAAATGTCAACAGCACAAAACGCTGCACTTCGGTGCACAGGCGCCGGCTTCTAATTTTCCCCAGGGGTGCTCAACCCTCACTCAGCCTCAGGCCCTGCCCCCACTCCACCCCTGCCCCCCCAGATCCCATCCTGCCTCTTCCCCACCACTTTCCATCCCCTCCCCCAAGTGTGCCCCATCCCCCCTCCTCTGCCTCCCTCCCAGCGCCTCCTGCACCCTGCGGAACAGCTGATCACAGCGAGCAGGAAGCGCTCGGAGGGAGGGGGCAGAGTTGACTGGCTGCCAAATTTAACTTCTGATTCATATTTTCTGTGTTTTACCCATTTCTCTTAGTTCATCAAGTATCTAATCAGAGTTCTGCCCAAAACCAGTGTTTTGGGTTCTTAGGGGCCTATTGCCCACTCTTAAATTAGAACGGCCTGCCTGGAACATCCCAGTTCAGGACCATGGGAAGAAGCCTGAATCCGAAGGGTGTAGGCCTTGTTCAGAAACACAGGTCCTGGTTTCATGCTAACAGCCCCAGGTCTATCAAAGAGCAGAGACTCGGGAAACAAAAGGAGACACAGAAACAGAATCTTACTCCAAGTTCTCCAGAAGCATCAAATGCTGCGCAAGGCTGGAGGTGAAACCAGGCCTGCTTAGATAAAGACCAGGAAGCGCGACTTTGCTGGCTGCACAGGACCCAGTGAAGGGAGCCTGGCAGCAGAGGGCGGTGGGGAAAAGGACTCAGAAATGATGGATGAATTGCATCAAAGAAGATGGGGAGCTGGGGGCTCTTAGTGCTGCATTGGACAGCTGATGGTGGCAGATGCTTACACACCCTGGTGCTGGGATAAGGGGAAGCCCAAGGGACGGGCACACACACTACGCTCATTTTTAGAGACATTTACTGTTCATTAAACCTGATCTACACACAATCAGCACAAACATTATTCCAAATGCTCTCCTAGCAGGGGCCTCCTGCTGGGGCTTTTTAGCGATTCCAGCTGTCACTCCCCGTCCCCGGGTCCCCTTCAGTTGGACAAACCCAGAAACTCCTCCTCTCCTATAAGAAAAGAGAGAAAACGTGTCACCACAGGCTGTGCACAGAGCTACGCACGCACTTCAGGGAGGCACCCAGAGACCGTGGCAGTGCGCATGGTGTGAGTGCTGAGATGACAGCTGGACAGGCAGCCATGGAGATTGCACCAACTGCAGTCCCACAAACACCAGAGCGGGTTGATCAATACAGACATAGAATTAGGAAACAATTTCTTTCAGGGGGTCACAGGTCTGCACCCCCTGGGAGGGTGCTTCCCAGCATGCTAGAGCCAGCGTGCTAAATAGCAGTGTGGCCAAGGGTAGCACAGACACTAGCTCAGGCCAGCCGCCTGGCTACAAACCCGCCCGGACCCCAAGCTGCCCCCCAGCCACCCTGCTATTTTTAGTGTGCGAGCTCAAGCAGACCTAGCACCTGTCTGCCAGCCCATGCTGGGCGGCACAGCCCTAGCTCCTGGGGGAGGGATAGCTCAGTGGTTTGAGCCTTGGCCTGCTAAACCCCGGTTGCGAGTTCAATCCCTGAGGGGGCCACTTAGGGATCTGGGGCAAAAATCTGTCTAGGGATTGCTTCCCCCTTTGAGCAGCGGGTTGGACTAGATAACCTCCTGAGATTCAATGCTGCTTACTGAGATCATCAGCCCCAGAGTCTGTACACTGCAGCAGGCACTGTCCCCTCCAACTGCTTCTCAGGTACTTTCAAATGTCTTCATTGTTTGCTCATCTATGGGATTTCTAATGGGCCCATCGCCATAGGTACACATGGGCAGATTCTGCGTTCCCGACTTAGACCAAACACTCTGAGCTCAAGGAGAGCAAGGCCTGAATGCCAGGGCCTCCACTGCAGAAAGGCAATAGCAACAGCAGGCTGACAGTCGCTAGGCATGTGAAACTCCTGAGCACTAGCACAGCTGCTTTCCAGTGGCTGGAGCCCTCACCCAGCCCAAGGTGCACTCAGTGGGGAACAGGTGACCTGCAGGACCCTCCCCTCCACTACAGACATGGCTTCATTAATCCTTGACTCACACAGCTAGCACAAGTATCAGAGGGGTAGCTGTGTTAGTCTGGATCTGTAAAAGCAGCAAAGAGTCCTGTGGCACCTTATAGACTAACAGACGTTTTGGAGCATGAGCTTTCGTGGGTGAATACCCACCTCGTCGGATGCAAGTAGAAGTGGGGATTCACCCACGAAAGCTCATGCTCCAAAACGTCTGTTAGTCTACAGGATATAACCCCAGAATTAGTCCTTCTTCCCACCAGAGCTCAGGGAATGCCAACGTTCCCTTGAGATACCAGCACTGGACTGGGTACCTGGCAGCTCTGGGATGTACCTGTGACAGGAGGCAGAAGCCAAGTGGTTAATGGAAACCTTTTTGCCAATAGCAGCTCAAAGCTAAGTGCATTGTGTAGCAGAGCTGTTGACACATTCAGGACCACCCCAGAGGGGAGTAGCGCCTACTGGCTAGAGTAGGGAACTGGCCAAAAAGGATACCTAAGTTCTGTTCCTGCTTCTGCCACTGACTCGGGTGATCGAGAAAGACACTTAGGAAAACACTTTCCAAGGTGGGTGCCTGCAGTGAGCACCTAGAGCCATAAACCAGGCACATTGTGACTAGAACCAGCCGGATTGTCCAGCGTGTGGCCTTTGCTTGGAGCTGCAGGGACTCAGGGCCTCTGAAATCCTGGCTGCTGCCTTAGGAGGTCTGGATTTAGAGCCTTATATATGGATTTAGATACTTAACTGTAGGCACCAACTTTGAAAATGTTGGCACTAGCCTGTCTTTGTGGCGTGCCTCAGTTTCCCTGCCTCTTAAAAAGGAGCAACCCATTCTCCACAGGTGTAAAGGACTGGTGAAAAGTGCTGCATGGCAGGAAGCAGGGCCTGCCACAGAGCCAGTCTCCGGGCCCCCTAACAAGCACAGCTGGCCTGTAGCCAACGAGAAAAGCCAGCAGACCACTCTTAAGCCCAGCAGCATCAGTTTAGTGGCTGCTCAAAGCACTCACTCCCGGCTGTGGTAGCTCTTGTTCATTGCCAGCCCTGCTCCTGCCTTGTCTCCCTCCAGGGAACCCCCTTCTGACTTCAGACTTTGGCTCTGACCCTCGGCTCTGGCCCCTTCAAGGCGCCGCCCCGCTCACGCCATCCCTCCCTGTCACTTGCTCTCCCTCACCCGTGCTTGCTCATTTTCACTGGGCTGGGGTAGGGGCTTGGGGTGCAGGAAGGGGTGAGACCTCCGGCTGGGGATGCAGGCTCTGGTGTAGGGCCAGGGATGAGGGGTTTGGGGTGCAGGAGGGGGCTCAGGACTGGGGTAGGAGGTTGGGGTGCAGGGGAGATGAGGGATCTGGCTGGGGGTGTGGGCTCTGGGGTGGGGCCAGGGATGAGGGGTTTGGGGTGCAGGAGGGGGCTGGGATGTGGGAGGGGGTGAGGGCTCTGGCTGAGGGTGTGGGCTCTGGGGTGGGGCCAGGGATGAGGGGTTTGGGGTGCAGGAGGGGGCTGGGATGTGGGAGGGGGTGAGGGCTCTGGGGTGGGGCCAGGGATGAGGGGTTTGGGATGCAGGAGGGGGCTGGGATGTGGGAGGGGGTGAGGGCTCTGGCTGAGGGTGTGGGCTCTGGGGTGGGGCCAGGGATGAGGGGTTTGGGGTGCAGGAGGAGGTGGGGAGGAGGCTCTGGGCTCCAGTTTGGGTGCAGGAGGGGGCTCAGGGCTGGGGCAGGGGTGCAGGAGGAGGTTCAGGGTGCAGGCTCCAGCCCCGGAAGCAGCTGGTATGTCCCCGCAGTCCCTAGGCAGTGGAGCGGCCGCATGGCTCTGTGCGCTGCCTCCGCTCCCAGGTGCTGCCCCTGCAGCTCCCATTGGCCACAGCACCCTGCCTGCCCCGCTGCGAGTGGCCAACCAGACTTTTAACAGCCCGGAGCCATCAGTTCCCTTTTCAACCGGACGTAAGGAAACCCTAAGCGGCAGCCAAGCTCCCCCCTCCCTTCCAGGACCTCCCACCCAGTGCGATCAGCTGTTCCGTGGTGTGCAGGAGGCGCTGGGGGAAGAGGGCAGAACTGGGCAGGAAGAGGTAGAGGGGGATGGGGGCTTGGGAGAAGGGGTGGAGTGGGGCTGGGAGAGGCAGGGCAGGGGTGGGAGCTTGGGGGAAGGGGGCAAGAGGGGGGAGGCCTGGGATGGAGCGGGGAGGTGCAGGGGACTGAGCACCCCCAGGACCCAGAGAATCTGGCAGCAGGGCTGAGGGGGTAGAGAGCAAATTTGTCTGCTGTGTCATGTTATGTCCTTCCTGGAAGAACCAACTTCCCCGAGCTGCAAATGCTGGTGGGCCGAGAGGGCCGGAGCCGATGGCTGCTGAAGGAGCGCTAGCTCTGTGATAGTAGCGGGCGCGCCGTACCGTCTGCTGGGACCCCGCAGTATTCCTTGCATTCCTTCTCCGAGTAGAACTTGTTCCCGTTGCCCTGGCAGCCTCCATAGTTGAAGGTGGTGCACTTGCCCTGGGTTGCATCAAAGGCCCAGAGTATCACTGGTTGCTGACAGGGCCCTGGAACTATGGGTAACCTGCAGGCCGCTGGGAGAGGGAGAAGGAGACAAGAGGGGAGAAAGTGGAGTCCTTCAGTTATGGGCACCGGGAGCCAGTGGAAGGAAAAGGATTCGTGCAGTGGGCAAGCAGCAGAATCTGCTACGCTGGCATATCTGGTGGGTGGAGAGAGGAGTGGGACTGTCAGGGGCAGGCTTGTCTGCACCCAAGTGGTAGTGCTTTAAGTGCACCGGGCTAGGTAAACCAGCAGAATGCCCCCCCCTCACACACACACACACACACACACACACACGTTATACTGATATACGTGTGCTTGTACTGGAACAGCTGGTCCTGTACAGGGAATTTGCCAGACCAGCAAAGCCCCCTTGGAGAGCTTATACTGGCCAAAGGATTCTTTTACCCATAGAAGTTGCAGCCACACCCCTATTTGCCAGAGCTCTGCTGGCCAAATTTGTAGTGTAGCCCTGGCCTGGGAATGGGAGTAACTATAGCAGTGTGCAGCACCTGTACCCCGCTCGAACTGCCCCACACTACAGGTGGTACCAATCTAATGATATCAGGAAAGGCCACCCCTGACCAGCACGGTTATACTGGGACAAACACCGGACCTGAGGCCTTTCTAGAGAGCCCATCACCGTAGTATCTAGGCATGTTCTCTCCATCCCCTCATGTCACTCCACAGAGATGGGCTTGAACAGGTTTCCCTCCGTTGCTCTGAGCCAGGCACAGAGGTTGGAAAGGTGCAAGACCCCACAACAGTGCAGCAGTCGGGGCACTGACACAAGAGCAAACCCACAATTCCCTGACCGCAATCAGCCAGGTTCGCCACTGGGCTTGATTGGTTAGGCCCATTGTGCCGCCTGCCCAGACACAACGTATTTTATATTGATTGTTGGTGATAGCTGTGGCTGAAGGCCCCGGGGTAACCCAGGGAAGTGACTTGGGAAGTTAACCGGGTCAGTTCTTTTATGGCGAATAGACAGAGTTGGGTGACATTTTTCAGGCAAACAGTAAATTTCACTGAAAAATGCATTTTGGGGGGTACTGAAACGATTTGCAAACTTGGGTCAAATTCAGTGAATAGTTTCAACCCCCCAAAAAAAAAGAAAGGAAAAAGGAAAAAAATGTTAGAAAACAACAAAACAATTTGTTTCAGCCATTTCAATATGAAACGTTTCCAGTTTTATTTTAAACCAGCATTTCCTTTAGAAATTTAACTAATATTAAAAAAAAGGTGAAAACCACCCAAAAATGACCCAAAATGAAACACCAAAAATAATTTCATTTTGGGTCAAAGGAATCGTTTTGTTGGATCCAAAACTAGGGTGACCAGGTGTCCTGATTTTATAGGGACAGTCCTGATATCTGGGGCTCTCTCTTATATAGGCTCCTATTACCCCCCACCCTCTGTCCCGATTTTTCACACTTGCTGTCTAGTCACCCTATGCAAAACGAATGGTTTTTGCTTTGGCCCCTGAATCACAGAAAGCAGCGACTCACTCAGTTCTAGCCACCTCTCCATTTTCAAGTCACCTCCTGCAGCCAGGCCTTGGGCATGGACACTGTTTGGTCTCATTTTGGCCCCTGACTGATTTCTCAGAGCTCTCCCCACTGCGCTGGGCTCCCTCCACACTGGCAGCACGTGAGCATGTCGCTTCCCCACAGCACTGAGCCTGGGTCACTTGCACAAGGAAAGGGCTTTGAAGCAGGAAGCCTCGACCACACAGGAAGAGCAGAAGGCTGGTGGAGCACAGATCAGAGGGACAGCGAAATCTGAGCCTGCCCCTCCTGCGCTGGCCAGGGACTGCCCAGATGGTTGCTGGGACTTTGAAGGGCTGCCCCCCTTACCCTCGGTTCTGCAGGTCTGAAGACACTCCTTTTCCGAAGGGAAGTTGTTCCCGTTCCCAAGGCAGCCGCCATAGTGGAAGGTCTCGCAGGCCATAGAAGAGGAGTTGTAGAAGAACCGAACGTTCATCCCCATGCAGGGGCCCACATCTTTATTCAGCCGGCAGAAATCTGAGCACATCAAGAGGGTTGAGCCTAGTGAGTTGCCTTTTACACCGACAGAACCACATGGCATGTGGTGGTGACATCCAGGGGCTACATGGCCGTGTCCCCTGCCCTCTGAGCCATCTCCCCGGGGACATAGCCTGCCCCCAAACCTCTGAGGAGATTCAAACATCTCCCACTTCCATGTGCTGCTCTCCCCCCACCTATGGGATTTCCCGTGGAGATCACCCAGCTCTGTGGGGCAGCGGGGGCAGGCGATGTCCCCGGGGAGATGGCTCAGAGGGCAGGGGACTAGGGACAGGTTTGTAGCATAGGGAGCTGTGTCCCACTGGAAAAGGCAGAGGGTCCCAGCTCTCTGGTGGCCACATTGCAGTTGCCAGTAGCCCTGGAAGGTCTCGAGGCAGGAGGCTTAAAGTGATAGCACCTGGCCAGTAGCCCTCGAGGCAGGAGGCTTAAAGTGATAGCACCTGGCTGCCTAGAAAAGCTATGGCAGGTAAAAATTGAGGTTTTCAACATGAATTTATTCTGTGTTTCTGCTCCCGCTGAGGTCTGTGCACAGCCATCCCTTTTCCAGGCAGATGGAGGAGGAGAGTCCCAGGGGGAGTACTCCAGCCATCCCCAGAGTGTGGTGAGACCCCATCTTAGTACAGACCTTCCTTTTTGCTGATGAGTGACGGCAGGGGACCTACAGCTGAGCCCTCTTCCTCAGGCAGGACAGCTCTCCGATCCCTCTGCACACAGAAGAAAGAGCAGCTCGTTAGGTGAGCAAGTTTCCATCGACAATGCAGTGGAACAACCATGAGCCATAAATCCCAGAGTCTCTCCTAAGATGGCAATGAACGCAGAGATTCCACAGGCCTATAAGATGGGGGACACACAACGCCCCTGGGAGCAGGCTCAAGAGGAGCGGGTCCCTGGGCAGAACATATTCTCCCAAGTGAAGGATGGGCCCGGGAAATCACTGGGATTCTAACAGAGCTTCTGCAGCCTTCTGCAGCGTTCCGCTCCCTCTTCACCCCTGGGAACGGCTGGGGGTGTCAGTCCCAGCTGGGGTAGATGTATGGGGGGCAGTTAGGGGGTGTCAGTCCCAGCTCGGGTAGGTGTATGGGGGCAGTTAGGGGTGTCAGTCCCAGCTCGGGTAGGTGTGTGGGGGCAGTTAGGGGTGTCAGTCCCAGCTGGGGTAGGTGTGTGGGGGGGCAGTTAGGGGGTGTCAGTCCCAGCTGGGGTAGGTGTATGGGGGGCAGTTAGGGGGTGTCAGTCCCAGCTCGGGTAGGTGTATGGGGGGCAGTTAGGGGGTGTCAGTCCCAGCTCGGGTAGGTGTATGGGGGGCAGTTAGGGGGTGTCAGTCCCAGCTGGGGTAGCTGTATAGCACTCTCTCTGCTCATGGCAGGTGGGCTCCAGCTGGCTGCTCAAGTCCGTACCCGGGGAGCCCATCAGACTGTACTCCAGCGGCTAGTCCATCCATGTCACAGTGGCTTGAGCAGAGCTAGCCCGGCTACTGTGCTGCGCAGAGGTACTCACTGAGCCTCTTCCTTCAGCAAACCCGAACAGCGCAGTCAGTAACGAAGCAAGCAGCTGTCGTCCATCAGGCAAAGCAGTATGTGCACCCCTAGGAACGGATTGCCAGGGCCGTCCGGGGGCGGGGAGGGAGCAGAACAAAAGCTGCAGCTTGCACTGGGTGCCCCATTAGAGGGCCCACAAGCCAAGTGGCACGACCTGGAGTCACAGTGCCAGTCAGTGAAGTTTGGCTCTGCTCTTGGCCTCTGTGATATCTTGTAGCAGTGAGTTCCACAGACTAAGTATGTGTTGTGTGAAAAAGTACATTAGGTCATCCTGCGATTTGGCAGGAGCTGGACTCCTGGGACAGGTAATGAGGCATGAGGCCTTTCACCTCTTCGTCACCTAAAAGTTACTGGCCATTTGATAGCCCCTGTTTGCCATGAGTTTGGTGGTCTCAGACCACTTCCCAGTGAGCACGTGTTTCACAAATAACCTCCACTACATCTGAGACTAATTGAAGGGCTGTTGGCACCAATTGGCACCAATTTACCCAGTGGAAGGCCTGGCCCCAAGGTTTAAACAGGCCACAGATATTGACATGCCTTCTCCCTCTTCGAAGGGGGTCCCTCTGAGTCCAGGTGGGGCACACAGGTGGACGGGGGTGGACTCCCAGCTCCAGAACTGGCTACTTGCACCAAACATGGAACATTAAAGTAAAATCAAATGCAACAAAGCGGCATCTTCATGGGGTCTTGCCTCGGCTTAGAAGCTAACCCCTTGCGCCCATTTCGTTCCACTGTACCCTAGGCTCCTTACAAGGTCTACTGTCATCACAGACACAAGCACATCAAGAGACATCAGCGCTGGTGAAGGGCCATCTGCCAAGGTGGCTGAGAAAGGCAGGCTGGGCCCTTCTGAAGAACTGCCAGCCTGAGCAGCATGCGCCTCCTTAATCCAGTGGCCTAGATACCACAACGAATGTGGAGTTCCAGACTGCACTTTCTGGAGGGATGCCTAACGCGCCAGCGCAACTCTCTGGAGACCCAGGAAATTCAGCTTGTGAGGTTCCTTCCAGCCCCATCAACTCACCTTGGGTTCAGGTTGGGTCTCACTAGGCACACATTCACCTGCACCAAGGGACAGGACAGGAGAGCGTTAGTAGGATGGGAGATGGGAGATGGAAGCTGTTGGTGGAGAGAGGCAGCTCCTAACGGGCCTGCCCAACTCTGTCCAGTTTACCTCTATCATCGCCGGACACGTGCACTCTGTCTACAGGGATAAACACTACTGACCTCCAGGAGACTCCACGCTCCCCCCCGGTCTGCATGCAGAGCGAAGCTTAGGAATCCCACCACTCTTCCATGCTATCTCCATGGCCCCTTGGTGGGGGCTGATCTGAACTACATGGAACTGGCAAGGGCAAGAGCGGGCAGAGTGAGGGCAGGAGGAATGGGCAGGTGCAGCTGGTTGGGCCCTAGGATTCTCTCCCACCACCCCAAGACCTATGTGACAGAAGTTAAGGCAGCCCCAGGCTGTAGTACCAGGCATTGCTAGAGAATAGGCTGGCAAGGCTCTCATGGACCATGCTGCGTATCTGTGTCAATACTGCCCTGTACCCATAGTGCCCATGAACAGAAAGGCTGAGACCTGCCCTGCCTGCCCCCGTCAGGAGAGTTTCCTGCATAGAATGGCTGTCATTTCCTCACGCTCCTCTCCCGGCCTTTTACTCACCCATCAGTCACCCAATTCTTACACTTCTGTTTGGATGGCATCACCCTGAAATTGCAAGCCCACCTCCACGACCACAGCTGTACAGTGCCTGGCGAGAGCAGGTTATAGAACCAGAGAAGTGAGGGGCTGGAAGGGACCTAGAGAGGCCACCTCATCCAGCCAAGCAGGACCAAGTAACCCTACCCCATCTCTGAAGGGGTCTGTCCAACCTCTTCTTAATCCCGCCAAAGACAGGTGTAACGGTGCCCCCCATAAGGCTTTATGGAATATGCTTATGATTGTATATGTGACATAACTGGAATATGTTTTAGGCTACAGATGCCATGTAACATATCTGTGTAAGGTTATGATCTACTGAATCATAGAATCTCAGGGTTGGAAGGGACCTCAGGAGGTATCTAGTCCAACCCCCTGCTCAAAACAGGACCAATCCCCAGACAGATTTTTACTCCAGTTCCCTAACTGACCCCCTCAAGGATTAAACTCAAAACCCTGGGGTTAGAAGGCTGTGCATACGTCTCTATCAGTGTTATAGAGAGCGAACAATTTATGAGTTTACCCTCTAGAAGCGTTATACAGGGTAAAATGGATTTATTTGGGGTTAGACCTCATTGGGAGTTGGGCATCTGAGTGTTAAAGACAGGAACACTTCTGTGAGCTGCTTTCAGCTAAGTCTGCAGCTTTGGGGCATGTGGTTCAGACCCTGGGTCTGTGTTGGAGCAGACGGGTGTGTCTGGCTCAACAAGACAGGGTGCTGGAGTCCCAGGCTGGCAGGGAAAGCAGGGGCAGAAGTAGTCTTGGCACATCAGTTGACGGTTCCCAAAGGGGGTTCTGTGATCCAACCCGTCACAACAGGGATTCCGCAACCTCCCTCACTAACCTGCTCAAGTGCTTCACTGTCCTAACATCCAGCCTAAATCCCCTTTGCTGCAGGTTACCCCCATCCCTTCGCAGACACTGAACTTTGTAACAGCCCTTAGCATATTTGAAGCCTGTTATCAGGTCCCCCCTCAGTGTTCATTTCTCAAGACTAAGCAGGCCCAGTTTTCTGAACCTCTCTCACAGATCAGGTTTTCTAGACCTTTCAGCATGTTTCTTCCTCTCCTCTGGCCTCTCTCCAATTTGTCCACATCTTTCCTAAAGTGCAGCGCCCAGAACTGCACACAGCACTGCAGTCGCGGCCTCTCCAGTGCCAAGCGGGGCAGGGCAGTTACCTCCTGTGTCCTTAGGGGGCTCTCCATCAAGTGATTCAAATGCAGAGTGACCATGTGTCCTCGTTCAGCCCTTCCAATGCCACAGCCCATGCCCCCCCTTGGGGCCTACGATCACACTACAGATACCCAGCCTCAGTTTCCCCTCTTGGGAACCGGGTTCAGAGACGGCTACTAGGATGATCCGAGGAATGGAAAACCTGTCTTGTGAAAGGAGACTCAAAGAGCTTGGCTTGTTTAGCCTAACCAAAAGAAGGTTGAGGGGAGATATGATTGCTCTTTATAAATATAACAGAGGAATAAATACTAGGGAGGGAGAGGAATTATTTAAGTTCAGTACCAGTGTGGACATAAGAACAAATGTATGTAAACTGGCTATCAGGAAGTTTAGACTTGAAATTAGACGACGGTTTCTAACCATTAGAGGAGTGAAGTTCTGGAACAGCCTTCCAAGGGGAGTAGTGGGGGCAAAAGACATATCTGGCTTTAAGACTAAGCTTGATAAGTTTATGGAGGGGATGGTATGATGGGATAGCCTAATTTTGGCAATTAATTTGGCAATTGATCTTTGATTATCAGCAGGTAAGTATGCCCAGTGGTCTGTGATGGGATGTTAGATGGGTTGGGATCTGAGTTACTGCAGAGAATTCTTTCCTGGGTGCTGGCTGGTGAGTCTTGCCCACATGCTCAGGGTTTAACTGGTCACCATATCTGGGGTCGGGAAGGAATTTTCCTCTGGGGCAGATTGGCAGAGGCCCCGGAGGTTTTTCGCCTTCCTCTGCAGCATGGGGCACGGGTCACTTGCTGGAGGATTCTCTGCAGCTTGAGGTCTTCAAACCACAATTTGAGGACTTCAATAACTCAGACATAGGTTAGGGGTTTGTTACAGGAGTGGGTGGGTGAGATTCTGTGGCCTGCATTGTGCAGGAGGTCAGACTAGATGATCATAATGGTCCCTTCTGACCTTAAAGTCTATGAGTCTATGAGTGTTCAAATAAAACGTCCCCCAGGCTTTCCCTTGGCCAGAAGGACTCCTCCTTGGGGACTGGGTTTATTCATATGAAATAAACTACAAATAAAACTCAAAGTTTAAGAACTCCACCTCCTGGTTTCTCTTCCTCCTCCTGGGCTCCCTGCCTAGGGCAGCTGCCTGGTCTCCAGCGTCTCTCTGCAGAAGCCTTTCATCACACACTGCAACAGCTTCCCCCACTGCAGCCTCTTGCTCTCCCCAGGCACTCCCCCTGCCCGCACTGTGCACTCCGTGGTGGCGAGCCGCCCTGGTACAGCCATGGGGGCAGTTCAGTCCCTGGTTCTTGCCTTTTCCTGCTCCACCGTGGGGGCTCAGCAGAGCAGGGTGGGGTGCGGGTGGACTGTCGTTCACCAGGGACCTCTCTGGCCAACTAGCCCATGAGGTCATGGAGGGGATTCTGGCTAACGCGCCAGTGGAAACGCATGCAGCCTCACTGGTAGGGAGTGCAAGTGGGAGTAGTGGGAGGAACTCCCCCTCCCTGCCGGGGGACTCCTGGCATTCAGGAGCTGGGCAGCACGTGTGGGGCAATGACCCAGCGGCCGAGCGAGGGTGCTGGTGACACGTCAGGGCTGGGAATGGTGACAAGGGTTCCCATTCTCCACACGAGTGGGAAATGATGCTGCTTGGGGGTGCACTATGCCTAAGCCTCCTGGAGGCCTGCAGCTGGCTGTCTAACCCACGCCCATCATCACAGCATCCGGGCACCTTTGAGCCCATCATGCGGCTCTGTTCTGGACTGTAGCTGAAGGTGCGTGGGGCCTGGGAGCCTGATCCATTCAGAGACGGCCCCGTCGCCTTGTCTCCACACAGCTCCTCTCTGCTACTTCTTACTCACCACAGAGCTCTCTTCCTTTCTCCCACTTTCCTGCCTCTTGTCCATCCCTTCAAGCCCCTGGCTGACTGCTCTTCCAGCCTGCCTGGGGCGCTACACCCCTTATTCCTCATAGTAATATTATTATGCTATGATTTTGGCAGAATTAGGATGTATTTTGTGCAAGATAAGGCATGTGAGATATCATTGGAAAGGTTATGATTTACTGAATATGATTATCCTATTTGTATGCACGTATCATTTTGGTATCTGAAGTTAGGAATATTGTTTGTGCATCTATTACAAATGTGTTTGCATTCTGTCTAGTGGACGTTCCCCAGATGTAATCAGTCTAGATGGGTGGCTGGGAAGGGCCATTAGGGAAAACAAAAGGTCTTAGAAGATGCTAATCTCCCATGGCTGCTGTGTCCCTACAGGGGCATGTGACCAAATCACCTGGTACTGGACTCCATCTTGAAATACCAGTGTTTTTCCACTGACCAGGTGTGGGAACTAAGAGAAGAGACAAAAAGGTTCCCGCCCTATACAAAAGCTATTTAAGGCAGGGGAGTGACACAATTGTGATTCTCCACTGACTTCCTGCCCAAGAAGATTGCTAGAAACAACTGAGAAACGAAGACTGGACTAGGGGAAAAGTGCTGAACCCAGGCTAGAGGGATTTCTAGCCGGTGAAATGAATACCTGGAATTTTAAGCTGCAAACAAGTGTAGCTTGCCCTCAAGAATCTCTACAAACTGCCTAAAACACAACTTAGGGTGAGAATTTGCTACTCACATCCAATCTCTTTAGTATATTAGGCTTAGATTGTGTTGTAGTTTCTTTGCTAGGTAATCTGCTTTGATCTGATTGCTCCCTCATAATCACTTAAAATCTATCTTTTGTAGTTAATAAACTTGGTTTTGTTTTGTCTAAAACCAGTGCATGGGACTCATAACTGGGGCTAGTAAGCTGTTGCATATCTTCCTCCACATTGAGGGCGGGGGGGGAGAATTTCATAAGCTTGTGCTGTACAGTTCCCTGTGCAGCGTGAGATGGTATAATTTGGGGTTTACACTCCAAAGGGGGGGGTGCATATCTTAGGAACTGTGAGGTGCCTCAGTTGAGCCTTCCCATGCAGCGAATCCCTAGATGTCAGCGTGTGTGTGTAGCTGCAGCTGGGTGTGTCCCTACCTGTCTGTGTGTTGGAGGGGGTTTGAGGGCCTGTCACAGCAATACAGTGTAAAGGGCACCCAGGCTTGTGGGTCAGGCAGACTTAGTGGTACCCTGGGGGGAACCCATCACACAGCCAGGCTGCATTCTCCCTCCCTGCTGTCCGGCTGGAGCGGACAGTGTGGTCTGGAAAGAGCGGGCGAGTCTCAGAACATACAGACCACGGAGGTGCCTGAGGCCGAGGGGGCCCTGCAGTGACACTCTGATCATAGCTGGGTTACCTTTATTAATCATGATGAAGATGGAGTCCTCAGGAATCCCCATCTCCTGAGCAAACTGCCTGAAATCCACAATAAGGCCTTCTCGCAGCTCCGGGCTCCTGCCTGGAGAGAACCCAAACTTCAGCAGGTGAGTGAGTGGTGTATGGGTTGGGAGAGGGTCTGAAATCCCACCCCCACTTCCCTCCCACAAAGCTCCTGCAGCTAAAGGCAGGCCCACTCTGGGCAGGCTTCCCCTTCCCAGCTCAGTGTGTGGAACACACCATTTAGCGAACCAGGTCAGATCTTTGCTCCATGAGCCTGTCCCCAGCAGTGGCCAAGTACTTGTAAGGACCAATATTTGTATTGCACCTCAATCCTGATGAGACGCAACCCTTGACATTCCAGCCCTGGTCCTCTCCTGAGCAGACCCTGCCAAAGCCAGACCAAATGACCCCTAATTGGGGGGATAATTGTGTGGGGACTCAGGCCTCTTGTGACCAAAGTTGGGCTGGTCCAGACTCTCCGGTTTGGAACAGGTGTTGAGCCCCCCACAGGGCAGATCACACAGCACCAGGGCAACAGCCTCACTATCACCCCGTGATGGATGCAGGGGCCTGAGCGCTTTGCTAATGGCACAGCCAGATGCCATGGTCACAGACACATACCATAGAGTTTGGCTGTAATTGTCAGTCCGAAGCTACTTTTCTTCTGCATGAGAATGATGGCGTATTCCTCATAGTTGGTGTGCACCACATAGGAGTCAATGGTCACGTCCCAGCCTGCAGAAAAGGAAATACACACACAGCCGCCAGTGGGCACTTCTCTAAACGGACGTGAATAGGGGATAATCTGCCCTTTGAAAATGGGCTAGGTGAAATGTGGCAGCTGGGCCAGGGTCCTAGCCTGTGCTATTTGCTGAACCTGGCTGCTTCTGTCTAAACCGTGGTGGCTTTCAAGTAGCCACAGCTTGAGCTAATCTGGCCTCACTGCAGGGAGCTGTCCCATCCATGCAGGGCCCCAAGGCTACCCCACAGTGTATGCGCTGCACGGACGTGACCTGATTTCACTGGCCATGATTCACTGCTGCATTACTCTCATTTTATAGCCAGGTAACTTCACTGCATCTAAGAGAGTTAAAAACCCTGAGCGATAATAAACAACTTAAACTGATTCAAAAGAGAAACTGACAAGGCTCTTTTAATTACGACTGCTGTTGGGGGATCTTCAAAGTTAGAGGAGGAAGAGATCTGAACAGGATGGCCCCTGCACTAACTTTCTTCAGGCCTTTATCCCAAAGTCTGGATTTAAATGTCCTAAGCCACCGAGCTGCTACAACTCCCATTAGTAGAGACTGTGAAACAGTCTCCACTAGATTTCCATGTTAGACTTTACTTCCCAGGTAGCTGGTTACATTTTCCTTCCCTTTGTTTCATCCCCTTACTCCTCACTGGGCTGTCATCCCTTCTCTTTTCCCATCAAGTTCTGCATGCAATGGTTCTAAGTGCATGCAGCTCTAGGAGGAAAGCAGAGTTGTCCTTCCCACACTTACTGGGGTTATAGTAGGTGTATTTTCCAGGTATGTTGGTTTTTTGGTACTCTCCAGAAACCTGCGTGCAGACACCTTGCCTGGGAAGGAGAGAGAAAACCTCTAATAACTGCAGCTATTCCCAGTCCCGCTCCAATGATGGGCCACCAGAGTTCTTTAGTCACTGTAGGCCCCAGGGCTGTGGATCCATTGGCCCTGCCCTCACCCCAGCACCCATCACAAGAACCTCCAGCTCCCCCCCACACTTTCGGCCCCAGTGAGTCTGGTGGACCTGGGCCTCCACAGATGAAGAGGAAGGAGCAGGGTGTGACCCTGCATGACTAGGATAGTGGGACAGTAACGAGCAGTTTTGCCTCCTTTTATTTTGTACTGTCATTTTAAGGCTTTTGAGGCTTTGGTGCTGGAAGCAGGGAGGAGCCCGTGTAAACATCTTTTGATGCTGCCAAGTCAAAAGGTCCCAGGCACCTTCAGTAACATCAGCATTAGTCAAAGCTAGACTTGCTCCTCAGCTGGAGTAGATAACGGGTCTGCAGTGAACTTGTGTGTCTGTCAGGGGCCCTTGAACAATCACGTGGGTAGGTTCTGAAGGTCTGTATTTCCATTGAAATCCATTCCCTCCTTCCAGGTTGCAATTCCAACCAAGAGATGCCTGGGATTCAGAATTAATTTCTCCTTTAGCTCCTTCCCGTTGTGCCCAGACTCTCCTCTCATTTCACCCCCAGATCTCAAAGGGTTTCATGAATAGGCTGTCTAGTGATACCCCCATTTTGTAGCTGGTTAATATCAGGCATAGATGGGGGAGCGCTGTGTGCAGCATTGCAGCAGGCGGTATGTAAGCAGACCCCCCGCAATACTGAATCGCAATGGGCCTGATTTTCAGGACCGTCCAACTGAAGCCAGTGGGACCTGCAGGGGGCAGCAGCTCTGAAAATCAGGCCCACTGGAGACAGCTGCAGCTCTGAGTCTCCTGGATGCACAGTATGTCCGGGTTGCGTTCCTGTGTTTTGGGTAACTGGGGAACGGTAGTTCCTGGGAGCCTACCTGAGTCTGGTGCTGGTGGTGCTGATCTGATTACTGGTCAGCCCTGGTCCCAGCACCAGCGTGCCCATGTTGAATTTATCCTTGTATTGCTTCATCCAGTTGCATGTTGTGCCGGTGGCAATGTCATACCATTTCCCATATACCTAGGAGAAAGGAAAGCACAGCCTGTGACTGCCCCACCCTGCGCCCCAGACAGGCAGGCCAGGGCCATTCCACCTCTGCTGGGGATTTGGGGAATTTTCAGGGTTTTCTGCAGAGTTTAAACTTTCATTGCAAAATACTGATGAGCTTGATCTTGTGGGGCACCAAGGGTCAGCTCAGCTGCCCAAATAGGTCTGGGAGTGACCCCCACAAATCCCACGGACTCCAGCGGGGTTAGAGACTTTTCAGGAGCAGGTCCCAGGGCTTCTGGCTGCACAGCTTTGTGAGCGTGAAGCTGCGGGGGCCAGCCTGCACTAATGACAATGCCAAGCCGGGGGAGCTGCCCCAGACATCTCCAAGGTATGTGAATTCCGAAATCTAATGATTGCAATTTAAATGTTAACATCATTAACTATTTCACTGTTGGTTGTCCAGAAACATCTGGCTAATGCACTTCTACTTGCCCTCCCAACTTAGTGTCAGACCCACTGCCTCCTGACTCCGCTGCTGCTGAACGCTAGCTGGTCCTTCCCTGCTGGGCTCAAGCTCCAAACCCCTGTTCTCACATACAGCACTGGGCCAGCCCTATAGCCATGTCTCTGACCAACAGCTTGGGCCAAGGCTGAAGAAAGCAGATGAGACAAAGTAGTTAATGCACAGTACAAAGCCTAGATCAGAGGTCCCCAGACTGTGGGGCATGCCCCCGGGGGGAGGGCAGAAGAACGTTGGGGGGGGGCAGCTGGGGCCTGGGCCAGCCCCATGGGAAGAGGGGAGGGAGCGCCACCCAGCTCTGCTCCTGGCCCCAGCCTTGGCTGCTTGCCCCACGCCCGAGGCTCCACTCCCAGCCCTGTGCCCGGGGCCCCAGCCGCCAGCACCGTGCTCAGGGCGCCTGGCCCCACCGCCGGCCGCCAGCACCGTGCTCAGGGCGCCTGGCCCCACCGCCGGCCGCCAGCACCGTGCTCAGGGCGCCTGGCCCCACCGCCGGCCGCCAGCACCGTGCTCAGGGCGCCTGGCCCCACCGCCGGCTGAGGCCCCAGCATTGGCCTCCTTACCCATATCCATGTCCCCCCTGCTCCTGGAGCTGCAGCCCCCTCCTGGCCCTGGCTCTGGGGGGAGGGGCACAGACAGGGGTAAGGGGGGGCCTGAGGTAAAACGTTTGGGGACCACTGGCCTAGATAGATACCTAGGTTATGTTTACACTACAGCCCGTGTTGGCAAAACTTATGTCGCTCAAGGGTGTGAATATTCCACCCCCCAAATGACAGAAGCATTCATGTGCACAGCACTACGCTGGCGGGAGCTTCTTCTGCCAACACAGCTTCTGCCGCTCGCGGAGGTGGTTCTGCTGTGCCAACGGAGAGTTCTCTTCCCCACCCGCGCGGGTACCCTGACTCCATGCCCCGGCTCAGTAAGCAGTCTCGTTCCTTCTCAGGGTGGCCTTTGAAAAGTTTTGTCTATTCAATGCCACTTAAAAGAAATCTGACGAGGAACCACTTGGCTCCAGAGTCTGGCACTGGTTCATGTGACAGCTCTGCCCACAAGATAGTTTCCCCTCAGATTCCCTTGACTGGTTGCTCCCACTGCAGTCTGTGCTGATTCTTTTCCACATAACAAATTGTTCCCTGTCTGATACAAATCCTACAGCCCCCCAGCCATGCACATGGGTACCCTACATGGGAAAGGTGCATTGTCCATATCTGTTATATCACCCAGACTCACTCATTCACTTCCCCCTCTGAACACACTTAAGCCCTTCCTATCAGGGTGTCTTCAGTGAGATGCAGCACCTAGCACAATACACATTCATCACAGGAGCACCCCAGCTCTGTATCCCTCTAAATTGATGTGGATCAGAGCAAGACCCTTCCAGCTCTGGCCCAGCTCTTCTTGGAAGAGGACCTGAGATGGTGATTGAAAATATTGACATTTTTAGAGACAAAACGCACTTCACTTTTCTAATCTGCTCCTGAGAGTGAATGTAAGCGCTAGAGAGTTGTTACCCGTTCAGGCTCGAAATTCTCCTGCACTTGGATATCCTGGGCTTGGCTCCCAGTCGGGGTCCCTCTGGCTGTGGGCAGGTTGGCAAGAAGGAGAAGGAAGAAGAACTCCTGGAACTTCATGGCCCCCGAGGTCGGTTGTGCCCCTCAGCTTCAGAATGGACAGACTCAGCCCTGGAATGTGGACGTTGCAAAATGTGAACTCCAAACCCCTGGCCACGGCAAGAGGTGAATGGCCATGGGTGGGCAGAGCACATCAGAGTATATCCCAGGCAGCCAATCAAACAGAGAACGCAGCCCTGATGGATCCAGATAGTGCAGGCTCGGGGAAATGGAGACTTCTGGACCAAGCTTCTGTGAGGCATCACAGAACTGCTTGCGCCTTTCAGGTGGCTGACCCAGTCACATTGTCTGGTGGGCTATTTTGCTGCCAAACAGAAATGAGCTTGTTTCCCTGGCAAAGCAGCAACAGGGTTAACACAAAAACCTGCAGCATTTTAGATGTTGTTAGCAGCAGTCACTGTCAAATACCTTTGTGTGACTGCAAGTGTCTTGAAAATAAGGGACTGATTGTCCCGGATAGAACAAAGCTTGCTCCTCACAGCTCTGCCTGTGCCCGTTGTTCAGCCCTGAGATCTCTCCATGCCCAGCTCTGCCAATGCCCCTCAGTCCTGCCCCCCTACCACCACCATGGCTGATCCAGCCCTGGGATCTCCACATGCAGCTCTGCCAGTGCACCTCAGTCCAGCTCTGGGCTTCTCTCTCAGACTGAGAAGCATGTTGAACTAAGTTGTATTTTGGTGATTTGAACCACTGTCCACTAAAGACTCGGAGGAGAAATCTTGGTGCTATTTTTGTTTTTGCCCTGAGACAGAATGTATGTTTACAAGTGCTGAGCTAAAAGGCTGGTCAGAATAACACTGTGCTGAGCCCTAAACGCCCCCTCTGACTGGGATGATGGAAGCCTCCTCCTGCCACTATGATGTAGGTGCAGTGAGACGTGCTTGCAGGAATGCCGTCCAGCCACTCGATGCCTCGGTGCTGTCGTAAGGGTCCAGAAAAGTGAGGGGTCTCCAGGAACAAAGCCAGGAGCTCGCTTTATTGGTCTGTGGCTCATGGCTCCCAAATAAAAGCCCATTGTTTAAGAAGGTCTGTGGCTCTGTATGTTATGACAGCAGGGAAGCAGCGTTGTGTCCACTTTTCAGATGGGGAAACTGAGGCACAGAGTCGTGAAGTGAACAGCCTAAAGTCACAGAGTGAGTCTGTGACAGAGCCAGGAACAGATCCCAGGTCTTTTAATCCTACACCCTGATGTTTAACTATAAGACTTTCCTTCTCTAGGACTAACCCACCATCCAGTGAACAACGGAATCATCACAGAAGAAGCCTTCTCTCCCTTGGTTACTTAAAAGCCATAGAGAATGGAAAGACAGACAACGTTTTCCATGTGTAGCTCCCTGATTGTATCTATAACTTAGATTGGATTTGATGGGTTACTGCAATCAACAAACGGCCCAACTTCCTCTTTCCTCCTCCACAGATAGAGTCAGAGATTGCGACAAACATTGTGTTTGCATCAGCTCCCACTGCAATCTCTTCTGGAAGCCATCATGTAACCATCAGCCATCATTAACTTGCTGTCAGCATGGCCACACCGCAATAAATCTTAGCAACTCACAAGGAACCATTAACTTCCAGCCCCACAGAGGCTCTTTCACTATCCTACGGTAGTAATGAAAAGGGTTTAATCCAGATCAGCCATGCAAGGCCAGGTTGACTTCATGTTCCCCTTGCTGTTCCCCATGACTGTTTGTCTTCAAAGACTGATTAACTAAACCAAACAGTGAGAGCGAAATTGCAAACAGAGCAAAGGACAAAACCAAAAAAAGTTTAAAATCACGGTTTTTAACCTCATATTTGCAAATAAAGGAGCAGAACCAAAGAAGCTGGCTGCAAACCCTACCCTGACCTTTTCCTCCACCCCCGCAGAATTTTCCAATATCATCTTCTGGATCCCAAGCCAATGGGTGTTTTGCCGGAGAGAGGCATGAGTAACCAGCTGACTTCACTCCCTCACCTTTGTACTGAGAACACCTGCAATTATTAGAGCTGAAAGAATGTTTAACTAAACACTGAATTCAGCCTTCACCTGGGATGCCATTTGCTAGTGCAAGATCTTCCACTGTCCTTCTCAAGTGTGGAGCTGTGTGGGAGAGGGCACTAGCTTCCCACACCTGGCTGCATGTCACTGGCCAATAAAGCTGAGCATATACATTTCTGTGTTGCCAAGAGTGATCCAGAAGAACAGCATGCCTCAGAGTGACTGTCAGCAGAGAGATGTTGCATTGACATGATGCTGAGGTCTATGACAACAGCCACAAACATTTGGGAGCTTCTCTCCTAAGCACTGTTTTAACAACTGGCTGCTTGTAATGGTGAGCAACTGCCTGGCCACTCCCAAATGAGCTCTGTCCTGATGCATAGAATCAGAGAATCTCAGGGTTGGAAGGGACCTCAGGAGGTCTCTAGTCCAACCCCCTGCTCAAAGCAGGACCAAACCCAACTAAATCATCCCAGCCAGAGCTTTGTCAAGCCTGACCTTAAAAACCCCTAAGGAAGGAGATTCCACCACCTCCCTAGGTAACCCATTCCAGTTCTTCACCACCCTACTAGTGAATAAGTTTTTCCTAATGTCCAACCTAAACCTCCCCCTCTGCAACTTGAGACCATTGCTCCTTGTTCTGTCATCTTCTCCCTCTGAGAACAGTCTAGATCCATCCTCTTTGGAACCCCCTTTCAGGTAGTTGAAAGCAGCTATCAAATCCCCCCTCATTCTTCTCTTCTGCAGGCTAAACAATCTCAGTTCCCTCAGCCTCTCCTCATAAGTCACGTGTGCTCCAGCCCCCTAATCATTTTTGTTGCCCTCCGCTGGACTCTCTCCAATTTATCCACATCCTTCTTGTAGTGTGTGGCCCAAAACTGGGCACAGTACTCCAAATGAGGCCTCACCTGTGCTGAATAGAGGGGAATGATCACATCCCTCGATCTGCTGGAAATGCCCCTACTTATACAACCCAAAATGCCATTAGCCTTCTTGGCAACAAGGGCACACTGTTGACTCATATTCAGCTTCTCGTCCACCGTAACCCCTAGGTCCTTTTCTGCAGAACTGCTGCCCAGCCATTCGGTCCCTAGTCTGTAGCAGTGCATGGGATTCTTCCGTCCTAAGTGCAGGACGCTGATCCCAGGCAAACTCCTTCTAAGTGCATGGACCAATCCAGCCTTGATGGAGGCCTAGGAGATAAGCTGGAGCCTGTACTTCCATGTGTCATTTTGAACTGACCTTGTTTGGAGTCTGTTATACTTGAGGAATCCAGAGATGTTCTACAAACACTAGAGCTCAATGCCTGTAGTGAAATGGAGCTACCACTGTCTGCACAAGAACAGCTGCACAATGCTGTGGAACAGGTGTATTAGCGGGGAAATATTGGTGGGCCACTTCAGCAAGTGCTTGGGGTTTTAACTTCCACATGCACACCCCCTGGCAAACAGCAGCTTGGTTCAGCATCTGACCCAAAGGGCAGCGTCTCCAAAAGCAGCCTAAACCTGGAGTGGGAATAGAACCAAAGAACGGCCAGACTGGGTCAGACCAATGGTCCATCTAGCCCAGTATCCTGTCTTCTGACAGTGGCCAGTGCCAGGTGCCCCAGAGGGAGTAAACAGGAGCATGGCAATCATCGAGTGATCCATCCACTCTCACTCATCCCTAACTTCTGGCAGTAAGAGGCTAGGGGTGCACCCAGAGGATGGGGTTGCATCCCTGACCATCTTGGCTAATTGCCATTGCTGGACCTATCCTCCATGAACTTATCTAGTTCTTTTTCTAACCCAGTTATACTTTTGGCCTTCATAATGTCCCATGGCAAGGAGTTCCACAGGTTGACTGTGCGTTGTGTGAAGAAGTACTTTGCTTATGTTAGTTTTAAACCTATTGCCTATTAATTTCACTGGCTGACCCCCGGTTCTTGTGTTATGTGAAGAGGAAAATAACCCTACATTATTCATTTTACACACACACACATACACACACACACACGGCAGTTGAGTTGAAGGTGTGTGGCCCACCATTGATTTTTTTGGTGGGTCAATGGCCCCGATACCAAAAAAGTTTCCCCACCCCTGGCTTTGGTGGGGGACCTTGTTAAAGGCTTTCTGAAAGTCCAAGTATACTATGTCCACTGGATTATCCTTCTCAACATGCCTATTGACCCCCTCAAAGAATTCTAATAGATTAGGGAGGCATGGTTTCCCTTTATAAAAGCCGTGTTGACTCTTCCCCAAGACGGCATGTCTTCCCCGAGTGCCCCTTTAGCACCTCGATTTTCAAGTGGCCCCACTTCTTGTTCAGCAGGCTTCTTGCTTCTGATGTACTTAAACAAATGTTGCTGTTAGTTTTTTGTGTTGCTCTTCAAATTCTGTTTTCACCATCTTCCACTTGAGTTGCCAGAGTTCATGCTAATAATAATAATAGGAGATATACCAATCTCCTAGAACTGGAAGGGACCTTGAAAGGTCATTGAGCCCAGCCTGCTGCCTTCACTAGCAGGACCAAGTACTGATTTTGCCCCAGATCCCTATGTGGCCCCCTCTAGGATTGAACTCACAACCCTGGGTTTAGCAGGCCAATGCTCAAACCACTGAGCTCTCTCCCCCCAAACGGTCTTAATGTTTTCTCTGAATACTGTGTGTGCCTCAGTTTCCCCTATGTATCATTCAAGTATCTAGGTGGTGGGATAAGGGTGTGTGATCATTACAGAGACACCCTTGAGGGCAGGTGTGACTGCTGAATGTCTGCCTGGGCACAGCAAATGACTGACAGTTGCTTGGCAACTGACATGGTTGCTTGGCAACTGATGGCCGGAGCCCATCCTCTGCAAAGAGCCAGTCAAAGGTGTTAGAGAACAAAGAGACCAGGTGACCTATTTGCCTGGGAAAGAGGCTGCTAGAAGGAGTCAGGGCTCTGGATCCGCCCCCCATGGGCTTTGCTGTAACTTCCTGCTCTGTGTGCTAACACAATCTGTTCTACGCTATGTTTCCGTCAACTAATAAACCTTCTGTTTTATTACATTGGCTGAGTCACTGCTGACTGAGGTGCTGGGGTGCAGGGCCCTTTGGTCCCATCCAGGTGGACTTACTGCCGGGAGCTCATGGTGTGAACAGGGGGGCTGAATGCTCCAAGGTCAGACCCAGGAAGCGCTGAAGCCCAGAAGGCTCTTGCCCTGGTGAGAGTGGCCCTGAGGGGAGACACTGTCTAGACCTGGAGTCCTACTTGACTTCATTCAGAGCGGTTCCAGAGCACCGAGCTGTGACAGCGGGACACCTCTCTTGACGCTCTATAAGGACCTCTTGGGGGCATCTCCACTGTGAAGAAGCCAGCAGTGGATGTCCTTGGGTGATCATGAACCCTCCCAATAGCAGCTTCTCTGGGCTTTTGATACTCACGAGGGATACATCTGCCAGCATCTCTGTCTCTAACCCCTAAAATTTAACAACAGCTCAGTCTGGCTGTGTAACCGTGACCTTGTCTGGGGTGTTCTGGAGACCTGTCCCTTGTACACTTGCTGAGAGTCTTATCATGATAAGGAGGAAATTAGAAATGGACAAGAGAAGACACACTCAGAACTGGTTCAGGCTGCTGACTCTGGACAACGGACTGAGATGAAAGACAGAAGTTCTGAGGAGTGCAACAAGATATCCTCAGGCAACACAAACAGGTGCTTTAGGGAATGCAGCACTCAAAGAGGAACACTGCAGAGCCAATACAATGTGTGCACAGCAAAGCTTTCTTCATGGGGCCATCTACCTCCTTCCACTCATCCCCATAAGGAGAATTGCTGTGAACACACTACACTGACCTGGGATGCAGCTCCGAGCCACCAGCCTTTGTTAGTACTGCACAATAAAGTTCTGTTTGTGAAAACCAGGATTGATTTTCTTTGCCTTACAATAGAGAGATGCAGCCCCCCTAAATGAACAGCCCCCCTCCAAAAACCCAGTGAGTAAACCAGCCAATCTGTGTGTGTGAAATAACACAATGTAACACACTGGCCTCAGCAAAGTGCGCTCTTCTGGTTTCCCTCTGCCACACAGCACCACAATGGACTCCAGAAACTGATCTTGTGTCAGGCTGCAGAAAACCAGCAGACAGCTGCCCACCTCTCCCCTCCTGCTAGGGGCAGCATATCCCTCCTGGCTTCCCAGATACTGTGCCAAACACCACATGCAACAACAACAGGAATATCTGCCGCTGTGACGGAGCCTAGCGGCATGATATCACCACCTCCCCTTTAGTCTGCCAGAGGCACCACGGACATCCTACACCTGCTTAAGTGAGAGCTACATCTTTCCTTGCTGCCGTCACTGTATGGATTCCTGAGTCAGGAAGCAAAGGGCAGCCTGGGTTCCTGAGGCTCACTGGACATTGCAATCCCACCAATGTCAATAGGACAGTCTGGGGGAAAATGTCCCTGACTGCAGTTTGTCAGAAAGTCCTGTCTTCCCAAAGATGCAGGCACCATGGACATGCCCTGCTGGCCAGCGTTAATGTCAGTGAAATGTCCATAGTGATCCATCAGCACTTCCAGACCCCTGGGGACATGCCCCTTTTTGTTCTGTCCTCAGAGGCATGGTGAGGGCAGAATCAGGCTACACGTCCCCTCTATCACCCTGCCCCGGTTAGGGAAGCCCATTTCAATCAATCCGTGCATTATCCCCTGTGCATTGTCCAGTGTCACAATCCTGTGCAGCTTAATGGCCTTGCACACCTGGATGACAACTGCCCCCACTGGAGATTTTCCAAGACCAAGTTGATTGCCCACAGAGTGATCGCCATCCAGGGCTGTTGGGTTGTGATCAAAAGCAATTTCTCCACTGTCAGAACCACTCTCACTGTGGTGTCTCTGGGCTGCAGGGTGTGGGCAAGGCTGGCACACACATCTAGATGTTCTCTCCAGGCTGGTTGTTCCAGGTTTGCATCACATCTTGGTGCTCATTTCATGGGCCCAGAACTGCCACTCCTCTGTTAGCTATGGGGCAGGGAATACCTGCAGCAACTGGCCAGTTCCATTCACTGTCTGTGTCAGCCATTCCTCAGGATCCTTTCTATATGGCCAGCTACTGTGACAGCTGCAGTGGTTCTGCACATACAAGAGAATCAGTTGCCCTTTCCTTAAAGGGGTCAAGAGAGCGCCACTGGTGTGTGCAGCATCCATGTCTTTGGTAGAGAGATGACAGAGGATTTGAAAGACAGCATGAAAAAGGAAAGGAGAGTGTCCGGATATCAGAATAAGGTGTGATTGGCAAATCAGCAGGCAAACTCCACCCCCCTAGAGTGTAGTATCCCCTCAGAATACCACAGAAAAAGCTTCTGGGCACAGTGGATTTAAACTTAAAGATGAAACATTGTAGAGGAGAGGGCCATGACCAGGGGGTGATGGGTACAGGTATCAGGTGGTGGTACCAGATACATTGAAAAAGGAGGTGCTGAGGTTGTCACATTTTGGGGTTACAAAAGCCTTGGCCAAGCTAAGAAAGAATTTCCATTGGGTCAAATCCAGGCAGGATGCAGCAAACTGATACAGGAAATGTCATGCTTGCACAGCAAAGAAGCGTTTCCCTACGGCAGGGAGTACGCCAATGCAGCAGGACCTCGGGACGGCACGAGTGGAATGCTTTGCGGTTGGTGTGCTTGGGCCTTTCCCTGGAGTGGAGTCTGGAAACCAATCTTTCCTGGTGGCCATGGACTGCTTTTCCAGATGGCCTGAGGCTTACCCAACAGGGAACCAGGAGGCTGGGACAGTAGCAGGAGTCCCAATGACTGGATTTTTCACCAGATTTGGAGTCCCAGGAGAGTTACGCTGAGATCAAGGGAGAAACTGACTCCAAAGTGTTTCAGCAGGTTTCTGAGAGTCTGTGGATCCACAAAACCCTCCTCCAAGCCCAGTACACCCCCATCTGAGGTTCAGTAGGACCTGGGGGTTGAGCTGGCTACATTGGTGGAACAGCATCTTAGAGAGGCGATTAAGAAAAAGCAGAAAGCCTACAATGAGTGGAAGATGGGTGGGATTAGCAAGGAAAGCTACCTTATTGAGGTCAGAACGTATAGGAATAAAGTGAGAAAGGCCAAAAGCCATGTAGAGTTGGACCTTGCAAAGGGAATTAAAACCAGTAGTAAAAGGTTCTATAACCATATAAATAAGAAAACAAAGAAAGAAGAAGTGGGACCACTAAACACTGAGGCTGGAATGGAGGTTAAGGATAATCTAGGCATGGCCCAATATCTAAACAAATACTTTGCCTCGGTCTTTAATGAGGATCTTGGGGATAATGGTAGGATGACAAATGGGAATAAGGCTATGGAGGTAGATATTACCACATCCGAGGTAGAAGCCAAACTCGAACAGCTTAATGGGACGAAATCAGGGGGCACAGATAATCTTCATCCAAGAATATTAAAGGAACTGGCACATGAAATTGCAAGCCCGTTAGCAAGAATTTTAAATGAATCAGTAAACTCAGGGGTTGTACCGTATGACTGGAGAATTGCTAACATAGTTCCTATCTTTAAGAAAGGGGAAAAAAGTGATCCGAGTAACTATAGGCCTGTTAGTTTGACATCTGTAGTATGTAAGGTCTTGGAAAAAATTTTGAAGGAGAAAGTAGTCAAGGACATTGAGGTCAATGGTAATTGGGACAAAATACAACATGGTTTTACAAGAGGTAGATCGTGCCAAACCAACCTGATCTCCTTCTTTGAGAAGGAAACAGATTTTCTAGACAAAGGAAACACAGTTTATCTAATTTACCTCGATTTCAGTAAGGCATTTGATACGGTTCCACATGGGGAATTATTAGTTAAATGGGAAAAGATGGGGATCAATATGAAAATTGAAAGGTGGATAAAAGAACTGGTTAAAGGGGAGACTACAACAGGTCGTACTGAAGGGTGAACTGTCAGGCTGGAAGGAGGTTACTAGTGGAGTTCTAGAGGGATCTGTTTTGGGGCCAATCTTATTTAATCTTTTTATTACTGACCTTGGCACAAAAAGCGGGAATGTGCTAATAAAGTTTGCGGATGACACAAAGCTGGGAGGTATTGCTAACACAGAGAAGGACCGGGATATCATACAGGAAGATCTGGATGACCTTGTAAACTGGAGTAATAGTAATAGGATGAAATTTAATAGTGAAAAGTGCAAGGTCATGCATTTAGGGATTAATAACAAGAATTTTAGTTATAAATTGGGGACACATCAGTTGGAAGTAACAGAGGAGGAGAAGGACCTCAGAGTATTGGTTGATCACAGGAGGACTATGAGCCGCCAATGTGATACGGCCGTTAAAAAAGCTAATGCGGTTTTAGGATGCATCAGGCGAGGTATTTCCAGCAAAGATAAGGAGGTGTTAGTACCGTTACACAAGGCACTGGTGAGACCTCATCTGGAATACTGTGTGCAGTTCTGGTCTCCCATGTTTAAGAAGGATGAATTCAAACTGGAACAGGTACAGAGAAGGGCTACTAGGATGATCTGAGGAATGGAAAACCTGTGTTATGAAAGGAGACTCAAAGAGCTTGGCTTGTTTAGTCTAACCAAAAGAAGACTGAGGGGGGATATGATTGCTCTCTATAAATATACCAGAGGGATAAATATCAGGGAGGGAGAGGAATTATTTCAGCTCAGTACCAATGTGGACACAAGAACAAATGGATATAAATGACACTAGGAAGTTTAGACTTGAAATTAGACGAAGGTTTCTAACCATCAGAGGAGTGAAGTTCTGCAACAGCCTTCCAAGGGGAGTAGTGGGGGCAAAAGACATATCTGGCTTTAAGACTAAGCTTGATAAGTTTATGGAGGGGATGGTATGATGGGATAGCCTAATTTTGGTAATTAATTTGGCAACTGATCTTTGATTATCAGCAGGTCAGTATGCCCAGTGGTCTGTGATGGGATGTTAGATGGGGTGGGATCTGAGTTACTACAGAGAATTCTTTCCTGGGTGCTGGCTGGTGAGTCTTGCCCACATGCTCAGGGTTTAACTGGTCGCCATATTTGGGGTCGGGAAGGAATTTTCCTCCAGGGCAGATTGGCAGAGGCCCTGGAGGTTTTTCGCCTTCCTCTGCAGCATGGGGCACAGGTCACTTGCTGGAGGATTCTCTGCAGCTTGGGGTCTTTAAACCACAATTTGAGGACTTCAATAACTCAGACATAGGTTAGGGGTTTGTTACAGGAGTGGGTGGATGGGTGAGATTCTGTGGCCTGCACTGTGCAGGAGGTGAGACTAGATGATCATAATGGTCCCTTCTGACCTTAAAGTCTATGAGTCTATGAGCACCAAAGGAACGTGGAGTAGCCTGGTGATGGCTGATAGAGCAGCAGTCAGTGAGAGTGCAAAGTGTACTGCAGCGTTCCTCACGTTTGGCCATGAACTATGGACCCCAGCAAACCTCTTATATGGGATTCTGAGGAGGAACAAGAGAATTTGGACCACATGGAAACCCTACAATCCAAAATTGAAGGTGCAAACACTTTTGCTAGAGAACATTTAAGGATAGTCTCTGGTAAAATGAAAAAACTCTATGGTGCAAGGTCAGACAGGGAACTGTTAAAAGAGGGGATCTGGTCAGGTGCCACAATCCTAGGGGAAGGCAGAGTAGGAGCCCTAAGCTGGATAAACCATGGGAGAGACCCCATATGGTACAGGCTTGAATAAAAAGTGGTGGAAAGGGTATAGTTGGGTCCCAAGACTATACCCAAAGTTACTCAGAAAGACCACCTGAGAAGGTAGCAGGGGCCCAGGATTTCAGCATGGCTGTCTTCACCAGCTGATGGAACTGGGGCTGGAAAAGTTGTGAGAGATGAATTTCCCATTAGAACAAAATGGGCAAAGTCTGTCCCAGCCAGCATATTTCACAAAAACCGGAGACTCCTCGAACCTCCTCTGCAAAGCAGGCAGCCTGCCAGGGTGCTAAGGGGTCCTCCCTGCCCAGAACCCCTACTCTCTCTCCCACCCATGCAGCCCCAGCCCCAGCGACTGGTCTGGAGGGTTGGAGCGGAGCAGGGCTAGACCCATAAACGCAGGGTGCTAGGCTGAGTGGGACACAGGCAGGTTTGGTTGGTGGGGTAGTGCCAGAGCAGCCATTGGCACAGAGGAGCTAAGTCCTGCCATGGCCCCTTCCCAGCCTAAACAAGCTGAGCAGGGACCTGCTGGAGATGGTTTCCTCTGGGAGGAAGCAAAGGTGGAACCGGGCAGGCTGCCTGCCGCGATGGCAGTACAGGCAGTGGAGAGCAGGGAGCTCCATGAGGAGCAGCTCCATGGTCAGGCACTTGCTACAGCTGTCTGAAGAGGAACTAAGCCTGAATCTTAGAGTCATCGACATGCCAGGGATCTCCAGAGGTCATTGAGTCCAGCCTCCTGCACTGAGGCAGGACCAAGTAAGCTTAGACCATCCCGGCCAGGTGTTTGTCCAGCCTGTTCTTAAAACCCTGCAGTGATGGGGATTCCACAGCCTCCCTGGGCAGCCTGTTCCAGAGCTGAACTACCCTGAGAGTCAAAGTTTTTCCTAACATCTCACCTAACTCTCCCTGCTGCAGACTAAGCTGATTCTGTCTTGTCCTGCCTCCAGTGGACCTGGAGAACAGTAGATTCCTGTGCTCTTTATAACAGTCCACATCTTATTTGGAGACTGCTCTCAGATTCCCATCCCATCCCCCCGGTCTTCTTTTCTGAAGACTAAGCAGGCCCAGTTTTTTTTAACCTTTCCTCACAGATCAGGTTTTCTAACCCGTTGATCATTTTTGTTGCTCTCCTCTGGACTCCCTCCACTTTATCCACATCTTTGCTGAAGTGTAGTGCCCAGAACTGCACACAAACAATGCTCCAGCTGAGGCCTCACCAGCACTGAGTAGAGCAGGACAATTACCTCCTGTGTCTTACCTACAACAATCCTCTTAATGCACCCACAATGTTATTAACTTTTTTTTGCAAATGCTTCACTTTGGCGACTCATATTCAGTGGGATCCACTATAACCCCCAGATTGGCTAGGTAGTAGTACTGCTAAAAACAGTTATTCCCTATTGTGATTGTTCCCTCCTAAGTGAAGTACTTTGCACTTGCCTTTGTTGAATTTCATCTTGTTGAATTCAGACCAGTTCTCCAACTTGTCACGGTCATTTTCAATTCTAATCCTGTCCTCCAAAGTTCTTGCAACCTCTTCCAGCTTGGTATCATCTGAAAATTTTATATCAGACTCTCCACTCCATTATCAAAGTAATTAATGAAAATCTGGACTAGTACCAGACCCAGGTGTGAAGAGGGGTGTGCCCCAAACAAGGCAAAACAGGCTCAGTTTAGTTAGTTAACCTGGGGTAGAGCTGGGGGGTGAGAGAGGCTGGTTGATAATGGAGCCCAGCGGAGAAGGAACAGGGGGAGCTGGCATAAAGCCAGGGACTTGGCTGCAGAGGCAGTAATCTGCACTTAGTCCCTAGGCGAAGGGAGGGGTGTTTGGGCAGCGACTCCCTGGGAGGGGGGCAGGTGTGGACAGACAGCTCCTGAAAGGCTCTTCTGGGACTGAGACCTAGTCTACACTACAGCATTAGGTGACCGTAAGGCAGCTTACATCAACCTATGTCAGTGTCCACACTCCAGCCTTCCTCTTGCTGACGTAAGTGCCCTACTACACTGACATAACTCCATGTGATGGGGTGCGACTCACCACTGCAGCACCTCCTGCTGGCTGTCCTGGGGATTAGCTCTGTTTGCCAGTGCACTCTTCTGGTGATGTCTTGCCACCATCACTTCTTTTGCTCCTGGGCCCAGGTCACTCCTAGGACCACGGCATTCTCTTCATGACACAGCCCTCCGGCTGTGCCACACTCTGTGCTCCTCCCTTCCGGGGGAATATCCTAGTCCCTTAGTCCTGTCACTTCCTCAGTGGTGAGTGGGGGCACTGCCCACTCCTGCCCACTACTCTGGGTCTTGGCCCAGGGACCATGTACATAGCAGCCACATGCTGTGTCCCCTCCAACACCTCAGTCTACTTCCCTGGGCCCCTTCCTTGTAGCCACAGCACTTTCTCCACCCTTGTCTCAGGGCCTTAGCATGCCAGCAGCTCACTCTCACTCCCCTGATCCTGCCCAACACCGCTCTGTCCCAGGTGCTAGCTTTCTTCCTCCTGCAAGGCAGCCAGTCCTCCCTTCTTGAGCTCCAGGGACCAACTGCTGCTGCTCTGCTCCATAGTCCTCCTTATATGGGCCAGCCCAGCCCTGATTGGCTGCTCCTTGCAGCCCCCTTCTAATTGGCTGCCTCCTGCACAGACTCCCTAGGGCTCTATTAACCCCTTATGGGCCAGTGTGGGGCCATCACACTCCACTTCCACGAGAGGGGTGGAGCCTATGTCAGTATCTGTGTAGATGCTGCCTTACTTACATCAGCTGTTGGCTGTCATTCTTGTCAATTTCATAGCTCCTTGCCAGAGGCATCATTTTGAGGGGTAGGGGGGCTCCTGACACTCCCTGAGTTTCATACAGGAGGTCTGGGAGCTCCCAGGCGGAGCTCTTCCCTTCAGCACAGCATCAACATGGGATGGGAGTTCTGCAGAGAAGAGGTGCCCAGGGGCAGGGAACCAGTATTTTATTTACAAACAGAGGCAGGGAGATTAAGATAAGAAAGGGCTGGTGATTAAATTAAGGATCTGGACATAGATAGATGAGCCTGTAAAACAGGGGGCCCTCTGCAAAGGTTTGGGGGGGGTGTTGAAGAGAGAATGCAAGGGACTTGGAAGAAATACAACCAAGCCCTCTGAGCCAAGGTTATATTCAGAAAAGAAGGAGTTTAGGGGTATAGGTGAAAAGAAGGGGCCAAAACCCAGGGAATAGAGAGGTTCCCACTCTACCTGTGGTATTTATGTGGCCCCATCACCGTAGTATCTGAGCACCTCAGAAGGTCTAAGCTATTTCTTCTCCCAGCCCCTCGGTGGGACAGAGCAGGGACGTTATCTCCATTGTACAGATGGGGCACTGAGGCACACACAGACTAAAGTCCAGACTTTCAAAGGTATTTAGGCACCTAGTGGGATTTTCAAAAGCACCTACAAGGTTAAGTTCTTTGTAAACCCCACTAGATGCCTAGCTGCATCTCTGGGTGCCTAAAAAGGCTTTGAAACTCTGTCCCTAGGCACTTGTCTGAGGTCATACAGGAAGTCCATGGGGGAAAATAGCACCCAGGTCTCTCAGGGCTAGCTCCCCATCCACTGGACCAGCCTCTCTTTGCTGCATGTTGCATAAAAGGAGGACTCAAATAGATGGGAGCAAAACCAAGAAGGGCAGTTCTCTGTGTCTACAGCAAACGGTCCCAGGAGATTGGGAAGGATGTCATGGTTGACAGCATGAAAAGCAGCATGGAGTTCAGGAAGGATGAAGAATGAGAGTCAAATGAGAGATTATTTAACCCCCAATGGGTGGCAGGTTCTGCCCCAGGCTGGGTTGTACAGTGTCAAAGTTAGACTCAGGACTCAGTTTGTCAGACCACTCTGTTTTATTAGCACAGCGCTCTGCTAATAACACCCAGATAATGTGAGCACCATGCAAGACACAAACTATCTTATTTATACAGATAAAAGGGTGAGAACTTAACAAGATAACAAAGGAAGCAGAATCTGAGAAGTTTACCTGGGCTAGGCATGCATATCTTATTTCCTTACTAACTATTACCCATCTTCTGTTAATGTTTCGCCATTAGCACCATTGTTTATGCCTAATGTTTCTTTTCCCGGCACCTGTATTTCAACATTTCTTATTTCTGCTTAAAGGTACATACAACATTTCTTTAATCTATTCTTATTTTTACAATATAATTCATTCTACTTTCACAACAGCAATGGCTGCCGTGCAATTTTAGATTTTAACTGAAAGCCATTTTGTTTTGTCATATTTTGTTCTGAGTTGGAGAAAAGGAAGGAAAGAGAAAGTGTCATCTGAGTATCAGCTGTGATTATACATCAAATTCTTAGGGTTTCAGCTGTATCCAGGCCAATTCCAGAACAAAGAACAAAAACTGCACCCACAGAGTCCATAAAGTCAATGATCAGTGTCAGGATTTGTATTATTCCCTGGGCACCATCTCTGTGCTCAGCACTGTCCAGAATATGCCAGAAAATGTACTCCCTGAGCCAATGCTATAAAATGTGTAGCCCGGGATAAGATGGCTCAGATATTTAAGTATGAAGTGTAGAGCTGAGCACTTGCTAATATCTATGAGTGGAGGCACTGATGGGAATAGAAGTTTTACTTGACTAAGGACTAGAAGATTTGACCCTCCAACTCTCTTTCAAGAGGAAGAGCTGCCCAGAGCTCCTGTGTCTGTTTATTTTCCTTTCCTGCCTTCAGTGGCCCTGATATAGCTCAGAAGTCTCAATTTTTTTCTCAACTTTAAAATGTGTTTGGTTTTACATATTCTCCTGTGAGAACTGCAATTCAGTCACTGTAGTGTTGTGTTTAAGAGCCTTCTGGAAAGTAACTAGCCTTTTAAACAGAAGTGAAAGCAGTGTTACCAGCTCTCATGATTTTGTCATGAGTCTCATGATAATTGTTTTCCTTAAAGCCCCTGCTCCTGGAGTCAAGTGACATGTGATGATTTAAGCCTTCATTCTTAAAGAAAAATGAAGTTTCTAGCCCTCGTGGCCATGGAGAAAGCTTCAAAATGTGACCCTGTAGAGGAGTGGACTCACCCCTGTGGCACCTCCTGCTGGTGACTCCTGGGAATTAGTTCATTCCAGCTCTAGACCCTCTGCAGGCCAGTGATCCACCTGTCCTCTGGCCCCCATGTCCCTCCCTGGACCCCGGTGCCCTTTTACATGGGGTGCTGCCCCCCCCAGCAGTAACCCCTTTCTCTCAGGGTCTCCCCTCCCCAGGGAACCCCCACCCTCTATCCCCACCTTGCCTCAGTATATGGCTACTGCCAGTCATTGTCTAGCCCCACGTCCTGGGGCAGACTGCAGTATCAGCCACTCATCACTGGCAAGGAGGGTTTGGACCTGCTGCCTTGGCCTACCCCTGGGCTGCCCTTGCAGTACCTTTTAGTCCAATGCTAGGCCACAGCCTGGGGCTTTCCAGGCTGGAGCTCCCCAGCTCCCTCTGCCTTTCCCCAGCCCTGCTCCACTCAAGTACCCTGTCTCTAGTGCCCTGCAGCCAAATCCTTTTCCCTCTACAGGCAGAGGGAGACTCTGTGGGCTTCTGGCTCACAGCCTCTTATAGGGGCCTGCTGGGCCTGATTGGGGCTTGGCCATAGCTGAGGCTGCTTTCCCCAATCAGCCCAGGCTTACTGCCCCAGCCTCAGCCATCTCCCAGGGCTGATCCAAGCCCCGAAGGGCAGGAGCAGGAGACCACCCTGCTACAGACCCCAGTGCGGCCCTGTGGATCCTCCCCTTAGGCTGGGGGGGGATCCGTTAGCATGGGGCGGGCTTCCGCCCGCCCCCTCTCCCGGATAACCCAATAGTACAGACCCCAGTGCACCCTAAAGATTAAAAAAAGCAGAAGGCAAAGAACAAGAACACCACAGCTATTATATTTACATAATCTCATGACTTTAAAGCTAATCTCATGATTTTTTGGTGAGTCTGATTCATGATTTTTGAACATTTGGGGTTGCAGTACTATGAAAGTGACTTGAAACTGTCAGTTTCACTCCTGTTTAAGGTCAGTTTCTAGTCTATTATTTGTAGTGAAGTAACACCCCTAGAGCTCCAGGCAGGTGCAGTATGAACTCATGGGGCACTGCCCTAGTAGGATATTTCCAAGAGTTAAATGATCTATTCCAAAGCATGGGGAACTGCAAAAGGGTGATAGAAAGTAACCTAGATTGTTCACAATTGTTTCAATTGTTGTATTCAAGAGTTAGTCGCAAAGTAAGAATATACATTAAATTTTTAAATGTAACCAGTGTCCCTTAAGTGACTTGACACAAGATGTCAGAACATAGACTATCAGGGTTGGAAGAGACCTCAGGAGGTATCTAGTCCAACCCCTTGCTCAAAGCAGAACCAATCCCTAGATTTTTACCCCAGCTCCCTAAATGGCCCCCTCAAGGATTGAACTCACAATGCTAGGTTTAGGAGGCCAATGCCCAAACCACTGAGCTATCCCTCCCCCCATTGCATGTTAGTATTAGAGCTGAGTGGGTCTAATACTTGTTTATTTTTCTTTATATAGTAATTAGATAAAGTGCTCCTGTCAGCTAATTTCCAATTTAATATCTGCAAAAAAAAAAAAAAAAAAAGAAAGAAAGAAACCCCTAGAGTTTTCAGGTACCTAAATAGCTCCTGGAGTTTAAAGTTTTCTCCCCACACCAAATCTGAAGTGACGCCCCTGCAGCTGGAGCTGTGAAACTGACAAAGGCTGGTATGCTCCCTGCTGTGAACCCTGTGCCGGGGGGGGGCTCCAGCTAGAGCCCGGCTACCCCCCGCCCCTCCCGGGCTCTCTGCTCCCTGCTGGGAGTCCAGCTGCCAGCCTGACTGTCTCCCCTTGGCTTCTCTGCTCCCTGCCAGGAGCCCAGGTGCCCCACAGGCTCCTGGCACAGAGTTCCGAGCCTGGTCTGCTGCTGGGCTCCTGGCAGGGAGTTGAGGGCCCAGAAGGAGGGCGTCAGGCTCCCAGTGGGGAGCAGAGAGACCGGGGGGAGGGGCTGCCGGGATCTCAGTGGAGAGATCTGAGCAGAGCTGAGAGCTGGGGCTCTCAGCCCCCCACATAGGGTGACCAGATGTCCCAATTTTATAGGGACAATACCGATTTTTGGGGCTTTTTCTTATATAGTCACCTATTACCCCCCACCCCCTGTCCTGATTTTTCACACTTGCTATCTGGTCACCTACCCCCACCCACTGCCCTCTGAAGTCAGTGGAAGCGCTGCTGTCGAGGATGTGCACCGCGACAGAAGGAGGGTAGCGCGGACATGAAAAACCACACTAATTACTGTGGTGTCTGCAAGTCGACCTAATGGGTCTATTTACGTTTGTAATGTAGACGTGCCCTGAGAGACAAAGGGGGCAGCGTGGGATGGAGCTCAAGGAAGCAGGGACGAGTGAAGCCCAGGCTTAGAATCAGAGAACTGCAGGGTTGGAAGGAACTGCAAGGACCATAGAGTCCTACCCCCTGCCAAGATGCAGGGTTTGTTGTGGCTAAACCGTCCAAGACAGATGGCTCCAGCCTCCTCTTGACAGCCTCCAGGGAAGGAGCTTCCACAACCTCCCTATAGGGCCAGATTAATCTTCTGTGGGCCCCAGCACCCAGACTGTGGCCCTGCCCCACACTCTGCCCATGTTCCCCCCAAGGCCCTGCCCATGCTGCGCCCGAAATCCCCCATCTCTGCTCAGCATCTTCCCTCTGATGCCAACACTTTGGAGGCTAAAGGTAAAATTCAGCGGGATCTTGATAAGTTGGAGAATTGGGCTACAGACAGAATGAAATGGAGAGAGATAAATCGTGGTGTCCCCCAGGGGTCTGTACTGGGCCCAGTCCTATTCAACATATTCATAAATGATCTGGGAAAAGGGGTAAACAGTGAGGTGGCAAAATTTGCAGACAATGTAAAATTACTCAGGATAGTTAAGTCCAAAGCAGACTGCGAGGAGTTATAAAGGGATCCCCTGCAAGGGTAATAGGAAGGGGAAAGGAATGCAGGAGAGCTGGTATCAGAGGGGTCGCCGTGTTAGTCTGGATCTGTAAAAGCAGCAAAGAGTCCTGTGGCACCTTATAAACTAACAGACGTATTGGAGCATGAGCTTTCGTGGGTGAATCCCCACTTCGTCGGATGCATGTATTCACTCACGAAAGCTCATGCTCCAATATGTCTGTTAGTCTATAAGGTGCCACAGGACTCTTTGCTGCTTTTACAGGAGAGCTGGCTGTATTTTAAAGAAGCCTTATTGAGGGCGCAGGAATAAACCATCCTGATGTGCAGAAAGAATAGCAAATATGGTAGGTGACCAGCTTGGCTTAACAGAGAAATCTTCAGTGAGCTTAAACACAAAAAGGAAGCTCACAAGAAGTGGAAACTTGGACAGATGACTAGGGAGGAGTATAAAAATATTGCTCGAGCATGCAGGGGTGTAATCAGGAAGGCTGAAGCACAATTGGAGTTGCAGCTAGCCAGGGATGGGACGGGTAACTGTGACATATGTCCAGAAAGGGTTAAACATGGTCTCTTAATGCCCCTACTCTACTTGATGACATCTTCATCATCTGGACCCATGGAAAAGAAGCCCTTAAGGAATTCCACCAGGATTTCAACAATTTCCATCCCACCATCAACCTCAGCCTGGACCAGTCCACACAAGAGATCCACTTCCTGGACACTACAGTGCAAATAAATGATGATCACATAAATACCACCCTATACTGGAAACCTACTGACAGCTATACTTACCTACATGCCTCCAGCCTTCATCCAGACCACATCACACGATCCATTGTCTACAGCCAAGCTCTAAGATACAACCATATTTGCTCCAATCCCTCAGACAGAGACAAACACCTACAGGATCTCTATCAAGTGTTCCTAAAACTACAATACCCACCTGCTGAAGTGAAGAAACAGAATGACAGAGCCAGAAGAATACCCAGAAGTCACCTACTCCAGGACAGGCCCAACAAAGAAAGTAACAGAACGACACTAGCCCAAATAAATCTGTTAGTCTTTAAGGTGCCACCGGACTCCTTGTTGTTTTTGTGGATACAGACTAACACTGCTACCCCCTGATACTTGACTAGCCGTCACCTTCAGCCCCCAACTAAAACCTCTCCATCGCATCATCAAGGATCTACAACCTATCCTGAAGGACGATCCCTCACTCTTACAGATCTTGGGAGACAGGCCAGTCCTCACTTACAGACAGCTTACAGACAACCTGAAGCAAATATTCACCAGCAACCACACACCACACAACAAAAACACTAACCCAGGAACCTATCCTTGCAATAAAGCCCGTTGCCAACTCTGTCCACATATCTATTCAAGGGACACCATCATAGGACCTAATCATATCAGCTACACTTTCAGGGGCTCGTTCACCTGCACATCTACCAATGTGATATATGCCACAGGAAAAATTAAATAAAATAAAAACTGAAAATGAAGGGTCCTATTTATACATTGCTCTAGTAACTTCCCAGCTATCGAAGTTCCCCGGCTCCTCCTTTCCACCCTTTTTTAAGACTGGCATTACAATAGCCCTTCTCCTGTCTTACGGAACCTCTTCTGTCACGAATTTGCAAATATTATTGCCAGTGGCTTTGAGATTTCTTCAGCTAATTCCTTCAGTTCCCTGGTGAATTGCATCCAGCTCTGCTGACTTGAATTCATTCAGGTTGGTCAGAAGATCTCTGAACTATCCTGAGCTGCATCCCTTCCCCTTTATTGTCTATGTAACTTCACTAGTTGGCTTTAATCCAGCTCCTGGGAAAAATTCTCTCTCTTTAGAAACATCTCTAAACTCAACTCAGACTCCAAGCAAATGGTAAGTCCATCCCGTCCCTGGTAAGGGCTGGTGTACACTTGGGGCGGTGGGCGGGGAGGGGATCGATCTAAGATACACAACTTCAGCTATGCAAATAGCGTAGCTGAAGTCGAAGTATCTTAGTTTGACTTACCTGGCCGTCCTCACGGTGGTGAGTCGACCGCCGCGGCTCCCCCGTCGATGCTGCTTACTCCTCCTGCCGAGGTGGAGTATGGGCATCGATTCGCGGATCGATTTATCGCATCTAGATGAGACACGATAAATCGATCCCCAATAGACCGATTACTACCCGCCGATCCGGCAGGTAGTATAGAGGTACCCTAAGTTAGTCAATGTTCCATTCTCCTCACTGCACTTTGCGGCATGGCCACAGGGATAACATGGTGTCTGCTGGCCAAGAGAGAACTGACTCCCAACACTCAGACCTTCCCATCAAATGCCCCTACCAGCAGCCCCCTCCTTTTCCCCGGGGGATATTTAGCAGGCGCTGGTTCAGGAGTTATGGAAATGATTTGCTGGTGACTCCGTGTAGCTGTCCCAGTAGGACGGTTCAGAGTCCAGCCTGCCCATGCTGAGGTTTCATTAATCATACTGTGAGATGAGATGTGGCTCCTCACACTGTGAAAAGAGGCTCTGGGCCTCTAAGGACACTCGCCACTGCTCCCATTTGTCCCTAATCACTGGGGTATTCAGTGGATGCTACACTAGGCAATCGGCTTCCACCACCTGGGGCCGCGTCACTGCACAGCCTCACTCTGCCTCCTAAGCCAAGACTCCTGGGATCAGTTTCTTGCAGCTCAGACCTGCTCATCTTGTGTCTCTGCTGCCTCCTGGCAGCGCAAGGACAGACATAGCCAAGATTGACAATCAGCAGGAATAAACCACAGGGTCAAAGGGTGAGGGAGCTGGAGCACTGCAGAGGAAAGTGGGTGCTTCTACTCCACAGAATCTAGACTCCAAGAGCTGAGAGTTACTTTGAACCCTGAGGTGATTCTGAGAACAGCCAGCAGGAGGATGCTGCGGTTAATGGGATAATTAGATGTTACTGTGGGCACCCCACAGCGAGGGCTCAACCGTCAGAGCTCTCTCGCATGGCCTAAGGCTTAACTCCTTAATCACTACACTGCTCATTAAACCTTTTATAATTGACTTACACCGCTAGGGACAAGCTGCCAATTGCCAAAGCAGTGTTTGTGTCCTACCCCTTAAACGCTGGCCACGGTGACTGGATGCTCCCCAACATCCCCAGCCTGCTCACAAAGCTGTTCACTCTGCTTTTAGAGTAGCAGCCGTGTTAGTCTGTATCCGCAAAAAGAACAGGAGTCCTTGTGGCACCTTCGAGACACATTTATTTACAGCCCACTTCATCAGATGCACAGAATGGAACATATAGTAAGAAGATATATGTACATACAGAGAACATGAAAAAGTGGAAGTAGGCAGACCAACTGTAAGAGGCTAATTAATTAAGATGAGCTATTATCAGCAGGGGAAAAAAAACTTTTGTACTGATAGTCAAGATAGCCCATTCCAGACAGTTGACAAGAAGCTGTGAGGATACTTAACATGGGGAAATAGATTCAATGTGTGTAATGACTACAGCCCACTTCATCAGATGCACAGAATGGAACATATAGTAAGAAGATATATGTACATACAGAGAACATGAAAAAGTGGAAGTAGGCAGACCAACTTTAAGAGGCTAATTAATTAAGATGAGCTATTATCAGCAGGAGAAAAAAAACTTTTGTACTGATAGTCAAGATAGCCCATTCCAGACAGTTGACAAGAAGCTGTGAGGATACTTAACATGGGGAAATAGATTCAATGTGTGTAATGACCCAGCCACTCCCAGTCTCTATTCAAACCCAAGTTAATGGTATCTAGACAGACCAGTCCTTGCTTAAAGACAGCACCCCAACCTGAAGCAAATACTCACCAGCAACCACACACCACACCACAGAAACACTATCCCAGGAAACCATCCTTGCAACAAAGCCTGATGCCAACTCTGTCCACATATTTATTCAAATGACACCATCATAGGACCTAATCACATCAGCCATGCCATGAGGGGCTCATTCATCTGCACATCTACCAGTGTGATATATGCCACCATGTGCCAGCAATGCCCCTCTGCCATGTACATTGGCCAAACCGGACAGTCTCTACGCAAAAGAATAAATGGACACAAATCAGACATCAGGAATCATAACATTAAAAAACCTCTCTGGCCCTTCAGTAACAGATTTAAAGGTGGCAATTTTGCAACAGAAAAGCTTCAGAAACAGACTCCAATGAGAAACTGCTGAGCTTGAATTAATATGCAAACTAGATCCCATTAACTTTGGTTTGAATAGAGACGGGGAGTGGCTGGGTCATTACACAGATTGAATCTATTTCCTCATGTTGAAGCAGCAAAGAATCCTGTGGCACCTTATAGACTAACAGATGTTTTGCAGCATGAGCTTTCGTGGGTGAATACCCACTTCTTCGGATGCAAGCAGTGGAAATTTCCAGGGGCAGGTGTGTATATATAAGCAAGCAAGAAGCAAGCTAGAGATAACGAGGTTAGATCAATCAGGGAGGATGGGGCCCTGTTCCAGCAGCTGAGGTGTGAAAACCAAGGGAGGAGAAACTGGTTCTGTAATTGGCAAGCCATTCATGTTAAGTATCCTCACACCTTCTTCTGAACTGTCTAAAATGGGCCATCTTGATTATCACTACAAAAGTTTTTTTCTCCTGCTGATAATAGCTCATCTTAATCAATTAGCCTCTTACAGTTGGTCTGCCTATTTCCGCTTTTTCAGGTTCTCTGTAGCCCATGAAAGCTTATGCTCAAATAAATTTGTTAGTCTCTAAGGTGCCACAAGTCCTCCTGTTCACTTAGCTTTTGTGCAGTTTGAGCACCCCAGAGACATTTCAAAACACCCATAATCCTTCCAGCTCTCTCCAAAGGCCTGTCCACAGCATGGTATAACAGCAGCCAGGCTTGCATCCTAGACCACAGGAGAAAGGGAGGGTCCCCTTTGCAATCCTCTTCCATTCCTCCCCAACTTACTAGGGTTATAGCTGTGTTTCTACACACTGGGGCCTGTGCTGCATTTTAAAAAGACTGCTCCCAATAGGCAGATGATTGTAGGCAATGAGTTCACATGCTCACCCCTGTCCAGAGAATCACTGAAATGTATACTCCTGGCGGAGTCCTGCTCCACTGTGCAATGCAGAATTTGCACAGAAATTAACGTTCTGCTCAGAATTTCCTTTTTCCTCTACAGAAATGGGCCACAGTGCTGCTGGCCACCAGGGCCAGCTGGTCTTGGCAGAGCCCAGCTCGCAGATGCTGCTGGATGTTGGGGGGAGGAGCTGGAGGGTACCCAGCAGTTGCAGTTCTCAGCATGCCCTGAAGGAAGCAGGGGTCATGCCAGAAATTCCACACAAGCCTGGGACTAAGCATCTATGAGTTGTGTTGAGTGTCTCATCACCATTAACCTTTTTAGTGAAGACTGAAGCAAAATACGCATTAAATACCTCAAGCTTCTTGATGTTACAGTTCTTAGCTCTGCTTTGCCACTAAGTAGAGGATCCACACTTGCCTTCATCTTTTTCTTGCTCCTAATGTATTCAAAGAACCTCTTATTGCCTTTCTATCCCTTGCTAGGTGTAACTCATTTCGTGTCTTTGCCTTTCTGATTTTGTGCTGTTCTATTATCCTCAGAAATTTATCCAGGTTTCCACTTTGTGTATCATTCCGCTTTGATTTTCAGGTCATTAGAAAGCTCCTGATGGAGCCACATTGGCCTCTTACTATATGGCCCATCGTTCCTTCGCATTGGGTTAGTTTGCAGTTGTGCCTTTAATATTGTCTCCTTGAACAGCGCTCCTCTCCTGAACTCCTTTTTTCCTTAGATTTTCTTCCCGTGGGACCTCACTTCTTCAGAGAAATATTGTTGTGATATGAATAGGGCATAGCTACGATATGTTTTATGCAAGATGGGTCACGTAAGGTATCACCGAAAAGGTTATGATCTATTGAATGTGTTTATCCAATTTGTATGCTTGTATCATTTCTGTATCTGAAGTTAGGAATATTGACTATGTAACAATTACGTCTGTGTGTATTTGGGGGAACGCCCACCAGACAGTAGGCAATCAGCCACAATGGGCCATTAGGAAGAACAATAAGCTTTGGAAGGTACTAATCTCCCGCCTTCCTGAGAAGCTCCTGGGGTTGCTGCTTTTACACTGCAGGCTCAGGTGACAGTGTCACCTGGCACTAGACCTCTATCTTGGGCTTTCAGTGTTTTTCCATTAAGAGGGGGTGGGGGAGGGCAGAATGGGAAACAAAAGATTCCTGCCTTATATAAATTCTATGTAAGGCTGGGCAGTAAGTCAATCAGGACTCTCTCCATTGCCTCCCTGTCCAAGAAGGAAGATTTCTAAAAACCTCTGAAGGGAAAGGCAGGGGCTGAGTCCAGGCTGAGACAGGGGCCCAGTTTGTAAAGAGAAATAACTGGAACTCTAAGCTACGGAAACGCTGCAACCTGCCTAAAGCAACATTTAGGGTGAGAAATTACATTATGTAACCTGTTTCTTGAGTGTATTAAGCTTAGTTTGCATGTTTTGTTTTGTTTGCTCAGTAATCTGCTTTGTTCTGTTTGCTATCCCCTATAACACATCTGGGAATCGAAATTGCATGGTGGGCCATGAATGCTCAGAAAATTGGGGTTGGAGTGTGGGAGGGGGTGAGGGCTCTGGTTGGGGATGCGGGCTCTGGGGTGGGACCAGAAATGAGGAGTTCAGGGTGAGGGAGGGGGCTCCGGGCTCTGGGGTGGGGTTGGGGATGAGGGGTTGGGGGTGCAGGAGGCTGCTCTGGGCTGGGATCAAAGGATTTGGAGGGCAGAAGGGGGATCAGGGCTGGGCCAGGGGGTTGGGGTGCAGGGAGAGGTTCAGAGGTGCAGGCTCTGAGTGGGGCTTACCTCAAGCAGCTCCCAGAAGCAGCAGCATGTTCCTTCTCTGGTTCCTACGCAGAGGTGTGGCCAGGCAGGTCTGTGCTCTGCCCCGTCTGCCGGCACCGCCCCTGCAGCTCCCATTGGCTGCGGTTCATGGCCAAGGGGATCTGCAGGAGTGGCACTTGGGATGGGGGCAGCGTGCAGAGCGGAGCCCCATGGCTGCCCTTACACATAGGAACTGGAGGGGAGCCATGCCACTGCTTCTGGGAGCCATGTGGAATGGCCCCCGACCCTGCTCCCCGGCTGGAACGCTGTAGCACCGGAGCTGGGCAAGCCTCAGACCCTACTCCCTAGCGGGAGCGCAAGGGCCAGATTAAAACAGCTGGTGGATAGTTTGCCCACCGCTGCCTTAGAATCATGTAAAATTTACTTTTTGTAGTTAATAAACTTATTTCTTGTTTATTTCAAAACCCAGTTTGTGCAGTGGGTGGGGGAGGGCAAAAAGCTGGGCATATCTCTCTCCACATTGAGGGAGAGGGCACATTTTTATGCGCGTCCGCTGTGCAGATCTTTCTATACCCGTGCAAGACAATATTATTTTGGGTTTATACCCCAAAGGAGGAGTGCACGTGAGTGCTGGCCATTCTCCTAGCTACGTCATCCCACACGCAGTTGATTTCAGTCTGTGTCTGCAGCTGGGTGTGGCCATACCTGGGGTGTGCTGGAGAAGGCTTGAGAGCCTGGCACAGCAAGAACAGGGGCAGGAAACCCAGGCTGGTGGAACGAGCAGGACTCAGTGAGACCCCAGCACTTCAGGAGTGGGGTCCAACCCACCACACTCACCTACCAGTTTGAGTTTGTTCCATCTGTCCTTATTTTGCTGCTCACTCTTTCCTTTCCTTAGACTCATGAAATCTATCACCTATCCATGCCCCAGAAGATCACGAAGGAGGCTCATGTTCAGCTGCAGGTCACAAGAAGGCCTTAGTCTTCTGACCCTCACTATCTCTCCCACTTGCTTGTTGACAACACTAGATGAGGCACTCTTGATTACCTGGAGGTTACCTGGCAACAAGATGGCGTGGGTCCAGTGTGTCGATTTGGTCACTACAAATTAATCCTGCCAAACTGGAAATGTCTCTCCCCACCAAACACCAATGCTTGGCTCAGTGATGTGGCTGACCTCACATCTAACCAATGACTGGCATTCTGCAGGAGGAGAATGCCTGAAAAATTCAAAGCAATGTGGGCTGAAGATATATATGTTGCTTCCCTCCCTTTATTGTAACCTTCTTTACTTATATTGTATATTGTGATGACTCCGGTATTTTTGTGTATCTGTTGGGTTTGGAAAAAATAGTAAATGATACATACCCCCAAAAACCACTAGATGGTGCAATAGACTAAGGCATGAGCCAAGTTCAGCAAACAGCTAGTGAAATCTTCACAATATATTTGGGGGATTTGGCAGCTTTTCCTCTCTGGGAACTGATCCCAGCTTCCCCCAAACTGTATATTATCCTTCTGTTTGCTGAACAGCTTGTGGGAACACATTCGACCCCGTAGGTTTACACAAACTCTCTTAGCAGAGTACTCGTTCCAGTACTCTGTATCTATGTGAATGGTCACCCTAAGCCATAGGGGACAGCTTCTGTTCTGTAACTGGGTGAGTTAAGGAGAAATTATTGGGAGCTGAATCTCTCATGGACGAGGTGGAGAGCATCTAAGAGAAAGACTTGGTCAACAGCTAAACATTAGATTGACCTAGCAACATTGCTCCAGGCTGAATAAACAACCAACCAAACAAAAAACACACCATGTGCGACAGATCAGCCTAATCCTCTGTGTAGACACAGCTAGGTTGACAGAAGGATTCCTAGCTACTGCCTCTAGAGAGCACCTACATCAATGGAAAGGACCCTCCATTGATGCAGGAAGCCTCTACATAGCACTACGCCTGCAGCGCCAGAGCTGTGCTGGTGGAGTGTAGACATACCCAGAGACTCAGGAGGCAGCAGGCCTAGGCCATGATTAAGCCTGTCCAGTCCTCTTTCGCACAGGAAAATACACTCTATTTGGCAACATCTGTGGACTCCAGATTGCAAAATAGCCGGGCTCCATGCCGACAGAGCGAAAGCTGTAAACTAACTGGATTGACTACAGAGTCTTATATTTACTGTTCCCTTGTCACATGTACCCATACAAATATGCAGTGCATGTGTGCACAGTCCCATTTGAAGAGGTGGTGCTCAGGTCTTCACCTGGCTCTTTGAATTGCCTACCTAAAATGTAAGATCTCGTGTGCAGTCCACCCTTTTACTGTGAGCCAAAGGCAGGGATGGAATCCATGGTCTTCACTATATGTCACATTGTCATTCCCAACATCTTCTCCCACTTACTTGAATGCACATCCCAGACAATTCCCCCACACATACGCACCATGTATAGTGAGCCAGGTCCCCACCAAGCAGTTTACATTCACCCAGTCTCCATCAATCAGGCTTCTGTGCCCAGGACACAGACTTTCAGTTATAATGTGAATAGCAGCTAAAACCCACCCTAAATCCAACATTTACAAAGTCAGTCCCTGGCTGTGGTGGACCCAGTCATGCCCCACCCTTTTGCCAAACATGGTCTTAGCAAGTGTATCATAGAATCATAGGGCTAGAGGGGACTGAATGGGTTATCTAGTCTAACCTCCTGCCAAGATGCAGGATTTGTTGTGTCTAAACAATCCAAGACAGATGGTTCTCTAGCCTGCTTTTGAAAACCTCCAGTGAAGGCGCTTCCACTACCTCCCGAGGCGTCTGTTCCATTGTCCTACTGTTCTGACAGGTAGGAAGTTTTTCCTGATATTTCATCTAAGTCTGCTATGCTGTAGTTTGAACCTATTGCCTCTTATCTTGCTTCTGTGGCAAGAGAGAATAAGTTTTCCCCATCTTTTTATGGCAACCTTTCAAACATTTGCTAATGGGGGGAGGGATAGCTCAGTGGTTTGAGCATTGCCCTGCTATTAAACCCAGGGTTGTGAGTTTAATACTTGAGGGAGCCACTTAAGCATCTGGGGCAAAAATCAGTACTTGGTCCTGCTAGTGAAGGCAGGGGGCTGGACTCAATGACCTTTTGGGGTCCCTTCCAGTTCTAGGAGATACAGCTATCATGTCCCCCCTTAGTCTCCTCTTTTCCAAACTAAACATACCCAGCTCCTTCAGCCTTTGCTCATATGGCTTGTGTTCCATCCCCCTGACTCTGGATCCTTTCCAGTTTCTCTGCATCCTTTCTATACATTGGTGACCTCCAGCTGAAGCCTAACCAGCACCGAGTAGAGTGGTACTATCGCCTCCCACGCCTTGCATGTTATGCCTCTTTTAATGCAACCTAAAATTGCATGTGCTTTTTTTTGCAATAGCATCACACTGCTGACACATGTTGAGGTTGTGATCCACCACAGCTGCCAGATCCTTCTCAACAGTGCTGCTGCCAAGCCAGTTATCTCCCATTCTCTATTTGTGCATTTGGTTTTTCTTCTCTACATGTAGCACCTGACATTTGTCTTTGTGGAATTTCATTTTGTTGTCTATAGCAGCATTTCTCAAACTGGGGTCCGCAAGGGTATTCCAGGGGTCTGATCAACTACTTCCCCTCCCTCCCAGCACCTCCTACACACCGGGGGGGAACATGCCACATGCAGGCAGTGCTGGGCGGGAGGTGGAGGAGCAGGGATGGGGTGCACTCAGAGGAGGAGGCAGAATCATGTCCGGGGCTGCCAGCACCACTGATCAACTCCTCCTCCTCCCTCCCATTGCCTCCTGCATGCCACAGAACAGCTGTTCAGTGGTGTGCAGGCAGCACTGGGAGGGAGGGGGAGGAGCGGGGATGGGGCTCACTCAGGGGAGGGGGCAGAAAGAGGCAGTGAAGAGGAGGGGCAGGGGTAGAGCAGGGGCGGGAAGAGGTGGGGCAGGGTGGGGTCTTGGGGGAAGGGGTGGAGTGGGGGTGGGGGCTGAGGATCAGGCTTGGGGCTCTGTGGAAAGTTTTAAATCAAAATGGGGGTCCTTGGGCTGCTAAAGTTTGAGAACCACTGGTCTCTAGCCCACTTCTGCAATTTATCAAGATCCCACTGATTTAGCTCTAGCCTCCAATGTGCTGGCACAGCCCCCTCCCCAGCTTTGTGTTATCTGCAGATTTGACCCGTATGCTCTCTACACCTACATCCAGATCAGGAATAAAGATGTTAAACCACATGGGACCCAGAACAGATCCCTGTGGAACCCCAGTGGAGACCTCCCGCCAATCCACCTTCATTCCATTAATCATTACTTTTTGTTTGTGGATGTTTCCCAATTGCATATCCACTTAATGGTAGTTCCGCCAAGCCCACGTTTCTCCTGCTTACTTATCAGAATGTCATGTGGGATGTGTCAAAAGCCTTGCTGAAATCCTGGTATATTCTGTCTACTGCATTCCCTCTATCCACCAAATCAGTTACCTTGTCAAAGAAGGAAATCAAGCTGGTTTGGCATGATTTGTTCTTGGTAAATACATGCTGGCTGCTAGTGATAGTCTGAAGAAGAGAAGAATGAGGGGGGATTTGATAGCTGCTTCCAACTACCTGAAAGGGGGTTCCAAAGAGGCTGGAGCTAGACTGTTCTCAGTGGTACCAGATGACAGAACAAGGAGCAATGGTCTCAAGTTGCAGTGGGAGAGGTTTAGGTTGGATATTAGGAAACACTATTTCACTAGGACGGTGGTGAAGCATGGGAATAGGTTACCTAGGGAGGCAGTGGAATCTCCATCCTTAGAGGTTTTTACGGCCCGGTTTGACAAAGCCCTGGCTGGGATGATTTAGTTGGGGTTGGTGTGACGTTCCCCAGTGTTATCTGGACCAGTGATCTGCTAGGTCACTTGACTCTGGGAGCCAACCTTACCCTGCTCTGCTGTGAGAACCCCTGGGCTGTTCATGCACAGCCTCTAGCATGTAAGCTGCTCCTTGGATTGTGCAACCAAATGACATTAACCAATATCTCCGGTCCCAGACGCAACCCTAGGAACCTCCGTCTTGCAGTGTAAAGTTATGCCTGCTGGACGCTGCAAGCTTATATGATTTCGTCAATTTAACAAAGAAATTGATATGTACCAGGCTTGTTATCCCAAGGGGAGTCTCTGACACACTTCAAACCAAATGCACTGCTTCAGGTAGAATAAACAAACAGATTAATTAACTATAAAGATAGATTTTAAGTGATTGTAAGTCAAAACATAAGTCAGATTTGGTCAAATGAAATAAAAGCAAAACACATTCTAAGCTGATTTTAACACTTTCAGTGCCCTTAAAAACTTAGGTGCTTCTCACCACAGGATGGCTGGTTGCCCCTTTGATCAGCGCTTCAGTCACTTGGTGGTGGTGTCTGTACCAGCTCAGCACCTCCACTGAGCAGCAGACCCACACCATCCTTGATGTTCCCTTTTTGTCTGACGTATTTGAAGAACCCCTTCCTGTTGTCTCTAACATTTCTTGCCAGCTGTAACTCGTTCTTTGCCTTCGCTTTTCCTGGTTGTGTCCCTGTATGCTCATGCTATTCCCATGTATAGTTCCTGGATGGATCCCTTCTGGTTTGTAGAGAGCTAAAAAGCGACTTGTGCAGCCACATTGGTCTCCTGTGGCTCTTCTTATCGTCCCTCTGTGTGGGACTAGCTTGGTGTTGAGCCTCTAGTATCACATCTTTTAGGAACCATTTGGCTCCTTTTCTTCCTGATTGGTCTTTCCATGGGACCTTGCCTGCTATTTCTCTGGGTACGTCTACACACACTATCTATACAATTTGCATAAATTTATTAATAAGAAAAAATAAAAAAAAAACAAAAAATAAACACACTAAACACATTAAACACACATTAGGTGGGGGGTCGAGTGCGTCGATTTCTGGTAGGCTGCTGCACTGTGGGCTATGTGCTATCCTCTATCCCCCGCCCCCCTCCTTTCCCCCCCGCCCCCTGCCCAGTGAGATCCCAGTGCCTGATGGGGCAAAAATGGTCAAATGTGGTGTTGGTGGGGTTCTGTCAGTTCTGGTCACTCCAACGGCAGACAAGCATTTCACTTTTTTTTTTTTGGATTTTTTTTTCCGCTGCTGGCTGGCAAGCATGCATGGCATTTTGCTTTTTTTGCTTTTTTTTGATGTGTACTAGATATGTGTGACAGAGGCGATTCAGCACAGCTATACAGCACAGCAGCATGCAGCTTTTTTTTGCTTTTGCAGAGAGATGGAGATGGTTATCAGCCACCACCTACCACCTACCATTACATAATATGGTAATAAGATGGGCATGGCTACCAGTCCTTTCCATTTGTTCCATTTGCTAGTGCCATAGCTGCTGCTGGCTGCTAAAAGCCAAAAAAAAAAAAAAAAACTGAGTCAATTCCCAGTTCCTTCCTTCCTTTAAAAAAAAAAAAATCAGTCTGCCCTAGAATATGGGCAAGTGTACTAGAGAACCACTGTATCAGAGAGAGAGAGAGAGCACAGCTGCCTGTGTCAGATCCTGCCAGAAATTATGAGCTGTATTATTCACAGGGGGTGCTCCTGCAACAAACCACCCCTGTTGATTTTTTCTTCCCTCAGCCTTCCTGGGCTACCGTATCCCCCCCCCCCCACTTGTGTGATGAATAAAGTAAAGAGGAATGGACACATAATGACTTGTGTTAGATGAGAGAGTGGGAAGGCAGCTCCAGCAGCTATGATAGTCCAGACAGGACAGTAAGGAGTGTGTAGGAGAGGAGCAGCATCCCTCCTCTTCAGGTAGGGCACTTGAATTTTTTCTTACATGAAGAAGTGGGGGGCTGATGGAGCTCAGCCCCTGTTGCTATGATGACGAGGGTTATCAGCCATACTGTACCATCTACCAGGAAAAGAGTCTGTTGAAATCCACCTTTCTGAAGTCCAGTGTCCTTGTTTTGCTGTTCTCGTGTCCTCCTTTCCATAGGATCTTGAATTCTATCAGATCATGATGACTTCCTCCCATGAACCGCCAGCTGAGGGAGGCTAGCCCCCAGCCTCGCCCTTTCTGCCCGAGGCGCTGTCCCTTCTGTGCCCCCCGCCGGGACTCTGGGAAGGCGAGCGGCACAGCCCGAGCTGAGGCCACCCCACAGGGAGACTGGAGCCGCACCGAGAGGGAAATGGGGGAGGTGCTGGGGACAGAGCACGGGCAGGGGCATGCCTGGAGGTTTGAGGAGGCACAGCTTTCCCCAGCCAATGGTACCTGCTACCCATGCTTCCTTCACCTTCACATTCTCAATGAATTCATCCCTCTTGGTCAAAACCAAATCCAAAATTGATATCCCCCAGGTTGTTTCTACACATGCTAAGACTTTGCAGGACATATTCTCTTTTGCTGTAATTGTCATCCAACAGACAGCAGGGAAGTTATACAGGTTATCTAAGCGTCTATAAAACCATATTCTGCGGAGTGCACCAGGCAGCAGGATCCGGCTGCCCTGGTATGATGTCTGCCTGAGGGTGCAGTTAACTGTTAAATCCAAGCACTGTGGGCCTTAGTGAGTCACGCTACACCAGGATCTCCTGCTCACCAGAGGGGCTATTACTGGCATCCTGCCAGGGCTCCACTGTGCTTGGCACTGCCCTACCCCCACAGAGGAATGTGGCCAAAATCCACCTCCGGGGGTTAAGCACCAGAGCCCACTCCCACCCACCTCAGTGGAAGGAGCCTCACTGGAGTCAGAGGGAGTTGAAGCAGGTGCTAAACAGGTCGAGGGAGGAACAGGGAGAGAATGTCTCTGGGGAGCTCCATTCCCGATCACCTGGAGTGAGTGCCCCACAGCCCAGTACCACCAGGGGGAGCCCCTTCCACCCAGCCCCTAGCCTAGGCACCTGGGCTGCTTGGAGCTGAACAGGAGAGCAGAAGAGACTCGGAGGAAGTGAGTGGCGGGGTGTCTGGTTTGTTACGTCTGTATGTGGCGCTGGCAGAGCAGTTCCCAGCATGGGTCGATGTACGTGCATCATCGTGAGTATGAGCTCACCTGGGTGGTTAGTACGTCCTGCCACCCACGCTGCACTGCTGCTTTCAGCACACTCGCTGGTCTGCCCCAGCTGGGAACCTCACTCCAGCTCGAAATGTAGGTGCACCTTCTGTGTCAGCACGTCTGGCTGGGTCTGTTAGTGTGTGTGTGTGTGTGTGTGTGTGTGTGTGGCAGTCGGCTCTGTGGGTTTGTGTGTGGCAGCAGGTGTCCCGATGTCTCTTTCAGAGTGCGTGTGTGGGGGGGAGGGGGGCAAGAAAACAGCTCTTTGTCTGGGCATGTCAGTGTGTGCACGGCTGCATGTGTTAGTGTGCATGTGTGTCAGGTGCCCCGTGTGTCTGCGTGTGTGAGTGACTCTTTGTCTACCTGTTGGGGTGAGCGTCCCCCTCTGGCTGGCTGGCTTCAGGGCCGGATTAAGGCAGGGGCTTTAGGGGCTGCAGCCCAGGGCCCCTGCTCAAGAAATAAATCACAGGCAGGGATCTCCAGGGTGCGCAGGCTGCCTGGCCCGGCCCCAGGCTGCTCCCAGAAGAGGCTGGCTGCTGTCATGTCTCTGCGGCCCCTGGCGGGAGTGGGGGAGGTGGCTCCGCACGCTGCCCCTGCCTCCAGCACTATCCCTGCAGCGCCCATTGGCCAGTTCCCTAAGTCCGTCCCAGCCCCAGCACTCGCTCCTGCTCCCCAGTCCCCTGCCCCAGCCCCTCCTGCACCAAACGCCCTCCCAGACCCCACACCTCCTCATCCACCCCAACCCCCTGCCCCAGATCAGAATCCCCTGCCCCAGCCCCTCCTGCACCAAACCATCCACCCCAACCCCCTGCCCCAGATCAGAATCCCCTGCCCCAGCCCCTCCTGCACCAAACTCCCTCCCCAGAAAAAGACTTGCACACGGGGGGCCCACAACATCGATTGGCCCCAGGCCCCCAGGAGAGTTAACCCAGCCGTGGCTGCCTGGGCCAGTGTCCCGCTCTGGCTGGCTGGCTAGGTGTTAAGGAGGCCCAGGTCCCCCATTCAGGGATTGTCTGTGAGCGCTGCCCCTGGGCTGGGAAGAGCCCGGAGTCAGAGCGCTACTCTCCCTGCGCCTTTCCCAGTGTCGCCTGGCCCTGCAGATGGCTCCAAACCAGCCCCACAGGCTACAGTTTTAACCCTGACATGCAACTTCTTTTTGTTGCTTTTCCTTCTGTGTCGCCCTCGCCCCTCGGTCCCCGCCCCCCCGCCCGATTCAAACCACACACACAAGTGAACTTCGCTGCATTTTCCAGCAATTAAAAAGAATAAAGCAACAGTTGTCTGCAGGCAGGGCATGGATCCTGGTGACCCTGATTTTCTGTGTGGCTGGGCAGGGTGAATGGGGCCATTGAGAACCTGACGACTGGCACCTCCAAGAAGGGATTGTCTCCCCTTCTCCCCACCCCCTGCCTTTCCCCTCCTGCCCACCCTCCTTCTCGCTTTCAATTCCTTCCCGGGGAGACATGCTCATTGGCCAAGGGCCTGAAAAGGAACAGAGGAGACAAGGGCAGGATTAAAGGCACACTGGTTAGGAACAGGCAGCCTGAATGCAAGATGCACCGGCTGGGAAAGAATGGGGGCTCAGTGGGGCACCAGATCAGCGCGCCGCCCCCCATTCAGGCCTGCCCGCATTCCTGCATCGCTAAGCAGGGCCTTTTCTCCCCACAGCCAGGCCTGCCAGCCTTGTAGTGCACCTGCCATTGCAGGTAGGCGTGGGGGGAGGGTCCTTTCTGTGCTGACTGCACATAGTCCATTGGTATTTGGGTTTATAATACAATATATGGAGCTATACCAATCTCCTAGAACTGGGAGGGACCCTGAAAGGTCATCGAGTCCAGCCCCCTGCCTTCACTAGCAGGACCAAGTACTGATTTTGCCCCAGATCCCTAAGGTGCCAGGCCCAGTGAACGCGGGGGGAGTGTCAGAGGGATGGGGGACAGAAGAAAAGGAGCAAAGACATTTTGCTAGGGAATAGTTCCCTTCCCCCCTCCCCCCACTGCTCACACGGTGACCTCTCAGCGCAGGGCCGTGCCCCCTGCCTGCGGGCAGTCACTCTGCTTCTGATGGGGACGTGAATAACATTTGCAGAGGACACCAAGCTGGGAGGGGAGGCTACCGCTCTGGGAGACAGCGTTAGACTCTGGCAAACTGGGGAAATGGGCTGAAATCAACAAGATGAAATTCAGTAAAGGCAGGTGCTAAGTACTGCACTTAGGAAGGAAAAATCAAATGCACAGCTACAAAGTGGGCAGTAACTGACGAGGCAGCAGCATTGCTGAGATGGATCTGGGGGTTATAGTGGGTCACAAATTGAATGACACCAATGTGATGCGGTTGCAAGAAAGGCTGGTGTTTGGGGCTGTATTAACAGGAGTGTTGTAACACACAGGAGGTAACCGTCCTGCTCTGCTCAGCACTTGTGAGCCCTCAGCTGGTGCATTGTGTCCAGTTCTGGGCACTGCACTTCAGGAAAGAGGTGGAGAAATTGAAGAATACACAGGAGAGCAACAAAAATGGTAAAAGATTCAGAAAATCTGATCTATGGGGAAAGGGCTAAAAAAACCTGGGCATGTTTAGTCTTGAGAACAGAAGACTGAGGGGGACCTGATAGTCTTCAAATCTGTTAGGGGCTGTTATAAAAAGGGTGGGAATCATTGTTCTCTGTGACCACTGCCAGTAGGACAAGAAGGGTGTAATCTGCAGCAAGGGAGATTTAGGTCAAGTTTTAGGAAAACCTTTCAAACTCAGAGGCGCCAAACTCTGGAACAGGCTTCCCAGGGCGGTTGTGGAATCTGCGTCCTTGGAGGTTTTTAAGAACAGGTGGGACAAGCACGTGGCCAGGCAGGTCTCTGTTTCCTTGGTCCAGCCTCAGCGCAGGGGGCTGGACTAGATGGCCTCTGGAGGTCCCTTCCAGCCCATGTCTGTGGCCTGAGGCTTGGCCTGGCACCGTGTGCCAGGCTGATCAGTGCTGAGGTGACCTGTGAAGTCCTGGGCAGGTGCTAGCAACGGAATCCCCAGAGTCTCCATTTCACAGGTCACAGCACAAAGGGATGAAATATCTCAGCTGAAGCAACAATGCGCTGACAGATGCGGGGGCCTGGCTGCCAGCCGGATGCTTCATTTACTAGCCTCCATGTAGGAGTGATAAATACTTGGGACCGAAAGGCAGCCACACAGCCTTGCCACTGCCCTCAGTCTCCTCTTGCTAGTCCAGCACCAGGCTTTGCAGTTGTGACTTAAATCAGGCCTTGACCCCAGGCCTTGGCCCCCATGAAAACCTTAGGCACTACTGACCCCCGTCCCCCACTCACAAGGCTGAGGCTGCGCCCAGTGGAGCAGTGGGACTGGCCGCAGGGACTGAGGACACCTCTAGGTCAAGGCACGTGGCCCTTTCCCTGATCCCACTGTGCCTAGCCTGGGCGGAGAAGCAGGGCTCACAGTAGCTCTGCTGTGGGAGCCCAGCGCAGTGGTGGGCAGTGCCCCTCACTGTCTGTCACTAACCCAAACCAGCACTGTCCAGGAGGAGACACCTGGCCTGTGGGATGGAGCTGCCTTTGCTGGAATCTGCTCCGTGGCTCTTGCCAAGGTGCTGAGGATCAGCAGCTCCCTGTCCTGTCCATGGTCCCAGTGGGAGGCCCTGGGAACGGAGCGGTGGTATCTGCCTACGGGACACCGTGGCAGCTGTGCTGTGCCCTTGGACAGTGGAAGGCCGAATGCTCTGGCAGGTGAGAGCCAGGAACACAGTCTGGGTTCTTCCAGGACCCCATCGCCATGGGGCCAGCTCAGCACTCAGCAGCTCCCACTGCAACACTGATGCTGAGCTTTCGGGAACCTCTAGCTGTGGTGCTCACATGCTCCCAAACAGCCAGATATTTATCCTCCCAGCACCATAGTACCTAGGCTCCACAGATCCCCCGGGGAAGGAAAGAGCCTTCACCTGACTCCCTCTACATGTCTGAGCCCTGTTCCAGGCGAGCCAGGACTGGACCTTGCTCACCTCCCTCCGACGGCACACACAGGGTCATGCCACCACACTGGCCCAGCCCCCAGTGCCCAGCAGGAAGTGCTGTACGTGTGCCCTGGGTGAGGACTGAAGCCTGCCTGTGTGTGCAGGTGCACGCCTGCCCCCTTACTGACAGGGCGAGAAGCGGCCGGGGCTGAGCAAGAGCCCTCGTCCCCCATGGGGAGCTCAGCTGCCCATGCAGCAGTGTCACCCCAGGGCTGTGTGTGCAGGGGCCGGGAGCTGCCCGAGGCCACAGCAACTGCTTGGAGGCTCTGGCAGGTGCATTGGCATCACCTGCTGGCTTGTTTTGAGGCTAAAGGAGCCATTTATGGGGCAGCAATGACAATGCTTTGCATTTCTGTGGTGCCCTCTACTCTCAGACCGGAGGGTGCTAGATGGGCAAACAGTGACGGCCAGGGCTGGGACTGCCCAACGGGGCTCAGCATGAGGCACCCAATTCCCACCGACTTGCTCCGACTCCTGTGAAAACCCCAGCCTGAGGGTTCAGCCCAAAGTAACGTGAAAAGCTGGGGAAAGGGCTCAGCTCTCCTCAGAGTGGGGCCCGAGCTGTCTGCTCGGAGCAGCCTCCCTCCCCAGTGCCAGAGCACGTCTGGCTGCGGCTAGCAGAGCTCGCATCGCCAAACCAGCTCGCACACATCTGCACTGCGCTCACGGCATGTGGAGCAGCTCGAGCAGATGCTCCCAGACTTGGCATGTGGGGGCATCCGGGCTGCACAGGCCCGCCCAGAGCTGGGGAATTACTCACAGAACTAGCCCACGCTGAAGAATGGACTTCCATGCACGGCTTCACTGCTATTGGTAGCCGGGCTCGCTAGGTGGGTTTGCCAACTTTCTAATTGCACAAAACTGAACACCCTTGCCCCACATCCTGCCTGGGGCCCTGCCCCCATCCTGCCCCTTCTCTGAGGCCCTGGCTCTGCTCACGCCACCCCCCCTCCTTCCTTCACTTGCTCTCCCTTACCCTCACTCACTTTCACGGGGCTGGGGCAGGGGGTTGGGGTGCAGAAGCAGGTTAGGGCTCCAGCTGGGGGTGTGGGCTCTGGCATGTGGCCGGGGATGAGGAATTTGGGATGCAGGAGGGGGCTCAGGGCTGGGGCAGGGGGTTGCAGTGTGTGAGGGGAAGCGGGATGTGGGCTCCAGCAGGGAGTTTGGGTGTGGGAGGGGGCTGAGTGCTGGGGCAGGGAGTGCAGGAGGGGGTTCTGACCAGGGCAGGGGATTGGGGTGCAAGAGGGGGGTTGGGGGATGGGTTCCGGCTAGACAGTGCTTACCTCAGGTGGGTCCCGGAAGCAGTGACATGTCCCTCCAACTCCTAGGCGCAGTGGCAACCATGGGGGCAACCCTCAGGTTCCACCCCCATAGCTCCCATTGGCTGCGGTTCCTGGCCAATGGGAGCTGCGGAGCCAGCACTGGGGGTGGGGGCAGCACGTGGCACCATCATGGCCACCCCTGCACCTAGGAGCCAGAGGGACATGTCGGCAGATTCTCGGGAGCCGCACAAAGCCAGGGCAGGCAGGCAGGGAGCCTCTCTTGGCCCCGCTGTGCCACCAACTGGACTTTTAGTGGCCTGGTTAGCCACCAGGGTCCCTTTTCAACTGGGCGTTCCAGTCGAAAACCAGAAGCCTGGCAACCGTGCCGCTAGGTTACAGCGAGCTTGGGCTGCCATCCCCCCCGCCATCAATGCAGACACGCCCTTGGTTAACTGCCAGAGCAAAACACCCCCAATGTCGGGGAAAAACAAGTTGAAATCCAGAGCTCTTTGGGTTCTGCACAGCCCCTGTCCCCACTCAGAGGGCAGAGGAGAAGCTTGCTGGGAGAAGCTCAGCTGGGCCCTGACTGACGGCAGCTGGTCAGGAAAAGTCCATTCATCGAACTTGAAACTTTTTGTGGGAAGGGGTTGGGTTCAACTCAACTTATATTGGGAAGGTCTCTCATGGCCAGGGTCTCTGGTCATGACAGACAGACAGGCAGGCAGAGAGACAAACAGGCGGACAGACAGGCAGAGAAATAGGCAGTCAGACAGACTGGTAGAGAGACAGGTCTCTCAGGGCCAGGGTCTTTGGTCATGACAGACAGACAGGCAGAGAGACAGACAGACAGAGAGACAGACAGGCGGGCAGAGTGACAGGCAGGCAAAGAGACAGACAGGCGGACAGACACCACCTTGCCACCTTTCCCAGACTTGTCAATAGGCCAATGGTTAGAGACAACACCTGTAATGGAGGAGGCCGCGTTTTAAGTCCCTAATCTGACTCAACAGGCTGGGGAAACTGTTGCCTGGCCAGCTCTAGTTCTGACGTTCCAGGGTTGAAGTTCTCATAATTCACACCCTGATTGCATACGGTTTTACATAGAGCACCAGAGGCCCCAGAGTTGGAGTCTGTGCTTTGAGTCTGGGTCTGCACTACAATTGCTTAGGGGTTTGGGCCGCCATACTGATGCTAGCTGTGATCTAGCTAGTGTGACTGAAGATGCAGCTACCCAGGCTAGCAGTGTGAGAAGGGCCTGCATGGTTTGTGCTGCTGTGACTTCACGGCTATACTAGCTGGGTTAAAGCTATGGTATGTCTACCCAGGCTGCAATTACCCCGCCCATTGCCAGGGAGACGTCCCTTGGGCGGGCAGTGTTTGCTGGCTGCCCAGAAGAGTTGGCAGCTGAGCTGGTTGAAAAATGAAGAATTAGTTTCACACAAAGTTTTTTAGTCATTATGGTTTTCCAAACAAGCCCATTTGCCCATTTTCCGCTTTTTAAAAAGCTTTTATTTCAGTTTCTCTCCCACAGTGTTTTATTGCAAACGTGATCAGAGCTGAGGTTTTGGTAAATGAAAAATGTCAATAACATTTTTGAAAACTGTAGTGAAAAAAAGGCTCGATTCTGTTATCAAACAGTGGGGAAGGTGGGTGTCAATAGCATTCCATGGAAAATTCCATTGGCCACTGTCGGAAGACAGGATACTGGGCAAGATGGACTTTTGGTCTGACCCAGTATGGCCGTTTTTATGTTCTTTATGCAAAAAAAAAGAGGCCATTTTTCATCCCTAAAGCTTTTTGACCAGCCTAGTTGGCAAGGAAAGGGAGGGTTAAAACACATGAGCATTCATGAGGGGGGAGGGATAGCTCAGTGGTTTGAGCATTGGCCTGCTAAACCCAGGGTTGTGAGTTCAATCCTTTAGGGGGCCATTTGGGGATTAGTCCTGCTTTGAGCAGGGGGTTGGACTAGATGATCTCCCAAGGTCCCTTCCAACCCTAATAATCTATGATTCAAATATGCCACAAGGACCAACAAATGCTGAGAGGGTAACACTGTGAGCACTGACTCAGTAGAGACCCTCAGGGATTGTGTAACACTAGGAATAAACTGGGGAAACCCACCACACACAGAGCAAGCTGCTGGAACCCAATGTCAATTTCCCAGTTACTCTGATTTACTATCTCCCTTGCAGTAGTGCCCATTCACACCAGCCAGGATCAGGACCCTAGTGTGCCAAGTGCTGCATGTACCTGAGAAAGGTGGGGGGGCAGGGATGCAACATACCTGCAAGTGATCAGAGGGAGGCTGGCAGATATCATGTGAGTTACATGATTTTTATTTCCAGGTGGGTTTCTCTAGCTCTGTAAGTACACAGGCGCACAGGCGCACACGCACACACAATATATAAAAGTTGAAGCTGCCTTAGGAATTTAGATGCTCTTTTCCTGTTAAACTCTTATGGGAGCCGGGTGTCAAACTCCCGCCAGTAACTGTGAATGTTGGCTAGTTGTCCTCTGGGGCTGGCTCTCCTGGGAATCTCACTACCAGAGGTGCCTGTGTGCCCCTTTTTGTGCTGTGTGATTGGGTGTCTCCCACAGAAGTGGAGATCAGAGAAGGCCCTAGTGGCCCAGGGGGCCCAGAGTGCAGAGCCACCAAGGAAGAATGGGAAAAGAATAGCAAGTCTTTCCTCAAAGTTTGGGCTCCTGGGCTAGATTAAATAGTATAAACTGAGCTACTTGCTTTCCTAACCCTTGCTGGGCTTAACTGGCAGTGCTGCTAAAAGTGCCGGTTGCAGGATTTGCTACAATGCTCTTTGGATTCTCATTCCAGCACAGCAGTGTTTGGGTTTTTTTACAAGGAGCCTCCTTGAATGTGCAAAGCTGAGCTGCCAACTGGCCGAGGGTTTGTCCACATGATGCTTTAGTCCACACTGGAGTGGTATAAATCCTAGTACCCACTGGCATGCTGCTCACTGACTGGCCCAGGCGCCCCCTGCTGGCACTCACTAAAAGTTCCCTAGTGCACATAATGGCGTCCTGTGTCAAACAGGCCTCCCCTACTGAGAACTAGGGAGCTTTTAGTGTGTCCCACCAGGGTCCACTCGGGCCAGCTAGTGTGCAACACACTAGTGCACAGTAGAATTTACACTCTGCAGTGCAGACTAGCACCACACATAGACAAGCCCCTGGTGTGTTTTTTGGTCACTCCTGAGTCAATAGGTTTTGAGGTCTTCAAGGGCCATATCACCACAGCCACAAGGCTCCATGACTAAGCCCATCCTGGGTCAGTTCCAGCCCATACTTTTCTTTCAACTCTCTGTGTTTTCTGAACTCCTCCAACCTCTCCAGCCCTCAGCAACTGTAAGCGGGATGGCACTGTGAATGGGGAGCAAGTGTGCCCAAGGAGTAGAAGGCTTTGGCCCAGATATTCCCTTCAAACGACATCCCCAGACTGGATTAAGGATACTGGTGTGACCTCACCTTGCAGCCCCCACAGAAGGAATTGGGTGGACTAAATGGACAGTGCCCCTCTCTATCTGAAGCCTGGCAAGGGAGGTACATGGCTCCCACTAGAATTTAAAATGAAAAGTAAGGGAGTGGAGGCTCTGGACCTGGGCAGCTTTAGATACAGTACCAGGCACGTAGGAGGATTTCCACTTCTGAGCCATGGAAGCAGAAATTGACTTTTCCTTTCCAGATTTAGCTAATATTCAGAAAGGGAATCTAGCACCTGCCTTCCAAATTTGAACACCTCAAAATTCAGGAGTGCTCAAGCTCAATTTGGGCAGCTGTTACTTCATTTCTCCCAAATCAAATATACTGATCCACTGTAACTTGCTGTAGAAAAAGTGGGATAAAATTGAGCAAGAAATGCTTCCCAGTGGTTTTTAGGACTGGAATTGCCATTTTCAACAGCCATTGCCATTTTTTTTTTCAGTTTTATTTGTTGAAAAGGAAGACAGTGCTATTGCATTGGCAAATTCCCCATAGAAACAAAGAGTGGAACAAAAGAATAATAAAGGCACCTCAACTTTTCCTCATTTATGGAGGACAGTCTTATAATACGCATCCAGATATCCTCCAACCACACAAGCTGAAAATTGTTCCACTTTACTGCAGCTCTGTAACCATATGGGAACCAATCCTGTCTGTGTTCTGTGCACATCCAAAATTCCCACTGAATGACCTGCCCTGGGAGTGAGTTACCAGTGACCCAGGGCTGGGGCAGAAGGAGGGTGCTGGTGGGAGGGGGAAGCCCAGGGCTGGGGTGGCAGGGGGTGCGGGTGGAGGGGGCAGAGCCCAGGGCTGGGGCACCAGGGGGTGTGTGGGTGGGGGGGCACTGGTGGAGGGGAAGGTGGGAGCCCAGAGCTGGGGCAGCACGGGGTGTGTTTGTGGGGGGAGAGCCCAGGGCTGGGGTGGCTGGGGGTGCGGGTGGGGTGGGGAGAGCCCAGGGCTGGGGCAGTGGGGGGTGGGGGTGTGCCCAGGGCTGGGGTAGGGGCAGCCAAAATTTTTTTTGCTTGGGGTGGCAAAAAAACCTAGAGTCGGCCCTGGCTTCAAGTTATGCCTGTGCTTACAAACCTTGCTGAATCGGGCCCCAGGCAGAGCACTGGGAATCAGGATATCTGGCTTCTAATTGTGTTCTGCCAACTGCTGCGTGAACACACGCAAGTCACATGGGGCCAGATTTTCAGAAGAGCTCTAAGACAGATTCTCAAGTGCTTGGCATCCACAGTCATATTGCTAAGAGCAGCATGCAGAGGGCTGAGTGCTTCCGAACTTCTAGCCCTTAAAGAGACACTGTCAGGGACCTGGGGTTCGCAAATAGGGTTGTGGGTTTTTTGTTTTGTTTTGGGGGGGGGGAGATTTTTAAAACATACGTGAATACCGATATTTTCATGCGTCTGTTTGTGCGCCAGTGGACAGAGTATTTCATATGGATTTGAGCTTTCTCCTACAGTCTAAACAGTGCAACATTGGGCTAGTGTGTGAGAACGTGGAAGGAAAACTAACTAGGAAGTGAGAAGGAATTTGGGTGTTGGGAAGAGCTGGGTTTTGCTGATATAGTTATACCGATGTAGTTAAACCAGCAATAACCGCCGCTGTGCCCAGTCCTAGCAGGATAAGGGTATGTCTACACTACAGCAAATACAGCTCCAGCGTAGACAGTGAAGCACGTTAGTGTAGCTGCTTCCTAAATCAACACAAGGGGGTTTCTGTCGATGGAGGGAACTATCTCGCTGAGAGGCGGTAGTTTGGTAGATGGAAGATTTCGTCCGTCATCCTGGCAGTGTCTACGCAGGGAGGAAGATCAACCTAACTACACCTGGCACAAGGTATGGCATTTCAACAGCTCTGAGCAATGCAGCACATTTATCCTGGTAGAACTGCACCCACCCTGGGGGTTGTTCTATAACTATATAAGTATAATTAGCTGAGTCAGAAATCCTACCCCTACCGATGTCACTGTACCAGGACAAACACTGTGTGTAACCCAGGCCTATGAGACACATGCAAGGTCAGCAATTTGTTGGACAAGGTGGGTGAGGTTCTGTGGCCGATGCTGTGCAGGAACTCAGGCTAGACAAACACAATGGTCCCATCTCTCATTCCTCTCGGCTAGTTTGGGGCCTGTGTCCCTCAGTCTGGGGGTGTTTGTTCCACTTTTGGCAAGCAGAGAGTTCTGAATGACAGACAGACACGTCAGCTGGTGCCTCACTAGCACAGAGCAGAGCCCCTTGCTGCAGTGACTCCTCCAGCGTACAGGAGATGGGGAGCTCCCCCCTCGCTCTGCTCCAGCCAGTGCAAAGCCTGAGTGTTTACATCTGATTTCCTAACAAAACCAGCAGCTGCGCACGTCGCTCGGCAGAAACCTGAACACTGCAAAGAACAAAATCTCCGTGGAGGAGTAGAGGCCTCGGCCACCAAAGAAAAATGAAATTAGCAACACAGGTGAAAGAAAATAATCTGCCTATGGGCTGCTCAGGGCCCTTTGTCCCCCATCCTGCTCGGACGAGGGGCTGAGAAGTGTGGCATGTCCAAACTCCGCAGCAGACACAAGCCCGGAGCCGCGAAGCCCCACATCTGGGAGCCCTGCCTTACTGGGGGAGAGACGCAGCGTGGTTTGGTTTTTATGCAGTGCTATGAATACCCCGGGCCTTTCTGCTCACTGTTTAATGGATTTGAATGTGAAAAGGTGGGGAGCTTGGGGAGAGGGCAAGGGGGAGGGGAGGGGGGCTGCCCTCTTTGTTCGGGAATGCCGCTCCCGCGGTGGATTTATTTAGCTTTTGGAGGGCTCGGGGTCTTTCTCTCTCCCCCTCGCAGAGGCTCTCTTCCTTTCTGCCTTGCGCTCATTAGCATAGCAGCTGCTCCATGAGAAGGGCTAGTCAAGAGAAAAGGACAGAGGCGTCCTGGGAATGAATAGGGGGAAAATAGCTGAAAAGGACGGAGGCTTTGAATGGGGGGGAGGCTGAAAGATGTGCTATAGCTTTGAATTTGTTCAGAGCGAAAGAAGAGGGCGCTCTCAAAGGGGCAGCCATGGAAGGGGAGGGGTGGGAGGGGCAGCCCCCCGAGGGTGACTGAGGCTGGAGGGAAGGAGAAAGCAGGAATAACAGCTAGAGAGTGCTGGGGGAGGGGGCGGAATGAGGGGCTCCAACCCTGGAGAGCAGAGTGCCTCCCTTCAGGCAGGGGAAGGTGCTGAAACCCACCCAGAGAGGCTTGTGCGCATGGCATCCACCTCTGTCAGCAGCCCTTGGGCCACCTCTGTCCCGCAGACCAGCCCCACAGGCCAAAAGGCCTCCTGCCTCAATTCGCCACTGGAGCGGGGTGCTGTTACGCTAGCCAGCTTCCCAGCAGAGGGTGCTGTAGTGTGCTTATGTGTCGGGTCTTGTCTAGGAACACGGTACCTGTGGAGGCAGGAATAAAGATGGAATGATGCACTTTCTTGGCTCTGCCTTCATGCTCACGAGTCAGCTCTCGCAGGCATGTGAAATCAGAAACTAGGACTACTGCAAAAACAAAACAAAAAACCCCAGAGAGTAAACAGTAATCCTGGCAGCACTCCTGATCCCTCTCCCTGAGCAGATGGGCAGGAAAGAGGATGTGTTCAGCAACTGGACAGTCTTTAGAGTATAATGGGAAAACTACAAAATTGCAACAGGTCTGGATAAAAGGGAAAAGAAAATAAGAGCAGCCCCAGTCTAGCAGGAATGGGCAAAGACTGTCACATGCTTCAGCAGCACCTGGAGATGTCAGGGGCAGACTGAGAGGTCAAATCCTAGAAATGCTCCAAAAACACTTTCAACCCACAAAAGATGGCATATCCAAAAGGAACACTTTTAATAATTGAAACACAAATCTGGAGAAACAACACAGCCGTATCCTGCCCAACTGTGTGAAATGGCTGACTCATGTGATTGTCAAATCTTAAAACATGAACTGATTCATGAGAGCTTAGTAATAGGGACGAAAGACTCAGGTTCTCGAATCAGAATGCATAGAAAACCCACTCTAACTCTGCCAAGAGCTATAGACCTGCATAGCTAGTGAACAAACTCCCATCCCAATGCAGAGCATAAGTGGAGCATAAGACAGAAATAATTCATCAAGTAGCACAAGGAAAGCATAAAAATACACCAAAAGTTGTGCAAAAACAAATGCACAAATACAAAGCAAAGGAAATAAGCAAAATGCAAAGGAAGACCTGTGGGTGCTGTGTGAGAAAAACGTGATACTGGCAAATGCCCTGCCTATGGGGTCATGTGTAATTATTGTGACAAGAGAAATCATTATGCTAAAGCTTGCCGGCAAGTAAAGCAAAGAAAAAAATGCACCCAATTGAGGACACAAGCAATGACTCAAAGAACGAGATTGTGCATGTGCATGACGTTAATATAGTACAGCTCAGACTAGCACCAAATGCAAAGCCAAGGCAGCAGCCCACAACCAAACAGGAAATTGAATGCCATTGAGAGAGTGGGGCATCCCGGAACGTGTGAGGCTGCAAAGACTTCCTCAGGAAGAGGAGAAAGCAAAATTGCACCCAAGCAAAGCCAGATTGAAATTAGACGCTGGAATGTTTGGAATGCCATTAAATGACAGTGTAAATTACAAGCAGAAATTTCAGGTAACACAGACAACACAGAAGCTACTGCATTCAGCTAAAGCAATTTCTAAACCTTGGACAGACAATCCTTACAATAGAATCATAGAACCACTGGGTTAGGAGAGACCGCAAGGGTCATCTAGTCCAACCCCCTGCCAAGGTGCAGGATTTGTTGTGTCTAAACCATCCAAGGCAGATGGCTCCAGCCTCCTTTTGAAAACCTCCAGTGAAGGAGCTTCCACAACCTCCCAAGGCATCTGTGGCACTGTCCTACTGTTCTTACCGTTAGGATATTTTTCTTGAGATTTCATCTAAATCTGCTGTGCTGTAGTTTGAGCCCATTGTCTCTTGTCCTGTCCTCTGTGGCAAGAGAGAACAACTTTTCTCCATCTTTTTTATGGTGCCTTTCAAGTATTTGAAGACCGCTACCATGTACCCCCTTAATCTCCTCTTTTCCAAACTAAACATACCCAGCTCCTTCAGCCTTTGCTTGTATGGCTTGTGTTCCATCCCTTTGATCATCTTTGTCACTCGCATCTGGATCCTCTCCAGTTTCCCTACATCCTTTCTAACTGTTGGTGACCAAAATTGGACGCAGTCCTCCAGCTGAGGCCTAACCATCGCCGAGTAGAGTGATACTATCATCTCCCATGACTTACATGCTATGCCTCTGATAACACAACATACAATTGCATTTGCTTTCTTTGCAACAGCATCACATTGCTGACTCATGTTGAGGTGTGATCCATCCCAACTCCCAGATCCTTCTCAGCAATGCTGCTGTGAAGCCAGTTATCTGCCATTCTGCATTAAGAGAAAAAAATAATGGGAGCAATAAAGCAAATGGAAAAAGAAGTCACAGAGCCCACAAATTGGATAAACAACATAGTAGCCATTGAGTGGCCAGGAAAGTTGTATATTTGCATAGAGCCAAGCAAGTTAAACAAAGCACTAAAAAGAGATCACTACCAAATAATTATAATTGAAGAACTATTACCTGACTTGGCAAAAGCAAAAATCTTGTCAGTACTGAAGACAAAGACAGATATTGGCAAGTGCTACTGGATTAAAAAAAGCAGCTGTTGCTCCACATTCTGGACGTTAGCAGGTAGCTACAGAGGCTTAGAATCCCATTTGGGATCAAACCTGTGATGGAAGAATATCAAAACCACCCACAAGATGTGCAAACTGGACTTGCAGGGATCAGCCCATAGCTCAGTGGTCCCCAACCTTTTCATCTGGCGGACGCCAGATGAAGGACCATGGCGGCGGTCGAGCATCCGCTGAAATGCTGGCGAAATTCGGCGGCATTTCGGCAGTGATGCCTCTTGATGACATCGCTTGTCGGTGGCAAGCGGCATCATCGAGAGGCATCGCTGCAGAAATGCTGCCGAATTTCAGCGACATTTCGGCGGATGCTCGACCGCCAGCCAGGATGTGGGCGCATTTAGATGCCCCCGCGGGCGCCATGGTGCCCGCGGGCACCGCATTGGGGACCCCTGCCATAGCTTATGACACTTAGTGTAGAGATGCGGAGGCAGAGATCATGACCACAACCTCATCTGTCTGCTACAAACAGACACAGACAAACATCTAAAACTGAATATTGTGACTGGCTGCCGTCCTACACATGGAACTCGTGCTACGACCTGACCCTGGAAAGAGAAAAGCAATACAGCAGATGCCCAGACTTAGCGATATTAAATCAGTTCAGAGACTACTGGAATTTGTAAACAAAACTTCTTCCAAGTCTCTCAGCTGTATGCGAACTCCTGAGGTGACTACTGGACAAAGATGCAGCATGCACCTGGTCACTTCAGAATGATGCAGCCATCACACGTACCAAGGAGCTGGCGGCAAACTACCCTACTCTGAAATATTACAGGTCGAATGAAGAGGTAACTGACACAATGTGATGCCAATGTGATGGGGCTGGGGACATTATTCCTACAGAAGGGACAGCTTGTAGCTTTCTCATCAAAGTTACTGTCACCAACAGAACAAAGATGCACCCAAATGTAAAAGGAATGTCTTGCAATAGAGTTTGCATGTGACAAGTTTGGCCAGGCCAGGATGGGAACCATTCGAGTAGATAGTGCTCATAAACCACTAGAGAGCATTTTTTAAAAGCTACTGCTGATAACTCCTAAGCATCTTCAGTGCATGATACTGAATCAGCAAAGCTACATCTTATCTGTATGCTACAAGGAAGGGACTGAAATGTACATAGCTGACTTCTTATCCAGAGCAGCCTTGTTGCATGAAAATACAACAACTGGACAAGAATATCAGATCCTCAACATGCTAGAAACACAGAAAACACAGAAAGATACAGAAATCATCACCCAAGCCAGATATGTGCTGATTTCACAGGAGGGGCTTGAATAAATCTGAAAACAAATGATCCGAGACAAAGCTTTACAAGTGCTAATATCTGCCATTCTGTCAGGATGGCCTGGCATCCAAGAAGAAGCCCTGCCAGCCTCTCAGGGATATTGGAACTATCAAGATGAACTCAACTACTATGTAGCATCAGATATAAAGGCAATCAAATCAAAATATCTAGATAATTGAGAACAGAACTTCATTCAAGAATACATCGGAGCCATTCTGCAATAGAAGCATGTATCTGGGAGGCCTATGATACCAAACGTATATGGGCCAAACATAACCATGGGTCTCCAAGGACGGGTGAGCAGTTGTGATCGATGTGGGGAAATGCAGGCAGCAGCAAAAGGGAAACAATGAAAATACACACCCTCCTCAACAGACCTTGGAAAGTAGGAACGGACCTTTTCACCACAAGCCACATAGACTACCCCATCTTGTAGATGACTATTCAGACTTCTGGGAAATAGATGAACTGTCAGACAATACTGCAGCAACCATCACGGACAAAGCAAGGAAGCATATCGGCAGGCATGGTATCCTGAGCTGTATAGGTTCAGAAAATGGACCCCAGTTGACTTGCAGTGAGTTTGTGCAATTTACCTGGGGATGGGAATTCAGTCATAGAATCACAGAATCATAGAATATCAGGGTTGGAAGGGACCTCAAGAGGTAATTTAGTCCAACCCCCTGCTCAAAGCAGGACCAATTCCCAACTAAATCATCCCAGCCAGGGCTTTGTCAAGCCTGATCTTAAAAACCTCTAAGGAAGGAGATTCCACCACCTCCCTAGGTAACCCATTCCAGTGCTTCACCACTCTCTGAGTGAAAAAGGTTTTCCTAATATCCAGCCTAAACCTCCCCCACTGCAACTTCAGACCATTACTCCTTGTTCTTTCATCAACTACCACTGAGAACAGTCTAGATACATCCTCTTTGGAACCTCCTTTCAGGTAGTTGAAAACAGCTATCAAATCCCCCCTCATTCTTCTCTTCTGCAGACTAAACAATCCCAGTTCCCTCAGCCTCTCCTCATAAGTCATGTGCTCCAGCCCCTTAATCATTTTTGTTGCCCTCTTGGACTCTTTCCAAGTTTTCCACATCCTTTTTGTAGTGTGGGGCCCAAAACTGGATGCAGTACTCCAGAGGAGGCCTCACCAATGTCGAATAGAGAGGAACGTTATTATTAACGATCACATCCCTCGATCTGCTGGTAATGCCCCTACTATAGAGCCCAAAATGCCATTAGCCTTCTTGGCAACAAGAGCACACTGTTGACTCATATCCAGCTTCTCGTCCACTGTAACCCCTAGGTCCTTTTCTGCAAAACTGCTTTCTAGCCATTCGGTCCCTAGTCTGTAACAGTGAATGGGATTCTTCCGTCCTAAGTGCAGGACTCTGCACTTGTCCTTGTTGAACCTCATCAGGTTTCTTTTGGACTCTAAATTTGTCTAGGTCCCTCTGGATCCTATCCCTACCCTCCAGCATATCTACCACTCCTCCAAGTTTAGTGTCATCTGAGAACTTGCTGAGAGTGCAGTCCACACCATCCTCTGGATCATTAATGAAGATATTGAACAAAACCGGCCCCAGGACTGACCCTTGGGGCACTCCACTTGAAACCGGCTGCCAACTAGACATGGAGCCGTTGATCACTACCCGTTGAGCCTGATGATCTAGCCAGCTTTCTATCCACCTTATAGTCCAATCGTCCAGCCCATACTTCTTTAACTTGCTGGCAAGAGTAATGTAGGAGATCATATCAAAAGCTTTGCTAAAGTCAAAGAACAACACATCCACTGCTTTCCCCTCATCCACACAGCCAGTTATCTCCTCATAGAAGACAATTAGGTTAGTCAGGCATGACTTGCCCTTGGTGAATCCATGCTGACTGTTCCTGATCACTTTCCTCTCCTCTAAGTGCTTCAGAATTGATTCCTTGAGGACCTGCTCCATGATTTTTCCAGGGACTGAGGTGAGGCTGACTGGCCTGTAGTTCACCAGATCCTCTTTCTTCCCTTTTTTAAAGATGGGCACTACAGTAGCCTTTTTCCAGTCATCCGGGACCTCCCCCGTTTGCCATGAGTTTTGAAAGATAATGGCCAATGGCTCTGCAATCACATCCGCCACCTCCTTTAGCACCCTCGGATGCAGCGCATCCGGCCCCATGGACTTGTGCTCATCCAGTTTTTCTAAATAGTCCTGAACCACTTCTTTCTCCACAGAGGGCTGGTCACCTTCTCCCCATACTGTGCTGCCCAGTGCAGCAGTCTGGGAGCTGACCTTGTTTGTGAAGACAGGGGCAAAAAAAGCATTGAGTACTTCAGCTTTTTCCACATCCTCTGTCACTAGGTTGCCTCCCCCATTCAGTAAGGGGCCCACACTTTCCTTGACTTTCGTCTTGTTGCTAACATACCTGAAGAAACCCTTCTTATTACTCTTAACATCTCTTGCTAGCTGCAACTCCAAGTGTGATTTGACCTTCCTGATTTCACTCCTGCATGCCTGAGCAATATTTTTATACTCCTCCCTGGTCATTTGTCCAATCTTCCATTTCTTGTAAGCTTCTTTTTTGCGTTTAAGATCAGCAAGGATTTCACTGTTAAGCCAAGCTGGTCGCCTGCCATATTTACTATTCTTCCTACACATTGGGATGGTTTGTTCCTGCAACCTCAATAAGGATTCTTTAAAATACAGCCAGCTCTCCTGGACTCCTTTGCCCCTCATGTTATTTTCCCAGGGGATCCTGCCCATCAGCTCCCTGAGGGAGTCAAGTCAGTCATATCAGATCATCAGCATATCATGGCCAATCAAATGGCAATGCCAAATCAGCAGTTAAAATTGCTAAGATTATCTTAAAGAAAGTTGAAAAAGCAAAGACAATGCCTGGCCAGCCTTTAATGGGGAAACACTCCTCTAGAAGGCACGAATAGCAGCCCTGTACAGCGCTGGACGTCAGGATGCACAGGTTGCCTCTGGGTTTGGGAAGGTTGTTCTTTCACACCTGAGTATTGTGTCAATAGCCTCAGCAGAACTACAAGCGGCAGTGGTGTAAGAAGTACCAGACAAAAAGAAGAGAGAAACACAAAAGCCAACGTCTACCATGATTGATGAGCTGAAGACCTCCCAGAAATACAATAAGGAGATCCAGTAAGAATCAAATTATTTCCTCAGCATAAATCATGCACTCGGAAACAAGCTCCACATGTTAAACAGATCAATCCTGGCTTATATAACGGCATATATTACACTGGAAACAATTATATACGCCCACTATGAACACAAGATAAATATAATGATGTGGAGGACAGTGACATACATCCGCCGCTGAGACTTGATCAGCAGGACCCAGAAGGAACCCAAGCTGATGAGTGAGGAATAGGTCTTGGAACAGACTGTCAGAACTACCCCACCAGGAGAAAGAAGTGGAAGGAAGTCTTCTGTCATCATAAGAAAGACTCACACATGCTCCAACATAGAATCATAGGACTGGAAGAGACCTCAAGAGGTCATCTAATCTAGTCCACTACACTCAAGTCAGGACTAAGTATTATCTAAACCATCCCTGACAGGTGTTTGTCTAGCCTGCTCTTAAAAATCTCCAATGATGGAGATTCCACAACCTCCCTGTGCTATATATCCCAGTGCTTAACTACCTCGACAGGCAGTTTTTCCTAATGTCCAACTTAACTTCGACCTGTCTGCAAAGTACATGCAAGACTATATAATACAAAGATATGAAATAACAACCGACCCAATTCCAGAGGAAAATGCCTTAGTTCCCAAGAAAGTTAAGATTTATTTAATTTAAAAAAAAAAGAGTTGGTGTTAAGTTGTGTTAAATGTTATATGCACACACACACACACACACACTCTTAATGGGGATATAATAGAAAGTTAAGTATGGAAGCAGGTTATGATATTCATTTTTAATTTTGCTTTCTCCAATCAATTCATAAGAACATAAGAATGGCCGTACCGGGTCAGACCAAAGGTCCATCTAGCCCAGTATCTGTTTACCGACAGTGGCCAATGCCAGGTGCCCCAGAGGGAGTGAACCTAACAGGCAATGATCAAGTGATCTCTCTCCAGCCATCCATCTCCATCCTCTGACGAACAGAGGCTAGGGACACCATTCTTACCCATCCTAGCTAATAGCCATTTATGGACTTAGCCACCATGAATTTATCCAGTCCCCTTTTAAACATTGTTATAGTCCTAGCCTTCACAACCTCCTCAGGTAAGGAGTTCCACAAGTTGACTGTGCGCTGCGTAAAGAAGAATTTCCTTTTATTTGTTTTAAACCTGCTGCCTATTAATTTCATTTGGTGACCCCTAGTTCTTGTATTATGGGAATAAGTAAATAACTTTTCCTTATCCACTTTCTCAACATCACTCATGATTTTATATACCTCTATCATATCCCCCCTTAGTCTCCCCTTTTCCAAGCTGAAGCCTCTTTAATCTTTAGCCTCTTTAATCTTTCCTCGTATGGGACCCTCTCTCAACCTCTAATCATTTTAGTTGTCCTTTTCTGAACCTTTTCTAGTGCTAGAATATCTTTTTTGAGGTGAGGAGACCACATCTGTACACAGTATTCGAGATGTGGGCGTACCATGGATTTATATAAGGGCAATAATATATTCTCAGTCTTATTCTCTATCTCCTTTTTAATGATTCCTAACATCCTGTTTGCTTTTTTGACCGCCTCTGCACACTGTGTGGACATCTTCAGAGAACTATACACGATGACTCCAAGATCTTTTTCCTGACTCGTTGTAGCTAAATTAGCCCCCATCATGTTGTATGTATAGTTGGGATTATTTTTTCCAATGTGCATTACTTTACATTTATCCACATTAAATTTCATTTGCCATTTTGTTGCCCAATCACTTAGTTTTGTGAGATCTTTTTGAAGTTCTTCACAATCTGCTTTGGTCTTAACTATCTGGAGTAGTTTAGTATCATCTGCAAACTTTGCCACCTCACTGTTTACCCCTTTCTCCAGACATTTATGAATAAATTGAATAGGATTGGTCCTAGGACTGACCCTTGGGGAACACCACTAGTTACCCCTCTCCATTCTGAGAATGTACCATTAATTCCTACCCTTTGTTCCCTGTCTTTTAACCAGTTCTCAGTCCATGAAAGGACCTTCCCTTTTATCCCATGACAGCTTAATTTACGTAAGAGCCTTTGGTGAGGGACCTTGTCAAAGGCTTTCTGGAAATCTAAGTACACTATGTCCACCGGATCCCCCTTGTCCACATGTTTGTTGACCCCTTCAAAGAACTCTAATAGATTAGTAGGACACGATTTCCCTTTACAGAAACCATGTTGACTATTGCTCAACAGTTTATGTTTTTCTATGTGTCTGACAATTCTATTCTTAACTATTGTTTCGACTAATTTGCCCGTTACCGACGTTAGACTTACCAGTCTGTAATTGCCGGGATCACCTCTTGAGCCCTTTTTAAATATTGGCGTTACATTAGCTAACTTCCAGTCATTGGGTACCAACGCCAATTTAAAGGACAGGTTACAAACCTTAGGGCAGGTCTACACTAAGGGCGGGGGTCGAACTAGGGTACGCAAGTTCAGCTACGTGAATACCGTAGCTGAACTCGAAGTACCCTAGTTTGAACTACTTACCCATCCAGATGCCGCGGGATCGAAGTCCGCGGCTCCAACGTCGACTCCGCCACCGCCGTTTGCAGTGGTGGAGTACCGGAGTCGACCGGAGCGCGCAGGCAGTTCGAACTATCGCGTCCAGATTAGACGCGATAGTTCGAACTCCGAGAAGTCGAACTCACCGCGTCGACCCAGCACGTAAGTGTAGACTAGCCCTTAGTTAATAGTTCTGCAACTTCACATTTGAGTTCTTTCAGAACTCTTGGGTGAATGCCATCTGGTCCCGGTGACTTGTTAATGTTGAGTTTATCAATTAATTCCAAAACCTCCTCTAGTGACACTTCAATCTGTGACAGTTCCTCAGATTTGTCACCTACAAAAGCCAGCTCAGGTTTGGGAATCTCCCTAACATCCTCAGCCATGAAGACTGAAGCAAAGAATCCATTTAGTTTCTCTGCAATGACTTTATCGTCTTTAAGCGCTCCTTTTGTATTTCGATCGTCAAGGGGCCCCACTGGTTGTTTAGCAGGCTTCCTGCTTCTGATGTACTTAAAAAACATTTTGTTATTACCTTTGGAGTTTTTGGCTAGCCGTTCTTCAAACTCCTCTTTGGCTTTTCTTATTACACTCTTGCACTTATGTTGGCAGTGTTTGTGCTCCTTTCTATTTGCCTCACTAGGATTTGACTTCCACTTTTTAAAGGAAGTCTTTTTATCTCTCACTGCTTCTTTTATATGGTTGTTAAGCCACTGTGGCTCTTTTTTAGTTCTTTTACTGTTTTTCTTAATTTGGGGTATACATTGAAGTTGGGCCTCTACCATGGTGTCTTTAAAAAGGGCCCATGCAACTTGCAGGGATTTCACTTTAGTCACTGTACCTTTTAACTTTTGTCTAACTAACCCCCTCATTTTTGTATAGTTCCCCCTTTTGAAATTAAAGGCCACAGTGTTGGGCTGTTGAGGTGTTCTTCCCACCACAGAGATGTTGAATGCTATTGTATTATGGTCACTATTTCCAAGCGGTCCTGCTATAGTTACCTCTTGGACCAGCTCCTGCGCTCCACTCAGGATTAAATCTAGAGTCGCCTCTCCCCTTGTGGGTTCCCGTACCAGCTGCTCCATGAAGCAGTCATTTAAAGTATCGAGAAATTTTATCTCTGCATTTCGTCTTGAAGTGAAATGTTCCCAATCAATATGGGGATAATTGAAATCCCCCACTATTATTGGGTTCTTAATTTTGATAGCCTCTCTAATTTCCCTTAGCATTTCATCATCACTATTACTGTCCTGGTCAGGTGGTCGATAATAGATCCCTAATGTTATATTTTTACTAGAGCATGAAATTTCTATCCATAGAGATACTATGGAATATGTGGATTCGCTTAAGATTTTTACTTCATTTGAATCTACACTTTCTTTCAATATAGTGCCACTCCCCCCACTGCACGACCTGTTCTGTCCTTCCGATATATTTTGTACCCCGGAATGATTGTGTCCCATTGATTGCTCTCAGTCCACCAGGTTTCTGTGATGCCTATTATATCAATATCCTCCTTTATCACAAGGCACTCTAGTTCACCCATCTTATTATTTAGACTTCTGGCATTTGTGTACAAGCACTTTAAAAACTTGTCTCTGTTTATTAGCCTGCCTTTTTCTGATGTGCCAGATTCTTTTTTATGTGACTGTTTATCATCTGATCCGGCCCTTACATTATACTCTTCAGTCCTCTGCTCCTGACTATAACCTGGAGATTCTCTATCATTAGACTCTCCTCTAAGAGAAGTCTGTGTCCCATCCACATGCTCCTCTGCAGCAGTCGGCTTTCCCCCATCTCCTAGTTTAAAAACTGCTCTACAACCTTTTTAATGTTTAGTGCCAGCAGTCTGGTTCCACTTTGGTTTAGGTGGAGCCCATCTCTCCTGTATAGGCTCCTCCATTCCCAGAAGTTTCCCCAGTTCCTAATGAACGTGAACCCCTCCTCTCTACACCATCGTCTCATCCACGCGTTGAGACTCCGAAGCTCTGCCTGCCTACCTGGCCCTGCGCGTGGAACTGGGAGCATTTCTGAAAATGCCACCATAGAGGTCCTGGATTTCAGTCTCTTCCCTAGCACCTAAATTTGGCTTCCAGGACATCTCTCCTACCCTTCCTTATGTCATTGGTACCTACATATACCACGACCACCGGCTCCTCCCCAGCACTACACATAAGTCTGTCTAGATGCCTCGAGAGATCCGCAACCTTTGCACCAGGCAGGCAAGTCACCATACGGTTCTCCCGGTCATCACAAACCCAGCTATCTACGTTTCTAATAATCGAATCTCCCATTACTAACACCTGCCTTTTCCTAGAAACTGGAGTTCCCTCCCCCCGGAGAGGCAACCTCAGTGTGAGAGGCAACCCCAGCACCATCTGGAAGGAGGGTCCCAACTACAGAGGGTCCCTCTGCTCCCATTGACTGCTCTGTTTCCCTGGGCCGTTCTTCCTCCTCAACAGCACAGGGCTGTCTGAGCGGAGGTGGGACAATTCTACAGTGTCCCGGAAAGCCTCATCAACATACCTCTCTGCCTCTCTTAGCTCCTCCAGTTCCGCCACCCTGGCCTCCAAAGCCCGTACATGGTCTCTGAGGGCCAGGAGCTCCTTGCACCGACTGCACACATATGCCACCCGCCCACAGGGCAGGTAATCATACATGCAACACTCAGTGCAATAAACTGGATAGCTCCCACTCTGCTGCTGGGCCTCTGCCTGCATTGTCTCCTAGTTAATGGAAGGGTGGTTTACAGAAAGAGGTTTTGGAATGTAGTTTGGTTTATAGGTTTTAAGGGGACTACAGGGAAGGGGTTAGGGCCGACAAGGGACTCCCACTCCCTTCCCACTCCCCTTCTAAACTCCCTTGCGAAACTCCCTGTTAGCAGCCCCTGTTCGCAAAGGTCGCTTGTGCGCGGCTTTATAAAGCCCTGGCCTGAGTGAATGCCCCGCCCACTGATTAAGGCTCAGCCAATTACCAGAGGCTTCGAGCTTTCAAACCTTCCTTTGAAGCTCACGGCCTCCAACTGCCAGCCACAGCACACGGTCCTTCAAACAAGCAAACAAACAAACAGACTGACAAACACAAGCTCAGCACACAGCAAGTAACCCCCAAACACAAACAAACACACACTCCAGACAGTCACTTACCCCACAGATGCTGTATTTGCTCCTCCTTCACCTGGAGAACTCCCTTGCGAAACTCCCTGTTAGTAGCCCCTGGTCGCAAAGCGATAAAGGGATGCTATCATAGCTAATTAGCTTCCCAGCAGGTGGCACTACACTGTGATGATGTACAGGGGCAGGTCTCGGAACTTGGAGAACTCACTTTCGGTAAGTGCTTGATGAGGGAGGATAGTAAATATGGAGGAAGGAATAAAGGGGGAATATCGCAGAGTCTTGGCTTTCTCTCTCTTTGTGCTGGCATGCAGAACGGGCTGTGTGTGGCACAAAGGATAATGCCCTGTGACTACTGTCTCTCTTTACGAGAGATTTGGAGGATATTTTCATGGGAAGGGGAGGTTTGTCACGATTCCATAACCAATGAACTGCTGCTCCCGCCTTCCCTGCCCCGTACAACTGGGGCCTGGATCAAAGGAGCGGCTCCCTGTGCTCTCACGTAGCATTGGTCTGCTGAGCCTTGTGGCAGCAGAATGCCTCCTGGGAGGGTTTACAGCCACTTAGTGGCAGCTTTTCAAAGAGTGCCCATCAGTGCTGAGTTCACCACAAAACTGAGCTCTGATTATGGGTGCTGAGCCCTTGGAAATCTGGCCTGAGCTCTTGGGAAAACCCGGTTGTGATGGGTTAGCCCCCAACTCCAGGGTGCCACCTGATATACTGGGGTACCACTGAGTCAGCCTGTTCCATCAGCCTGGGCTCCCTCAGTCTGCCCTGATGAGCCAGGCCCCCCAGCCTCCTCCAGCACACACAGGCAGGGCCCCACCCAGCGGTAGAGAGACACAGACACTGAGATCAGCTCTGCCTGGAAAGACTCAGCTCGGGGACTGCTCAGCACTCAAGTGCACACCCCCCCCCTCTGCGGTGCAAACCCCAAATTGTCTTGTCTGGCACTGCACAGAGACCTGTACGGCATCATCTCATGAAATCTGCCCCCCCCCACCCAGTGGGGAGGGAGGGAGATCTGCACAGCTTCCCCTCACCCCACCCCACCCCACCCCACCCCCGTTATGAATCACACAAACTGGGTTTTAGAAAACAAAACACATTTATTAACTACAAAGGACAGATTTTAAGTGATTATTAGGGTTAGCAAACAGACCAAAGCAGATCACTGGTCAGAGCAAATAAAACAAATGCAAATTAGGCTCAATACACTAAAGACACTGGCTACAAGTAGTAATTTCTCACCCTAAATGTTGTTTTAGGCATTTCTTTCACAGGTCAGACACCTTTTCTGGCCCCGGGCTCAGTTCTTCTCTGCTACCCCCAGCCTCAGTCCCAGTCCTTGTTTCTTAGATCTTCTCAGCAGTCATCCTGGGCAGGGATTCAGTGAAGAAGGAGCCCTGATTAACTCACTTCCCTGCCTTAAATAGGATTTACATATGGCAGGAAACCTTTGTTTCCCAGTTTGGGCTCCACCCCTTTTGTGGAAAAATACTAGCAGGTCAAGGGTCCAGTACCAGGTGACATGATCACATGACCCTGAAGTGTCAAAGCAGCATCCCGGGAAGCTTCTCAGGAAGGTGGGAGATTAGCATCTTCACCTAATGGCCCATACAGGCTGATTGCCTACTGTCTGGTGAGCCTTCCAGGTGCATACACTTTAGTAATTGATACAGAGTCAATATTGCTAACTGCAGATACAGAAATGATACCTGCATACAAATAGGATAATCATAGGCAGTACATCATGACCTTTCCAATGATACATCACGAGACCCAGCCGGCATAAAACATTTCTTAGTTATGCCATATTCCTATCATAACAATGTCTCTGTGAAGAATATGGGGCATAGTGTCACCCTGGTGTCATTGCCTTTTGTACTGTTATTGTTTTGTCACCTCTTTTCTGGTTGGGGGTGTGAATACGGGGGCACCAGAAGAGGGAAATCATTCCAGGGCTGTATTTTCTTCCCAGTCACCGTGCATTGTCACTAGAGCTTCACGAAATTCTTCCTCTAATCTATCTGTTTGTCTGCCTGTCCTTGGGGTATTTATATCATACCAAAGAGATGCTGATTGAGCACACCTGTTTACTAAGGAGGATGCTGTCAAGTAGTATAGGCCCACAATGTTGTCTTCTTCCTTGTCTTTATTTTTTAATTTATTTTTTGTAACTAAACGAAAATAAGGGAAGGTCAGAGCCTTGGGTGGTATGAACAGAGCTAGGGTGAGTTACACCTGCTGGGAATCTAGCCTGGTGTTTGGAGAAACTAATCGGAATGTTTTCAGTAAATAAATAAAAGTTTAGAGTGAAGATGGGTCTAAATTCTCTTTCCCTCCCCCAACCCTACTGCCACCCCCACCCCAAGTTCTGTTTAATCTTTTGCCTGCAACCTAAACACAACTGCATCTCAAGACATGGAAAATGCAATGGAGGAGATGCAGAACATGAAACTGACCTGATTACCCTGACCAATCTAGGTCATTGTCCAGATTGAGTGAAATCCCCTAAAAGTAAATGGTGGAAAGCAGAGGAGACTAGCAAAATCTGTTTGGTCTTAAATCAACTCATGTGTTAGCAACAGAAGGTAGGATTTTGTTTTAAATATATGGTTTATTTTAATCTTGATATTGTCCCTTTAACGTACCACAAAAAATATACTGTCCTCCTTTTTTTCCCTATTTTTATCATCGGCTTTTTAATGAGATTTCCTGGGTAAGGGAAATGATTATTAACAGACTGGCAATTAACAGGGTTCCTACAATGAAATGCTGGTGGGTTTAGAGCTCAAGTCAAATAAATGAATAAATAAACAAAGCACCAAAGTTCCAATTGAGAAAAGCTGCGTGGAGCCCAGCCAGTGTTTGGCGTGGGCCGGACATAGAAGGGGGAGATGTGAGACCTCAGATTTGTATCAAAGGTGATTCCCATTTTAGATCAGCATAAATTAAGGCCTCAATCCTGCAACAAAACCTATCTGGGAAAAGTCTGGCTCCCGTGTGGAGCCCCAATGGGACACTAGGCTCTGCTTAATCCTACTCCTTTGTATCTGACTCTGTCACTTTTTCATAGACTCATAGAATCATAGACTATCAGGGTTGGAAGGGACCTCAGGAGGTATCTAGACCAACCCCCTGCTCAAAGCAAGACCAATCCCCAACTAAATCATCCCAGCCAGGGCTTTGTCAAACCTGACCTTAAAAACCTCTAAGGAAGGAGATTCCACCACCTCCCTAGGTAACCCATTCCAGTGCTTCACCACCCTCCTAGTGAAAAAGTTTTTCCGAATATCCAACCTAAACCTCCCCTGCTGCAACTTGAGACCATTACTCCTTGTTCTGTCATCTTCTACCACTGAGAACAGCCTAGATTCATCCTCTTTGGAACCCCCTTTCAGGTAGTTGAAAGCAGCTATCAAATCCCCCCTCATTCTTCTCTTCTGCAGACTAAACAATCCCAGTTCCCTCAGCCTCTCCTCGTAAGTCATGTGCCCCAGCTCCCTAATCTTTTTTGTTGCCCTCCGCTAGACTCATTCCAATTTTTCCACATCCTTCTTGTAGTGTGGGGCCCAAAACTGGACACAGTACTCCAGATGAGGCCTCACCAATGTCGAATAGAGGGGAATGATCATGTCCCTCGATCTGCTGGCAATGCCCCTACTTATACAGCCCAAAATGCCATTAGCCTTCTTGGCAACAAGGGCACACTGTCGACTCCTGTCCAGTTTCTCATCCACTGTAATCCCCTGGTCCTTTTCTGCAGAACTGCTGCCTAGCCATTCAGTCCCTAGTCTGTAGCAGTGCATGGGATTCTTCCGTCCTAAGTGAAGGACTCTGCTCTTGTCCTTGTTGAACCTCATCATGTTTCTTTTGGCCCAGTCCTCTAATTTGTCTAGGTCCCTCTGGATCCTATCCCTACCCTCCAGCATATCTACCACTCTTCCCAGTTTAGTGACATCTGAGAACTCGCTGAGGGTTCAGTCCACACCATCCTCTGGATCATTAATGAAGATATTGAACAAAACTGGCCCCAGGACCGACTCTTGGGGCACTCCACTTGATACCGGCTGCCAACTAGACATGGAGCCATTGATCACTACCCATTGAGCCTGACAATCTAGCCAGCTTTCTATCCACCTTATAGTCCATTCATCCAGCCCATACTTCTTTAACTTGCTGGCAAGAATACTGTGGGAGACCATATCAAAAGCTTTGCTAAAGTCAAGGAATAACACATCCACTGCTTTCCCCTCATCCACAGAGCCGGTTATCTCCTCATAGAAGGCAATTAGGTTAGTCATACATGACTTGCCCTTCATGAATCCTCCTTCTTCCCTTTTTAAAAGATAGGTACTACATTAGCCTTTTTCCAGTCATCCGGGACCTCCCCCGTTCGCCATAAGTTTTCAAAGATAATGGCCAATGGCTCTGCAATCACATCCGCCAACTCCTTTAGCACCCTCAGATGCAGCGCATCCGGCCCCATGGACTTGTGCTCGTCCAGTTTTTCGAAATAGACCCGAACCACTTCTTTCTCCACTGAGGGCTGGTCACCTCCTCCCCTGGCTGTGCTCCCCAGTGCAGCAGTGTGGGAGCTGACCTTGTTCGTGAAGACAGGGGCAAAAAAAGCATTGAGTACATTAACTTTTTCCACATCCTTGGTCACTAGGTTGCCTCCCTCATTCAGTAAGGGGCCCACACTTTCCTTGACTTTCTTCTTGTTGCTAACATACCTGAAGAAACCATTCTTGTTACTCTTAACATCTCTTGCTAGCTGCAACTCCAAGTGTGATTTGGCCTTCCTGATTTCACTCCTGCATGCCTGAGCAATATTTTTATACTCCTCCCTGGTCATTTGTCCAATCTTCCACTTCTTGTAAGCTTTTTTTTGTGTTTAAGATCAGCAAGGATTTCACTGTTAAGCAAGCTGGTCGCCTGCCATATTGGTTTGTTCCTGCAACCTCAATAAGGATTCTTTAAAATACAGCCCGCTCTCCTGGACTCCTTTCTCCCTCATGTTATTCTCCCAGGGGATCATAAACTTCAAGGTCAGAAGGGAACATTATGATCATCCAGTCTGACCTCCTGCATAATGCAGGCCACAGAATCTCATCCACCCACTCCTGTATCAAACCTGTGTCGGAGCCATTGAAGTCCTCAAATCATGGTTTTAAAGACTTCAAGGTGCAGAGAACCTTCCAGCAAGTGACCCATGCCCATGGTTACAGAGGAAGGCAAAAAATACCCAGGGCTTCTGCCAATCTGCCCTGGAGGAAAATTCCTTCCCAACCCCAAATATGGTGATCAGCTAAACCCTGAGCATGTGGGCAAGACTCACCAGCCAGACACCCAGGAAAGAATTCTCTGTAGTAACTCAGAGCCCACCCCAGCTAACATCCCATCACAAGCCATTGGGCATATTTACCGCTAGTAGTCAAAGATGAATTGATTGCCAAAATTAAGCTATCCCATTATACCATCCCCTCCATAAACTTATCAAGCTTAGTCTTGAAGCCAGATATGTCTTTTGCCCCCACAACTCCCCTTGGAAGGCTGTTGCAGAACTTCACTCCTCTAATGGTTAGAAACCTTCGTCTAATTTCAAGTCTAAACTTCCTGATAGCCAGTTTATATCCATTTGTTCTTGTCTCCACATCGGTACTGAGCTGAAATAATTCCTCTCTCTCCCTGGTATTTATTCCTCTGTTATATTTATAGAGAGCAATCATATCTCCCCTCAGCCTTCTTTTGGTTAGGCTAAACAAGCCAAGCTCTTTGAGTCTCTTTTCATAGGACAGGTTTTCCATTCCTCGGATCATCCTAGTAGCCCTTCTCTGAACCTTTTCCAGTTTGAATTCATCCTTCTTAAACATGGGAGACCAGAACTGCACACAGTATTCCAGATGAGGTCTCACCAGTGCCTTGTATAACGGTACTAACATCTCCTTATCTCTACTCGAAATACCTTGCCTGATGCATCCCAAGACCATGTTAGCTTTTTTTCACAGCCATATCACATTGGCGGCTCATAGTCATCCTGTGATCAACCAATACACCGAGGTCCTTCTCCTCCTCTGTTACTTCCAACTGATGCCTCCCCAGCTTATAACAATAGCTCTTGTTATTAATCCCTAAATGCATGACCTTGCACTTTTTACTATTAAATTTCATCCTATTACTATTACTCCAGTTTACAAGGTCATCCAGATCTTCCTGTATGATATCCCAGTCCTTCTCTGTATTGGCAATACCTCCCAGCTTTGTGTCATCCGCAAACTTTATTAGCACATTCCCACTTTTTGTGCCCAGGTCAGTAATAAAAAGATTAAATAAGATTGGTCCCAAAACTGATCCCTGAGGAACTCCACTAGTAACCTCCCTCCAGCCTGACAATTCACCTTTCAATACGACCCGTTGTAGTCTCCACTTTAACCAGTTCCTCATCCACCTTTCAATTTTCATATTCATCCCCATCTTTTCCAATTTAGCTAATAATTCCCCATGTGGAACCGTATCAAATGCCTTACTGAAATCGAGGTGAATTAGATCCACTGCATTTCCTTTGTCTAAAAAATCTGTTACCTTCTCAAAGAAGGAGATCAGGTTGGTTTGGCACGATCTACCTTTTGTAAAACCATGTTGTATTTTGTCCCAATTACCATTGACCTCAATGTCCTTGACTACTTTTTCCTTTAACAATTTTTACAAGACCTTGCATACTGCAGATGTCAAACTGACAGGCCTGTAGTCGCCCAGATCACTTTTTCCCCCCTTTCTTAAAGATAGGAACTATGTTAGCAATTCTCCAGTCATACAGTACAACCCCTGAGTTTACAGATTCATTAAAAATTCCTGCTAATGGGCTTGCAATTTCATGTGCCAGTTCCTTTAATATTCTTGGATGAAGATTATCTGGGCCCCCTGATTTCGTCCCATTAAGCTGTTCGTGTTTGGCTTCTACCTCAGATGTGGCAATATCTACCTCCCTATCCTCATTCCTATTTGTTATCCTACCATTATCCCTAAGCTCCTCATTAGCCTCATTAAAGACTGAGGCAAAGTATTTGTTTAGATATTGGGCCATGCCTAGATTATCCTTAACCTCCACTCCATCCTCAGTGTTTAGTGGTCCCACTTCTTCTTTCTTTGTTTTCTTCTTATTTATATGGCTATAGAACCTTTTTCTATTGGTTTTAATTCCCTTTGCAAGGTCCAACTCTACATGGCTTTTGGCCTTTCTCACTTTATCCCTACATGTTCTGACCTCAATAAGGTAGCTTTCCTTGCTAATCCTGCCCATCTTCCATTCCTTGTAGACTTTCTGCTTTTTCTTAATCACCTCTTTGAGATGCTTGCTCATCCAGCTTGGCCTACAATTCCTGCCTATGAATTTTTTCCCCTTTCTTGGGATGCAGGCTTCTGATAGTTTCTGCAACTTTGACTTGAAGTAATTCCAGGCTTCCTCCACCTTTAGATCCCCAAGTTCTTCAGTCCAATCCACTTCCCTAACTAATTTCCTTAATTCTTTAAAGTTAGCCCTTTTGAAATCAAAAACCCTACTCACAGATCTATTTTTGTTTATCCTTCCATTTAGTTTAAACTGAATTAGCTCATGATCGCTCGAACCAAGGTTGTCCCCTACAACCATTTCTTCTATGAGGTCCTCACTACTCACCAAAACCAAATCTAAAATGGCATCCCCCCTTGTTGGCTCTTCAACTACTTGATGAAGAAATCCATCAGCTATCACATCCAGAAAAATCTGAGCCCTATTACTACTACTAGCACTTGTCCTCCAGTCTATATCTGGGAAGTTAAAGTCTCCCATGATCACACAATTCCCATTAGTATTTATTTCATTAAAAACATTAAAAAGGTCTCTATCCATATCCAAATCAGATCCCGGCGGTCTGTAGCACACTCCAAGCACTATCTCAGGGGAGGCTCTAGTAGCTTTCTTCCCCAGTGTGATTTTTGCCAAGACAGACTCTGTCTTATCCATTCCATCACTTCTTATTTCTTTACAGTTAACCTCATCATTGATATACAATGCTACTCCACCACCTTTGCCTTTATTTCTGTCTTTCCTAAACAGCACATAGCCTTCAATACCTGTACTCCAGTCATGACTACTATTCCACCATGTTTCTGTTATCCCTACAATATCTGGTTTCACTTCCTGCACCAGTAAATCGAGTTCCTCCATTTTGTTACGTAGGCTCCTCACATTGGTATACAAACATCTTAATTCTTGCTGTTTGGCTTCACTCACATTCTTTACCCGATTAGGCCCAGACGTTCTACTACCAGTATCACCTATTAGAATTGTATCTACAGTATCTTTCCTCTGTATGTCCATTCTCCTACCCACAACAGTATCCTTTCTTGCTTCATTTTCTTCCCGCTCAATGTTAAAATACAGCGTGGAGATTACCTGGACATCTCCCAACCAACTCCCCCCAATTCCTAGTTTAAAGCTCTCTTAATCAGTTGTGCCAGCCTCCAACCTAGAAGTCTATTTCCCTCCCTACTCAGGTGAAATCCATCCTGAGCGAACAGTCCTCTGTCCATGAATGCCTCCTAGTGGCCATATATCCCAAAGCCCTCCTTATAGCACCACTGCCTGAGCCATCTGTTGATCACCATAATCTTGTCACACCTTTGTTGCCCTTCTCTAGGAACAGGCAGAATCCCACTGAAGATCACCTGAGCCTCGATTTCCTTAAGTGTTTTCCCCATCCTGGCACAGTCTCCCTTGATACGTTCCAGTGAGAATCTAGCCGTATCATTCGTTCCCACATGAAGGACAATCAGTGGGTTTTTCCCACTCCCGTTAGGATCCTCTTCAGCCTACATGTTAGTGTTGTGCCCATGCAAGATGGTGCAGATAAGCCAGGGCTTGTCTCACAATAAGCATGAGCTCTGCTGAGTACAACTGAGACTTGCTGGATCAGTCACGTATCAGAGGGGAAGGCCAGATGCCAAAGAACAAGCATGTACAGTGGGGAAAGGAAAAGCAAATTCCAGAGAGGGCCCACAAGCAAGGGCAATGCGAGGCAGACAGACCCCAGCAGCAGCAGCAGCACTCCAGCTCCACAAGAGCACAGCCCCTGAAGGGATCTGCCCAGAGAGCTGCAGCAGCGTATGGGATGGGCATGTGATCGTTCACACTAGGCTCTCCGGAACCATCCCTGGCTATGGAGCGATGGCGTGTGCATGCGGGAGGCCTGGGGCAGACTGCAGGATGAGGCCTTAGAACGAGCAGTAGCCTAGCAGGGTATTTTGAGCCAGACACGGACACTGCACAGGCCTGCCTGGAAAATGTGAGCTGCCTGGTTTGTGACTCCGGGTCTTGCTTGGTTCGAAGAGTCCCTGCTTTGAAGCCTCCTGCACCCGTTTCCCAGCATGCCCATGTGCTCAGAGCCCCAGTGCTCCCTTTGAACCCTGTGATTTTAGACCAGGTCCCTGTGGGAAACATGCAGCTGACCCTCCCCCTCCCCCCCCCCACACACACACTGGGATGAGACCTTGACAACCTGTCCTGGAAGGGAACGTTTTACCTAGGATGCCAACTAATGACCAGAAGGGTTCCAAGCGTTGCTTGTGTCCCCACCCTGCTGATGGGGATGAGTCACGCTCACAGGCAGGACTGGACTAGGTTCCCCCCTTCTGCCGTGTGTGGGCACAGAAGGGGGAAGGACTGCAGGGATTGCCATGCGGGGGGAGGTGTAAGTGGAGCTGAGCTGGCCAAGGTCTCCAACATATTCCCACCCCACTGGAGCAAGGGGGGACCAGAGAAATAATTATGCTTCTTAGGCTCCAAAATTCATGCCCAGCTCTTAATCTGGGAGGTCCTAGCTAGTCTCACCTCACCGTTGTTTCTATTGCTCATACAGATCCTGGCAGCATGCTGGGCCCAGCCCGGAACAAGCCCAGAGCCCCAAGGAGCTTCCAGGCTAATCTGAGCTCTGCGGTGAGGGTGAGAATACCGACCTGGGGAGGCAGCACAGGGATGTCAGAGGGAGACGGTGACGTATCAGGGCTGTGCACGTTTCAGTGCACACTGAAGCTGATAGCAAATTAGCTCACTCGTTAGAGTCATCGACTTTAAGGCCAGAAGGGATCATCATGGTCACCTAGTGCAGTGTTTCTCAAATGCGCACTAGGGGCTTTTCTTGTGGCCACGGCTGCCTGGGCTGTGATGTGGAGGAGGGGGGTGGTTGGGCCCTGCCCCACTCTGGAGAGACAAAAGCTGGAGGAGCAGGCAGCCAGTGAGTTCCTCACCTTCCCAGGGTCGGTGGGGTCGGGGTTCAGCCCTTGGGTGGCAAGCGGCAGGCTTCAGCCATGGTGCTTCTGGCTCCGTTCCCTGGCCGTGCGGTGGCAGGCTCTGGCCCCAGTCTCACCCCTCTCCTCCATCACCGTGGCCCTTGCTACCTCCCCCAGTGCTCCCACTGTCTCTGTACCCACCTCCCCATCCAGGGCTTAATTTGTCCCCAGGCTTGCCGGGACTGAGTGAGTCTGCTGTGAAAAGTGATATTTGTGTGTTTGTTCAGATCATTTTTCACAACAGACGTACTCTAGCAAGTCTTGAAAAAAAGCAAAAGAAACAACAAGAAAAAAGACAGGAATGTGCAAAGCACCTTATTTGTGTTTCTATTCTGTTTAGGTCCAGTAAAGAATAGAATCATAGAATCATAGAATCTCAGGGTTGGAAGGGACCTCAGGAGGTATCTAGTCCAACCCCCTGCTCAATAGAGACAACTGTACATTATTTTTAATACTGAGTCTGCAAAAAAAATCCTACATAAACAAATTACGATGATTTTGGCATGTATATGTGCATATTTATTTGTTTTTCCTCAAGTTAATTACGTATTTTAGGGAAAATGGTGAGAGCAACCCCCAGCAAGAGTTGGTAGCCGCACTCTGAGGCTACCAAAATTTTTTGTTGTGAGAACCCCTCATCTAGTCTGACCTCCTGCTCAGCGCGGGCCACAGAACCTCACCCACCCACTCCTGTGATGGACCCCTAACCTCTGGCTGAGTCACTGAAGTCCTCAATCATGATTTAAAGACTTCAAGTGGCAGAGAAGTCACCATTTACACTAGTTTAAACCTGCCAGTAACCCATGCCCCATGCTGCAGAGGAAGATGAAAAATGCCCCAGGGTCTCTGCCAATCTGTTCTGGGGGGAAATTCCTTCCTGACCCCAAATATGGTGATCAGTTAGACCCTGAGCATGTGGACAAGACCCACCAGCCAGACACCTGGGAAAGAATTCTCTGTAGTAACTCAGAGCCCTCCCCATCTAGTGTCCCATCTCCGGGCGTTAGAGATATTTGCTAATAGCAGTCGCAGATGGGCCATATGCCATTGAGGGCAATTCATCATATAACTTATCAAGCTCAGTCTTGAAGCCAGTTAGGTTTTTTTGCCCCCACTGCTCCCCTTGGAAGGCTGTTCCAGAACTTCACTGCTCTGATGGTTAGAAACCTTCATCTAATTTCAAGGCTAAGCTTGTTGATGGCCTTGTAGCAACACAGATGTTTTAGGAAGGGTTTGACTGAGGAGAAGGCAGTGGTGTGGTGAACTGGAATTGGTGGGGGAGGGCACGCACTGGGACGGTATGGGATGTCCCTGTGGTTAGGCCTGGGTGTCAGGGAAGCTCTAAGGCCAGGTGTCTCTTGGACTTCCTGCAGACGGGGTTTATCTTTTTGAGGAGGTTAGCAATTGGCAGGGGAGTCCAGGCTGGGAGCCCCTCCCCCCAGGACTCCCTCCCTAGTTTGGTCTTGGGCCTTTTTCGGGAAAGAACTGAAAACGGAGCTGAGAACTAGTGTCCCATTTTGAATTGATTTGGGGCTCCTCACAAATGAGGCCCAGGATGAAACCAAGCTGGCTCAGCTCACTCAGGCCCTAGCGCAGAATGTGAACCCACCCTTTACGCTCCAAGCACCAGCTCCATGAGCCTTTGGTCTCACTTTCATAGTAGCTCAACAGCAAAACTGTCACATTTTCCACTAGTACCACATGGTGGGCATTTCCCCAAGCACTGGGATTAAGTACTGAAGGCATAGGGAAGCAGAGGCAAAAGCGTAAGCCTGGAACCATAGCTGCCTTGAACTTCTGTACTTAAACCCTCTTCCTCCCCGCAACCCTAAACAGTAGTCAATTGTGTTTTTTAAAAAGGTAACTCCTATTCTGAGCTCCAGTCTGGTGCATTATCATAGTCATACAAACTCCCAACAAAGCATCTATTTAAAATGTGCTGAATTTTGATTACAGACCTTCCCCTCTCTCTCACAGGCTTTCTTTCTCATTCATTACTTACTGTGTTAAGCTCCCTGAAATTCAAACAAAATCCCACCTCCCTTCCCCCCCCACCCCTATATGTGTTGTTTGATTCAACCCTGATGTCTAAGCTTGACGAATGAAGGGGAATCTGACAGAAGACAAAGCTGTGGGCTATGTTGACTTCCCATCACCCCTGAGGACTGGGGAGACTGATCCATCTGTTTTGGAGTCAGTAGTACAAACAAAAGCAAGAGACAATGGCAGGAAACACTTGAAAGTTCAGATTCTTTCTTTGGTTTCTCTTGGAACAGCAGAGTCTACGTAATGTGGCCGGTGGACAATAACATGCAGCCAGGGAGGCACAAAAATACCAGAAGAATGTGCTTACGACACGAAACAAAGACATTTTGGAACAAAAATAGAAAAGGGGAGAAAAAACCCTTTGGAGTTCCTAGATTTCTTGGATTTGCTTTTTATAGAGCAGAGGACTGCAAATCAACATAGCCGTGTGAAACCTCTGCTAATAATTCTGATAGAGGAAAATCTTTTATGGCACCTGATCGTGTTTTTCCTTAAAGCAGTGCAACGTAGTCTAGAAAACAACTTTCCACTCCTGCAGTTGTGATTACTTTGTATTCTCTTCCATTGCCATCTCTACAGCAAGATGCAAAACGTTACCATGATATTGTGAGTTTCTCCTGAATTTCTTGCCCATGCAGATGCAGGAGATGTGATGGAGTTTATCATGTACTGGGCCACTTTCATATTTGTTGCCTGAAAAGGTTCTATGTCCATGGTCATATCCTGCTTGCCTTATTCACACAGGTCATGCCACTGGAGGGTGAGTAGGAGCTGCAGGATCAGACACACTGCCCCACTGAACAGCTGAGCTTTACTGCCTTGATTTGGCTGTAGAGCTACAAAGCACTGGATTCAGAGGCAAGATTTACAGTGGTATAAGATATATGGTGATATATGGTAATCTGATGAGGTTCAACAAGGACAAGTGCAGAGTCCTGCACTTAGGACAGAAGAATCCCATGCACCGCTACAGGCTGGGGACCGACTGGCTAAGCAGCAGTTCTGCAGAAAAGGACCGGGGGATTACAGTGGATGAGAAGCTGGATTTGAGTCAGCAGTGTGCCCTTGTTGCCAAGAAGGCTAATGGCATTTTGGGCTGCATTATGAGGAGCATTGCCAGCAGATCGAGGGAAGTGATTATTCCCCTCTGTTTGGCACTGGTGAGGCCACATCTCGAGTATTGCGTCCAGTTTTGGGACCCCCACTACAAAAAGGATGTGGATAAATTGGAGAGAGTCCTGCGGAAGGCAACAAAAATTATTAGGGAGCTGGGGCACATGATTTACGAGAGGCTGAGGGAACTGGTCTTATTTAGTCCGCAGAAGAGATGACTGAGGGGGGATTCGATAGCAGCCTTCAACTACCTGAAGTTCCAAAGAGGATGGAGCTCAGTTGTTCTCAGTGGTGACAAACGACAGAACAAGAAGCAATAGTCTCAAGTTGCAGTGGGAGAGGTCTAGGTTGGATATTAGGAAAAACAATTTCACTAGGAGGGTGATGAAACCAGGGGGGGCAGGCAGGCACAAGCAAGCTGCTGTGCCTAGGGGGGTAATCTAGGGGCGCCCCTGGGCCGCGGGGGGGCGGGGGCGGGGGCAGGGCCTGCGGGGCAGTCGCCTGCGCGGGAGTCCGGAGGAGCCCGGGGCGCCTGGACCTGCGCCAGGCATGACGCTGGCGGGGCTGCGGGGGGCGGGCGGGGCTGGACCTGCCGCCGCGCGCACGCGCCGCAGAGCGCGAGCGCCGGACCCGCCCACCCACCCGCCCGCCGTCCCAGCCAGCGAAGCCAGCAGCCAGCACGCGCGCAGTCCTCCTGCTCATGCCCGCGGGAGTCCCCGCGCTGGCTCCGCGCGGGCGGGCGCTCGCATGACTGCTTGGGGCCAAAAAAAAAACGAGCGCCCCTGGATGAAACACTGGAATGGGTTACCTAGGGAGGTGATGGAATCTCCTTATAGAATCATAGAATATCAGGGTTGGAAGGAGATTCCACCACCTCCCTAGGGAACCCATTCCAGTGCTTCACCACCCTCCTAGTGAAAAAGTTTTTCCTAATATCCAACCTAAACCTCCCCCACTGCAACTTGAGACCATTACTCCTTGTTCTGTCATCTGGTACCTTCCTTAGAGGTTTTTAAGGTCAGGTTTGACAAAGCCCTGGCTGGGATTATTTAGCTGGGGATTGGTCCTGCTTTGAGCAGGGGGTTGGACTAGATGACCTCCTGAGGTCCCTTCCAACCCTGAGATTCTATGATTCTATATGGTGCTAGGGAATTGACAAATCCAATCCATTTCCAATTACAGTTAATGGAATAACTTCCAAGGGAGCTGAAGAGAGTGGGAGTTGCAGGAAAAGCAGCTAGCAGGAGAGTGCAGGAAGGTGGAAGGTAAAATAGGCCAGTACTTCCAATAGCAACTCTTCTGGGTGCTCAGCATAGAAACGACAGCAGTGGAGACTCCCTGGCCAGCATGTAAATAACTCCATGGCTGAGTTTGGCCCAAAGTTTTTGGCCTTATAAGACATTTGGGCTTTTAAAATGTATTTTTCTGACTGACTTATCCCAGTGCACCCTCGTCAACTGTGCCTCTCAGAGAGGAGCTAGTGGGGACAGAGCAAAGGTTATGGCTGATAACTAGAAGCCAGGATAAGGAAACTGAACTGTTATAGACAGAGGCACGAAGGGGTATGTGAAAGATGTGCCTGAGTAGGGTGAGCAGACAGCAAATCTGAAAAGTCAGGACACAGGGGGAGGGGGGGTGTAATAGGAGCCTATATAGGAAAAAGACCCAAAAATCAGGACTGTCCCTATAAAATCAGGACATCTGGTCACCCTATGCCTGAGGCCGTGGAGGGAGCTCAGGACTGGATTAGAGCTGACCCTATGATCAGCACACAAGGCCAGTGGTTTTCCAACCTGTGATCCCTGGACCCCTTGGGGTCCACAGACTATGTCTAAGATTTCCAAAGGGATCTGCACCTCCATTTGAAATGTTTTAGGGGTCTGCAGGTGGAAAAGGGTTGAAAAGCACGGCACTGGCCCACAGCTATACACTCACATTACATTTCTGCCTGGCACTGGGTAGTGACCATGGCAGTGTCCATGCGAGGCAGTTCAGATTTGCTCATACTCCAGGCACGTGTCCTCACTCCATAAGGGACAGCAGTGCATTTACCTTTTGCATTCTACATGGTCTGTAAGATGTGAAGTAGGCTAGTAGTTGGATTTGGGCATGTTTCTAAGAGCCTTGATTACAATGTGGGCTAAAGGTGCTCAGTGTGCCTCCATTTCCCTCGCTGTAGTGGGGAAAATGCCCCTTGTGCCGCAAAGGGGGATTGTTGAGCAGTATTAGTCAGGTGTGTCAGGTTTGGTACAGATTCTACCCAGTGCTTAGGCTCTGGGCCGAGCTCTCTGCCTCTCTCCCACAAACAGGAGCATGTAAGACCAAAGGCAGAAGCCAGTTCTGCAAGTGCTGTGCACCGGGCGCTCTCTGTGAAGCCAATGGGAGCGCTGTGCTGGAGAGGCTTCCAGCCTAGTCCCATTGATACGTCTGTGCTAGTGACAGTGGCTCTCATGGGTTTGGATTTGTTAACGTTTCAAAATAAAGCTGGGACGCAGGTCAGAGTCACAGAGTTTAAGGCCAGAAGGGACCACCAGCGCCCCCGGATGTCACACGCCACCGCCCTCTCCTGCACACTAACCCAGCACTTTGGATTCTTTACTCTTTTGCCCCTAGAAGGCTGGAGCTGGAGAAGGCTCTGTCCTGGAACGCCTAAGCTAGGCCTCACCAAACCCAGCCTCGGCCCCTTTGCTATTGCTAGGGGGAGCAGAGGGGGCGTCTAGTGGCAGTTTCCTCAAGAGCAGAGCAGCACCTGAGCCTGGCCACTGCTGCTTCCCAGGCGCTCACAGTCTGCGAGCACTAGCCCCATCGAATCGGCCTGCTGCTCAGAGCTTCATGCAATACAAATGCGTTGAGACAAAATGTTATGACTGATGGTTTTGGAAGGATTTTTCCTGATAAAAACAGAGGGATTAGTAATGTGCTGCTCTTCCACCCGAGCCATACACAAGGGCTGTAAGCTGCAAGCAGCCTGTGTGTAAACAGCAGACAGCAGCTGCAACTGCATGCCCAGCTCACCTGCCGCTCCTGAGGCTGTTGCAGGCTGCAGTTTCCTAGTGACCTGACTCTTTCCTGGCTAAACTCCTGGTGGCTTCAATGGAAGCAGGATTGGGCCCTAATGGTTTGTAGATGACTCCCCACACACCCAGCTGGAATGACCTGTGGCATTTTTCTATGCTACTCTTCAGCATAGCTCAGTTTCCCAATAGCTCAAGAGCCAACACCCACGCAGGAGCCATTGCAAGAACGAGCCTCATTAAGGTAGGAAGCTCTGGAGGAAATTAATTACCTGTGGACACAGCTATTGTTCCTCCTCTAAGGGTTGTGAGCTTTGTAATTAGACATTTTCAGTGCCAGCAAAATTATCATGAAAAATGCTCCAAAAGCAAAGGCCTGGTCCTGACTCAGCCAAACCAGCAATTGTCTTCCCTGTGAACGCTGCCTGAGCAAAGCTCCACAAGTGGACAACTGACGCAGAGTGGGATCCTGCTTCCATGTGCTGGGCCTTTGCTGCTCTCTCCACTCCTCCTGCCCAGGGAAGACGCTTCCAAGTGTGGGCCCAACCTCACACCATCACAGCCTACGGGTGCCCACTGGGAGCAAAGCAATGGAGTTAAGGGGCTGACCCCTTTTCAGGGGTTCATAAGTGTTTGCTCTAGGCTGAAGCCTGGGCTGCAATTAGTTTTATGCAGCTTTCAAAATAAAAATCATTTGCTTGTTGTAGTCAAGGGATTGGCAGCATTCTAGAGGGAGCTGGGGAGTTTCTGCCCCTTCCTGGCATTTAACTGAAATATGTTTCTAAATAAAACGTACAGGGTCTTACTTCATAATGCATATCAGCCTGTGCTGGTATCACACCAGTACTGCATCCAGGCTGGTAGCACACAGATGTGACCCAGACAATGCTGAATGTTTCCCAGCACAGTTGGGCAGTCAGCTTGCTAGGGTTACATATGCTTATATTGGCAAACCACGCTCAGGGCTCTGGTAACGTGCTCTCTCACCAGCCTAGGTGTGGGGTCCAAAGTTGTTAGCCTGGAGCTCGATCCGGCATTCATTGAGGCCAACAGCAAAACTCCCATGGATATCCATGGGTGCAGGATTGCGCATTTATAGAAAGATGGGGCAACCCCAAACCTGGAGCTAATCTCCACCAGCCCTTGGAAATGTTCAGCGTAGGGTCCTATGCTTTGCATGATGTATGGCCCGGTCCTGCTCCCATTGAAATCAACAGCAAAACATCCACTGACTTACAAGCTCGGGCCCACAGTTCCAGTAAGAAGAGCCTTTATCAAGACGGGTACATGAACAGATCTTGCCACAGCGCAGAGGAGCCTCCTGCAGAATCCTGAGCACCGACAAGGCCAGAAGGGCAGGGCAGGGCAGCTACACAGGTAGCTTACACCTCTCACACATTGCCACAGAACTTGGGTTTTTCCATTTAACTTTATTTTCAGCACATTAAACCCAAAACACTCTACTCTAAAGCACCCTCATCAGCCTGTGTGGCTCGGGGACAATGGGGTTTACGAAATAGCGTGCTGAGCGTTTGATGGGGAATACCTACAAGCCCATTAGCCTGATCCAGGAGGTGCTCCCATAGACTTCACAGGGGAGCGAAGGATGCCCAGCACCTCACAGGATCAGAACCTAGATACTGGGACTGAACGATGACACTGCCTTGCAACCCGCTGAATGACACCTCTGGGGTTTGTTTGATGCAAGAAGGCGGCTATATTTATTTTTCTATACAAATGAATGGAGACAGCAGTTTAATAACTGAGACATGGGATTTAAAATCTAGGGGATGTAACTGTATTGAAGCCATGGCTAGAGAAAGACAGTATTTGCTCATCATCCTTATCTAAACCAGCATATTCAAGGAATAATTAGTACAAAGGAAAATGCTACATGTGATTAAAAGAGAGAGAGAGAGAGAGACTAACTAGTTCACTGTCAGAAAATGTGACTACAATCCTGTAGCTTTTACAAGCCTGAGATTTATTCCACTCTCTGTTGCTTGGAAACACTTCACAAATCTTTATTTACTCCAGAGTTCAACAAATGTGTTGGCTTTCCATGTTCTGGGTTTTCAAATACATTCAAGGGCACTTGGATGAAAGGCAGTGTACAACACAAGCTTCTGATCAACATTTTTAACACTGGATGGGAGCAATCCCTTTGCAATGTAGCGAACTGCTTTCTTGTCCCAGGCACGTGAGGAGTTGTCACTACCACGCCTGTAACTTCACTGATGTACGTGTGGGAAAGAACAAACCAAAAAGCCACTTTTTTTTTTATAAAAAGATCAATGAAAAATTTATTTATAAATTTCTCACTCTGGGGCTACAAGTCTATATCATACACTCAGGAATATGCTGTACTGTACAGACTTTATCCAGTTAGAAATGATCATATAGTGACCCACATACAGCTTCAATATAAGCCTAAAAATTCTTAACATTAATTAACATAATTAAAAAAGGTATTCGCATCTAGAGAAAAATCTACAGAAAAACTCCTTTCTGGAGCAATCTGTGCATCAGCTTCAATGTCTGCTTATTTCACTGACATTAGCAATATATTCTTCTTACAAAAATAATAACAACAAAGATGACTGCCAAAAGGTGTCCAGTCATGCACAAAAGAGCCTCCCCCCAACCTGTCTTTTTTCTTGTACTCGCCATTTTGGCATGAAGGGTCAGCAGCACTATGAGCCAAACAAGAGGGGGGGAGAAAAACCTCATTTAAATTTGAATAAATCAGCATCCCTTTTATTTCTCAGGATAACAAAATATATATGGGGTTTGTGGGGTTGCATAGAAAATTGAAACTATAGGGACTAGGAAAGGCAGCAGCTTTTCAGTAAAATAAATTTTTTAAAAAGTGATGCAAAAATACATCAACGCACAATTTCAGAGCAAACCCCCTTCCCCAATGTACAATTTTCAAATTCTAATCATGCCTAAAGCTCCAAGAAGCTGAAGAGGAACAACACTTTTCTTAAACTCACTTAGCAATTCACACAAGAGATTCACAGTCTTAATAGGTATTTTATAAAAATATAAATATGGGTTACATTATGTTGTCTTTACAACACTGGACAGAACTCCCTTTAGAATTGGGTTTATAACCAAGATTTCTTTAAAAAAAAATCAATCTAGAACTTGGCTTTAAAATACACTATTTTTTTTAATATTATGTCATAAATGTTATGACATTATTGTGGCAAATCCATTTATTTTAAAAAAATGTGCAACCATCTGGTAACTATAATAAAACCTCATCAGAAAAGATATTGTTCCCCCCTATAACAGAGAAGCACCAACAAAAGTGCTTAACACCATCTTCAACGCTCACAGAGAAAGTTTGCAAACTAAGAAGTTCCTTGTAAATTACAGCATTAACAATAGACACTTTCAAAGGACTTTTTTTTTTAATCTGGAGCTTTTTAATCATATAAATTGTTTAAGAGAGAAAAAACTGCAGGTGAAACCATCATAGACAAAGCAGAATATTCAGTGCAATGAAAAACAAAACAAAACAAAAAAACCATGGCAGACTCAAGTTTAGTTTTAAGACTAGAAAAAATGCATATTTTCCAAACCGTACTTTTGAACCACTCACAGATAGCTTCAAACAAAACCAGGCACACAAACATCACCCACAAATATATACATATATGATAAATAGTTATAACACAACAAAAAAAAGTAGATAACTATTTTTTTAACTGTAAGGGTTTGGATAAGGGGAATAAGAGAGGATAGCGAGGAGATGGCAGTGATAAGGGTTTTTAGTGCAGACAAACAGAGGGATAAAAGATCAACAGTGGAAAGGAGACTTCTGAAATTTTCTGCATTTTTTAAAATGGATGTTGTTGTGCCATGGCAACAAAAAGCAGCATTGCAATTATATGTGCAGTCACTTCCAAATGCAGTTTAAGATGGGTTCCTCTTCTTCCTCCCTTTCATTTATATAAAGTCAGATGGAATCATTCTGCATTGAGAAGTGTTAGCCAAGTTTCACCAAAAAAAAAATTAAAAAAAAAAATAATAATCCCAAATTATTTCTCAGTAGTTTTCGGGTTGTTCTTGAAACTTTCCTCCTAGACTGCAGGGGGTGCTCACACTCTTTTTCTGTGCAAAAGCAATTCCTCTGCCTCTAGCGTTTATTTCATTTCACTTTTATTTTATTGTTTTAAATCCAGGATTTCCTAATCCCGCCAGTATTATATTTTAAAAAGAAAAATATAAAATGATCAAAAGTCTTTCCTGTGATTTTAGCAGGCCTAGGCCTAGGCTGGATCATACACTCAAAAGGAAATTTAAAAAAAGAAGAGAGATCAGGTGGGGGAAATAGTGTGTCATATTCCAATATAGAGCCTCAAAAATTAAAGATCAGTTACTGTGTAAAAACAATGGGAGAAGACTGCAAAAGAGACACTTTTACACTCTTTGCTACAGGGAAATATAGGTCAGCTTAGCCACCCACCCCACTCATGAAAGACAGAACCTTTGCTCATGCTACAGTTTAGAACTTGCATTTTTTTTGGGAAAAAAAAAAGCACCGATTGGTTTTAAACAAATTACATTTTGATCTGTTAAAAATGCTGAAATGACGTCACTTCTGAGCCAGAATACTTTAAAATCGGGGACAGCTTCCAAGGACTGACAAGCCACCAAATTTGGGGGGGAGGGGAAAATGTGAGTGCACTTTAAAGCATCTGACCAGATCTCTGACTGAAACCGTGAATACTGTGAGCGCAGCCGAGGTAGATGGCAAAAAAAAAAAAAAAAAAAAGATAGAAAAATTACAGTAGGAGAAAAAACCCTTGAAAGACAAAACCCCTTTGAAAGCAGTTAAATGGTTTTTCAGTAAAATCTTTGTGGGCCCCAGATTTCTTTGCAAAAAACATGGAGTCCAAGCAGCTTTGTCATTTAAACAAAAATAAACAATCAGCCCAACCCCCACGTCTCCCCTGGGTCCGGCGATGCGGCTGAGTGCCCGCCCCGAGTCGGCGTGTCTGGCAGCCGGGGCCCCAGGCGGGTCAGTCACTGCTCCCGCACCCCGCAGCGGCCGGCCAACCCCACCTGGGGAGGGGCCGCCCGCAGCTCGTGCCAGCGGACTCGATTTAGGAAGGCACCTTTGTCCCGGGCCAGGCAGCCGGGGCTGAGGAAGGGCCCAGCCCGCCCCTCGGAGAGGTCCCCCATCTCCCGGAGGGCCGGGTCCTGCCCCCCGCCTCACCCGCGGCAGCCCAGGGCGGCCCCTGCGGCAGCCCGAGGCTGGAGTCCGCAGGGCGCCCAGCGTGGGGCAGGACGCAGCCCCGGGCGGGGAGCCGTGTGCGTGCGCCCCGGGGCACGATCCGCTCCCCGACCCGAGCGGTCGGAGCAGACGCGGCCCCGGTCCTCGCCCCGCCAGCCCAGCCTGTCCTGCGGAGCGCGCCGCTCCCCGGGGCCCGGAGCAGCGTCACCGGCTGCCCGCCGAGTACTTGGCCTTGGTGATCAGGTAGAGCACGATGTCCTGGTGGCCCCCGAAGGCGGCGATGTGCAGCGCGCTCCAGCCGTCGCGGTTGGCCAGGCGGATGTCCGCGCCGAACTTGACGAGCAGCTTGACGAGCTCCAGGTTGCCGTCGATGACGGACTGGTGCAGCGCCGTCTGCCCCTCGGGCCCGAACGAGTTCACGTTGAACTCGCAGTTCGTCATGTTCTGCAGCAGCGACTGCAGCTCCTTGGTGTTGCCCTTGCGCACCGCCTCCTGGAAGATGCGCTGGCTCTGCGGGGCCGAGCAGGTGGACAGCTCCGTCTGGCTCATGGCCGCGGCCGGGCAGCTGGATCCGGGCGCAGCGGTGCCGGGCGGGCGCAGGTCTCCGTGCCCCGCTCCGCCTCACCCAGCTCGGCACGGGCGCTCCGCGAGCCCCAAGCTAGGGGCGGGGGCTCGGCGCGCAAGCGGGGCACCCTGCGGCTGAGAGCGCGGCCTCCGGACAAGTCCCTGGGCGCGGACGCTCATGGAAGCCAGCAAAGATCCGAGCGTGGCGGCGGCGGGGGGCCGGGGCGCGGGGCAGCTCGGATCAGGCCCGGCTAAGAGACCCCCTGGGCACCGAGCTCCCCCGCGGTACAGCTGCGCGCCCCCCCGCCGAGCGCGGCCCAGCAGCTTCCGTGCGGCTCCCAGGGTGCGTGAGGCTGGCGGCCGGCCGGCAAGCGCCCTGCTGCTGCCGCCGCTGCTGCTATCCGCCCCGGCTGCGGATCCAGCCGGAGCCCGGCTTGCCTGGCTCCCGGTGCTCGGAGTCTCTGGTGCTGCGCCCGGAGCCAGGGGGAAGCTCCGTGCTTATCCCAGAGAGGGGCTCTCGTCTCGTAGCAGATCCCCCCGGTTCCTTAGTGCTCCCTCCGGGCGAACCCCCCTCCCCTCAGCCACTTCCCTGGGCGTCTTTAGCGGGCAGGATACCCTGGGCAGCTCCTTTTAGGCAGCCTTTTATTTGCATAACAATAGCACGTCTGTGACGCTTCCCCGTATCCACAGGGGCGGGGAAGAAAGACGGTGATTGGATTCCACCCAACGGGGAAGGGGGGGATCGGGGATGGGACATTGATACATTGCAGAGGGAGGAGCTACCCCCTCCTCCCCCAGGCCCACGCTGGGGGGAGGGGCGGTGATCGATGGAATGTTGAGACATTAAAACAACAAAACAACAACCGCCCCCCCGCAACTGGCCGCCGTGGGGAGCTGAGCTGGGCAGAGCGGGCGTGGGGTGGGCGCGCTGTGCAGCACGTTGCCATGGCCAGTTCGGAGCAGCCGGAGATGCTGTTTGGGACAGAAACAGAGCACTTGACGGGCCTGGTAAAGCGTGTTAAGCGCCACAGACCATCACGTGCAGAGTGCAATCCTGAGCTACACGCCGTGCTTTCCTTTCGGTGCCCCCTAATGCAAAGGATCCGTGGCCTATGTACTTGAAAATACTCAATTCAGCTCGCTTGATCTGAAATAATCAGTGGAAAGAATTCAAACCATGTAGGATTAGTGCGCTCGCTAAAGGTAGGGGTCGCTAGTGGACAAAAATGGAAACGAGAAGGCTCTGAATTTCTGCGCTTCTCAAGGAAACAGCCTACAAAGGGTGAAATGGATAAGCAACGTGACCCGGTGTCGGTTACTTACAGTGTGAAGAGGCAAAAACTCGGACCAGGGTCCTGAACTGCTTTTCTGCCTTTGTAAAACATCAAGGAGAGTTGTAATAATTCTCCCCACACACCCAGCACACCTTTCGCTAAATAAATATCCATCAGATTTGTAAGTGACACACAACATCAATTATAAACAGGTCTACAGTTTTTAACATACAAAAATGAGGGGAGGGGCATTTATTTAGAAGATAAGACAGTCTCTTCTTCTCACTCCTTTGTTGATCGCTGCAGGAAATGGGTTCCTTTTAACCACAGACTTGTACAGTATTTTATAGGGGGGGCGGGGGGGGTGGTTGCCGTTTGTTGCTGTTGCCTGTCATAATCTCCAGATCAGCTCATTATAGTTATTCAAACCTTAGTCTTTTCTGAAAGGGAAAGGTGCCTTGAGTACCAGTCAGATGCAGATGGCGGACTTTAATACAACGAAGGAAATGCTGCCAATTTACTACTAACATATTATTTCCCAATCCTCTAAAACCAACAATCTGGTGAAGACTGAAGATTGGTCATTAAGGAGACTACAAGTAAGGAACCGCTTAGCCCCAGAAAAGCCAGGATAGGCTGTTGCACAAGATCCAGTAGAATCCTGTGATTACTCTGGTTTCTTTGGAGCACTCCCAAATCAGTGTGAGATCTCTGATCATATTAATAAAAGCAAAAATGCCTTAAGAATATGGGTGCTGAAGAGATGCTGGGGGTGGAGAAACAGGAGATTTTGCAACTAAGGCTAATGGCATTTTGGGCTGTATAAGTAGGGACATTGCCAGCAGATCGAGGGATGTGATCATTCCCCTCTATTCAGCACTGGTGAGGCCTCATTTGGAGTACTGTGTCCAGTTTTGGGCCCCACACTACAAGAGGGATGTGGATATATTGGAGAGAGTCCAGCGGAGGGCAACAAAAATGATTAGGGGGCTGGAGCACATGACTTACGAGGAGAGGCTGAGGGAACTGAGATTGTTTAGCCTGTAGAAGAGAAGAATGAGGGGGGATTTGATAGCTGCTTTCAGCTATCTGAAAGGGGGTTCCAAAGAGGATGGATCTAGACTGTTCTCAGTGGTAGAAGAGGACAGAACAAGGAGTAATGGTCTTAAGTTGCAGTGGGGGAGGTTTAGATTGGACATTAGGAAAAACTTTTTCACTAGTAGGGTGGTGAAGCACTGGAATGGGTTACCTAGGGAGGTGGTGGAATCTCCTTCCTTAAAGGTTTTTAAGGTCAGGCTTGACAAAGCCCTGGCTGGGATGATTTAGTTGGGTTTGATCCTGCTTTGAGCAGGGGGTTGGACTAGATGACCTCCTGAGGTCCCTTCCAATCCTGAGATTCTATGATTCTATAATTTGAGGAGGACTCACCAGGATAGTAAAAACATGACAAAGCCATATCCTCGTTCCTTCTGACAGTGCTAGCTAGCTATCAGTATGTTTAGTGCTTTTAAAAGCCTCACTCCTTCTCTACAAATAAAAGGTATCACTTCTCCTTATATCAGGTAATGGCAATTTTGAGATGTACCTTTGTCTTAAACATGGGTGGAGTTCTGCACTCAGTTAGACTGCTATGTGACTGACATAAGTGCCTGATCCTGGGAAGTGCCAAGCACCCAAACTCCAGGGTAAAAATTTGTAGGAACACTGCATTGTACTCCCTGTATAGCTGAGAGCAGAACCTAGCCCCATATTTTTAAATTAATGACTGCACCTTTTCTAATACATTTTTCAGCAGCAACCTCCAGCCATCAGGTATCCTCTTAGTTTTTTATAGGGTTTTTTTTTATACAGTTTATGGCCTGTGGTTGCTGGAAATTAAAAATAAATAATTCTTGATAGTTTACAGAACAAGATACACATCCTTGCATCATATGGCATGTTACAACTTGTGTCCCCTTTGAAATAGTCCTGCTGGCATTCAGATTTGTGAGGGAATTCTCTCAACTTCCAGTGTGGGGCTGCAGTCAGTGAAAGGGGAAGAAAATTTATGATTGCATAAATATCTGAGCAGACTGCAAGCATGACTCCTCATACAGACCCCTCCTCCAAACAACAGCATCAGCAAAGCCAAGACCTGGAAAAAAGACATTTGGCCATGTACAGACTGTTGGCCATCAGTGCTTTATAGCCAGGTGGATAACATGGCCTAACAGCCTGAGTCAATGCTAGTTAATATACAGATTCAGCAAACAAAAACCTGAAAATCAGATAGAGTTTCTGAGCAACATTACACTACAGACATAGCTAACAGCAAATGCAGTGAGGGAAGCACAGGCCAGGCCTGCTTTGGAGCTGTATTTGGAGCTCAAGTGAAACTAGTTGAGGGCATTTCATATGGAGCTTTCAATGGTTGAAATGTTGCTGTAGAGGATTTTCATTAGGACTCTCAATCACGCGATTAACTCAAAAATTAATCGCGATTAATTGCAGTTTAATCGCACTGTTAAACAATAGAATACCAATTGAAATGTATTAAATATTGTGGATGTTTTTCTACATTTTCATATACACCTCTACCCCGATATAACGCAACCTGACATAACATGAATTTGGAAATAACGCGGTAAAGCAGTGCTCGGGGCGGGGGCAGGGCTGCGCACTCCGGCGGATCAAAGCAAGTTTGATATAACACGGTTTCACCTATAACGCAGTAAGATTTTTTGGCTCCCAAGGACAGCGTTATATCGGGGTAGAGGTGTACTCTGTGTTATAATTGAAATCAAAGTATATATTATTTTTTATTACAAATATTTGCATTATAAAAATGATAAACAAAAGAAATAGTATTGTTCAATTCTCCTCATACAACTACTGTAGTGCAATCTCTTTGTCGTGAAAGTGCAACTTACAAATGTAGATTTTTTTTTACATAACTGCACTAAAAAACAAAACAATGTACAACTTCAGAGCCTACAAGTCCACTCAGTCTTACTTCTCATTCAGTCAATCACCAAGACTAACACGGCTTACATTTACAGGAGATAATGCTGCCCACTTCTTATTTACAATGTCACCAGAGAGTGAGAACAGGCATTTGCATGGTACATATGTAGCTGGCATTGCAAGGTATTTACATGCCAGAGATGCTAAACATTTGTATGCTCCTTCATGCTTCAGCCACCATTCCACAGGACATGCTTTAATGCTGATGACACTCGTTAAAAAAAAAAAGCGTTAATTAAATTTATGACTGAACTCCTTGTTGGGAGAATTGCATGTCCCCTGCTCTGTTTTACCCACATTCTGCCACATATTTCATGTTCTCGCAGTCTCGGATGATGACCCAGCACATGTTGTTCATTTTAAGAACAATTTCACTGCAGATTTGACGAAACACAAAGAAGGTACCAATGTGAGATTTCTAAAGATAGCTGCAGCACTCGCCCCAAGGTTTAAGAATCTGAAGTGCCTTCCAAAATCTGAGAGGGACGAGGTGTGGAGCATGCTTTCAGACATCTTAAAGGACCAGCACTCCGATGCAGAAACTACAGAACCTGAACCACCAAAAAAGAAAATCAACCTTCTGCTAGTGGCATCTGACTCAGATAATGAAAATGAACGTGCATTGGTGCGTACTGCTTTGGATTGTTATCGAGCAGAACCCATCATCAGCATGGACGCATGTCCCTGGAATGGTGGTTGAAGCATGAAGGGACACGTGAATCCTTAGTGTATCTGGCATGTAAATATCATGCGATGCTGGCTAAAACACTGCCATGAGTACACCTGTTCTCACTTTCAGGTGACATTGTAAACAAGAAGTGGGCAGCAGTATCTCCTGCAAATGTAAGCAAGCTTGTTTGTCTGAGCAATTGTCTGAACAAGAAGTAGGACTGAGTGAATTTGCAGGCTTTAAAATTTTACATTGTTTATTTTAGAATGCAGCTTTTTGTACAAAATTCTACATTTGTAAGTTCGAATTTAATGATAAACAGATTGTGCTACAGTACTTGTATTAGGTGAATTGAAAAATACTACCAGTATTTCTTTTGTTTTTTTACAGTGCAAATACTTGTAATAAAAAATAAATATAAAGTGAGCACTGTACACTTTGTATTCTGTGTTGTAATTGAAATCAAAATATTTGAAAATGTAGAAAGCATCCAAAAATATTTAAATAAATGGTATTCTATTATTAACAGTGCAATTAATCACGACTGATTTTTGTTAATCACTTGACAGCTCTAATTTTCATTAATGTACTGTAAGATTTATAGGATTTTGCTTCCCTGGAAAAGGAAAGTATAATTAGGCAGACCAAAAAAGAATACATAAAAATTAACAGCAGGGCTTTATTTTAAAGTACAACAGAAGCAGGAAGCCTGGCACACAATCAGTGAGGATACTGGATGATTCAGGTGTTAAAGAAGCACCTGAGAAACACTAGGCCATTCATGGAGAAGCTAAATGAATTATTTGCACCTGTCTTCGCTGCAGAGGACATGAGGGAGATTCCCACACATAAGCCATTCTTTTTTGGTGACAAATCTGAGGAACTGTCCCAGATGGAGGTGTCACGAGAGGAGATTTTGGAACAAATTGATAAATGAAACAGTAATGTCACCAGGACCAGCTGGTATTTACCCAAGAGTTCTGAAGGAACTCAGACATGAAATTGCAAAACTGCTAACTGTGCTATGTAATCTATCATTTAAATCAACCACTGTACCAGATGACTGGACGGTAGCTAATGAAAGATCCCTTTTTTAAAAAGGCTCCAGAGGTGATCCTGGCAATTGAAGGGCAGAAAGCCTGACTTCAGTACTGGGCAAATTGGTTGAAACTCTAGGAAAGAACAGAATTATCGGACACAGAGATGAACACAGTTTATTGGGGAAGAGTCAACACATCTTTTGTAAATGCCTCACCAATATATTAGAATCCTTTGAGGGAGTCAGCAAGCATGTGGACAAGGGTAATGCAATCGACATAGTGTACCTGAACTTTCAGAGAGCCTTTGACAAGGTCCCTCACCAAAGGCTCTTACACAAAGTAAGCTGTCATGGGATAAGAGGGAAGGTGCTCTCGTGGATTAGTAACTGGTTAAAAGATAGGAAACAAAGGGTAGGAATAAATGGTCAGTGTTCAGAATGGAGAGAGGTAAATAGTGGTGTCCCCCAGGGGTCTGTTCTGGGACCAGTCCTATTCAGTATTGTAACCGGGTCCTTTCCTGGCCTGCCTTCCTGCTGCTCTGGGCTCCTTCAATAAAGCACCTTCAGGCTTCTCTTTTGCAGCACCCGTGGTTTTTATTCACAACTAGTACCCACCACCAGCAACACTATATACAAAGTTTATAAGGCTTTCGTCTCCCCTTGGCAGGGTTTCTCCCTTCCCTCTGGAGACTACCCCTTCCCTGGCCAATCCCACCCCTTGCACTGGCTGCCAGCAGCCTTTATAGCTCTTCTCTGAGCAGGCCCACAGGTGCAGCCAGTTCCTGAGGCCAGGCACCAGCCTTTTCCCCAGCCCCAATCTTTTTCCCCTGATTGAGGCTGGCTGAGCAGGGGCTAATTAGGTGCTTGTGCACCAGCACCCTGCTACAAGTATATTCATAAATGATCTGGAAAAAGGGAAAAACAGTGAGGTGGCAAACTTTGCAGATGATACAAAACTACTCAAGATAGTTAAGTCCCAGGCCGGCTGCAAAGAGCTACAAAAGAATCTCTCAAAATTGGGTGACTGGGCAACAAAATGGCAGATGAAATTCAATGTTGATAAATGCAAAGTGATGCAGATTGGAAAAATGATGGGGTCTAAATTAGCTGTTACCACTCAAGCAAGAGAGTGTGGAGTCATTGTGGATAGTTCTCTGAAAACATCCACTCAATGGGCAGTGGTAGTCAAAAAAGCAAACAAAATATTGGGAATCATTAAGAAAGGGATAGATAATAAGACAGAAAATATCATATTGCCTCTATATAAATCCATGGTACGCCCACACCTTGAATACTGCGTGCAGATGTGGTCACCTCATTTAAAAAAAGATACATTGGAATTGTAAAAGATTCAGAAAAGGGCAACAAAAATGATTAGGGGTGTGGAACGGCTGCCGTCTGAGGACAGATTAATCAGCCTGGGACTTTTCAGCTTGGAAAAGAGATGGCTAAGGGGGGATATGATTGAAGTCTATAAAATCATGACTGGCATGGAGAAAGTAAATAAGGAAATGTTATTTACTCCTTCTCATAACACAATTGTGAAGGCCAAGACTATAACGGTTCAAAAAAGAACTAGATAAATTCATGGAGGATAGGTCCATCAATGGCTATTAGCCAGGATGGGCAGGGATGGTGTCCCTGGCCTCTGTTTGCCAGAAGCTGGGAATGGGCGACAGGGAATGGATCGCTTGACGATTACCTGTTCTGTTCATTCCCTCTGGGGCACCTGGCCTTGGACACTGTCGGAAGACAAGATACTGCACTAGATGGAGCTTTAGTCTGACCCAGTATGGCCATTGTTATGTTCTTATGTTCTTCTTATGTACTAAAAATGCCCATGACAAAATCTTAACTTTAATAAGACAGAAAATATCATAATACCACTATATAAATCCATGGCACACCCACCCACACCTTCAATACTGTGTGCAGTTCTGGTCACCCCATCTCCAAAAAGATATATTAGAATTGGGGAAAAGTACAGAGAAGGGGAACAAAAATTATGAAGGGTACAGAACAGCTTCTGTACAAGGAGAGATTAAAAAGACTGGGACTGTTCATCTAAGAAATGACTAACAGGGGATATCAGAAGTCTATAAAAACATGACAAGTGTGGAGAAGTGAATAAGGAAGAGGAAGTTACTCACCTTGTGCAGTAACGATGGTTCTTCAAGATGTGTGTGCAATGTAGTGTGTCTGCGTCCTTGCACTGCTGATTGGAGAACTTTGGTAGCGGTGTCCATTGGGCCTGCACATGCACCATCTCTCCTCATGGTGTGCCATGAAGCTAGCCAGCAAGTGGGAGCTAACCATCCTCAGGTCCTTTTCTACCCAGAATCATAGTGAGAACTCCGAAGTAGAGGGGAGGAGGGCGGGTTGTGAAGCACCCACAGAGTCAGGGACACACATCTCGAAGAACCATCGTTACTGCACAAGGTGAGTAACTTCCTTTTCTTTGAGTACTGTCCCTCAGGTGACTCCTGAGCAGTGTCCCCCTTGGAAGGCTGAGACTTCAGAGTCACGTCAGTCACAGATGACAGTTCTGTGGAGCTAAAGATGGTATCGGAGGCAGAGTCCCCAGTGATCACATAGTGTTCTGCAAAGGTGTGGGCTGACACCCACCTCACTGCTCTGCAAATATCTGAGATGGGGACGTCCTTGAGGAAGGTGACAGATGAGATCGACCTCATGGTCAGTGACCCAAGAAGGGTCACATTATGAATTTGGTAGCTGCCTGATGCAATTCAAGACCCACTTGGAGAGTCTTTGGGCTGGTTAGGTTGAATTTAGCCACGTTAGGTCGATTTTATAAGCAATGCATCTACACAACCAACCCCGTTCCATCGACCTAAAGGGCTCTTAAAATCGACTGCTGTACTCCTCCCCAGTGAGGGGAGTAGCACTAAAATCAGCCTTGCTGGGTCAAATTTGGGGTATGCAGACGCAATTTGATGGTATTGGCCTCCGGGAGCTATCCCAGAGTGCTCCAATGTGACCGCTCTGGACAGCACTCTCAACTCCGATGCACTAGCCAGGGACACAGGAAAAGCCCCGGGAAATTTTGAATTTCATTTCCTGTTTCGTCAGCGTGGCGAGCTCAGCAGCACAGGTGAGCATGCAGTCTCAGAATCACAAACAAGCTCCAGCATGGACCGAATGGGAGACAGTGGATCTGATTGCTGTATGGGGAGAAGAATCTGTGCAGGCCAAACTCTAATAAAAAAGAAGAAATGCTAATCTATATGCCAAAATCACACAGGGCATGGTGGAGAGAGGCTACTACAGGGACACACAGCAGTGCCGCATGAAAGTCAAGGAGCTCAGGCAACCCTACCAAAAGACAAAGGAGGCAAACGGTCCCTCCAGGTCAGAGACCCATACATGCCACTTCTATGATCAGCTGCATGCATTCGGGGTGGGGGGGGAGGACCCAACCACTACCCCACCACTATCCATGGACACCTGCAAAGGGGGAATCTCACGTGACAGAGAGGAGGATTTTGTGGATGAGGAAGAGGATGAGGAGGAGAATGCACAGCAGGAAAACAGAGAATCCGTTCTCCCTGGCAGCCAGGACTTTTTCATCACCTTGGAGCCAATACCCTCCAAAGGCAGGTTCCTGGACCCTGAAGCCGGAGAAGGCACCTCTGGTGAGTGCACATTTGTAACTACAGTACAGGGTTTAAAAACAATTGTGTTTAATGTTTGATTTGCCCTGAAGACTTGGGATGCATTCGCAGCCAGTACAGCTACTGGAAAAGTCTGTTAACGTGTCTGGGGATGGAGCGGGAATCCTCCAGGGACCAGGGCCGCCCAGAGGGGGGGGCAAGAGGGGCAATTTGCCCCAAGCCCCACAGGGGCCCCCACGAGAGTTTTTCGGGGCCCCTGGAGCGGGGTCCCTCACTCGCTCCAGGGGCCCCGGAAAAGTCTTGCAGGGCCGGGTGCAGGAGCTTCTTCGCTCCCGGTCTTCGCCGGCGGGGGGGTCCTTCCGCTCCGGGGCGGAAGGACCCCCCGCTGGCAAATTACGGCCGAAGATGGAGCGGGACCCGCCGCCGAACTGCAGCCCGGTCTTCGGCGGTAATTCGGCGGCGGGGGGCCCTTCCCTTCCGGGACCCACCGCCGAAGTGCCCCGAAGACCCGCGGCGGGGCCCCCCCGCTGCCGAAATACCGCCGAAGACCGGGCTGCACTTCGGCGGCGGGTCCCGCTTCGGCGGTAATTCGGCAGCGGGGGGCGCCGTGGGTCTTTGGGGCACTTCGGCGGCGGGTCCCGGAAGGGAAGGGCCCCCCATCGCCGAAGACCCCGGGCCCCTGGAATTCTCTGGGCGGCCCTGCCAGGGACATCTCCATGAAGCTCTCCTGGAGGTACTCTGAAAGCCTTTACAGAAGGTTTCTGGGGAGGGCTGCCTTATTTTGTTCTCCACAGTACGACACTTTACCATGCCAAGCCAGTAGCAAGTAGTCTGGAATCATTGCAGCACAAAGCATGGCAGGAAATGATCCTGGGTTTGGTCACATTCAAGCAACATTCGGTCTATATCTTTCTGTGTTAGCCTCAGGAGAGTGATATCATTCATGGTCACCTAGTTGAAATAGGGGAATTTTTGTAAGGGAACAGTAAAAGGACCGTGTTAATGCTGGGCTGTTTGCGCTTGGCTAAAAGGGATCATCCCTGAGAATAGCCACGTGGTGGGGGGAGGGGTGAAGGGATCATCCCGGAGAATAGCCATGCGGTGGGGCGTGGGGAGGGATGTGCTGCACATCCACCTGAAAACCACAGCCCCTCCTTTTAAATGGCAAACCCAACCGGCATTGCTTGCTATGGGAAAGGAGGGCACTGCAGTTTGAAACCAAATTCAAATTGGAACGGGTTCAGAGATGGGCTACTAGGATGATCCGAGGAATGGAAAACCTGTCTTATGAAAGGAGACTGAAAGAGCTTGGCTTGTTTAGCCTAACCAAAAGAAGGTTGAGGGGGGATATGATTGCTCTCTATAAATATATCAGAGGGATTAATATTAGGGAGGGAGAGGAATTATTTAAGCTCAGTACCAATGTGGACACAAGAACAAATGGATATAAACTGGCTATCAGGAAGTTTAGACTTGAAATTAGACAAAGGTTTCTAACTATCAGAGGAGTGAAGTTCTGGAACAGCCTTCCAAGGGGAGTAGTGGGGGCAAAAGACATATCTGGCTTCAAGACTAAGCTTGATAAGTTTATGGAGGGGATGGTATGATGGGATAGCCTAATTTTGGCAATTAATTTGGCAATTGATCTTTGATTATCAGCAGGTAAGTATGCCCAGCGGTCTGTGATGGGATGTTAGATGGGGTGGGATCTGAGATACTGCAGAGAATTCTTTCCTGGGTGCTGGCTGGTGAGTCTTGCCCACATGCTCAGGGTTTAACTGATCGCCAGATTTGGGGTCAGAAAAGAATTTTCCTCCAGGGCAGATTGGCAGAGGCCCTGGAGGTTTTTTGCCTTCCTCTGCAGCATGGGGCACGGGTCACTTGCTGGAGGATTCTCTGCAGCTTGAGGTCTTCAAACCACAATTTGAGGACTTCAATAACTCAGACTTAGGTTAGGGGTTTGTTATAGAAGTGGATGGGTGAGATTGTGTGGCCTGCATTGTGCAGGAGGTCAGACTAGATGATCATAATGGTCCCTTCTGACCTTAAAGTCTATGAGTCTATGAGCCTATGTTATGAAGGCGGAAGAAGCCAACCCCGCATACCTTAGGTTTACCATGTCTGCCTGGAAACCGAATTCTGTTGCCCAGCCATGAATGATGTGTCACCATAATGGCAGGTACTCAATATAAAAGGCAAAATGTGACTTTGTACCTAAAGCACATGTGCTGTCTGCTGTGAATTGCTTGATTCACTTTGAAAGAGTCCCCCTTTTGTTCTCAAAAATGTATCTTCTTAAATTCTACTCTCCCTTTTTATCCCCCCACAGGTGCAAATGTTTCTATGCTCCCCCATCATCTCCGTCTCAGAGGTTATCGCAGATTAGAAAGCGAAAAAAACGCACTCGCAACTACATGTTTTCCGAGCTCATGCAGTCCTCCCACACTGATAGGGCACAGCTGAATGCATGGAGGCATACGGTGACAGAGCCCACGAAAGCATTAAGTGAACATGATGAGAAGAGGCAGGATGCAATGCTGAAGCTAATGGGGGAGCAAACGGACATGCTCAGGCGTCTGGTGGAGCTGCAGGAAAGGCAACAAGAGCACAGACCACCGCTGTATCCACTGTATAACCACCTGCCCTCCTCCCCAAGTTCCATTGCCTCCTCACCCAGATGCCCCTGAACACGGGGGGTTGGGGGGGAGAGAAGACTCTGTGCACCCAGCCACTCCACTCCAGAGGGTGGCCCAAGCAACAGAAGGCTGTCATTCAAACAGTTTTGATTTGTAGTGTGGCTACAATAAGCAATGTGGCCTTCCCTCCTCCCCTCCTCCCACACACCACCTGTGTTACCTTGTCAGTTATCTCACTTTTTTTTAATTAATAAAGAAACAATGCATGGTTTCAAAACAATAGTGACTTTATTTCCTTTGCTAGCTGTGATCAAAGGGGGGAGGGTGGTTGGCTTACAGGGAATTAAAATCAACAAAGGGGGGTGAGTTTGCATCAAGGAGAAACACACAAAAACTGTCATACCGTAGCCTGGCCAGTCATGAAACTGGTTTTCAAAGCTTCTCTGATGTGCAGCTCACCCTGCTGTGCTCTTCTAATCGCCCTGGTGTCTGGTTGCTCAAAATCGGCTGCCAGGCGATTAGCCTCAACCTCCCACCCTGCCATAAACATCTCCCCCTTACTCTCACAGATATTATGGAGCACAAAGCAAGCAGCAATAACAATGGGAATATTGGTTGCGCTGAGGTCTAACCTAGTCAGCAAACAGCGCCAGCGAGCTTTTAAACATCCAAAGGCACATTCTACCACCATTCTGCACTTGCTCAGGTTAGTTGAGCTGCTCCTTACTACTGTCCAGGCTGCCGGTGTATGGCTTCATGAGCCATGGGAGCAAGGGGTAGGCAGGATCTCCAAGGATAACTATAGGCATTTCAACATCCCCAACAGTAATTTTCTGGTCTGGGAAGTAAGTCCCTTCTTGCAGCTGTTCAAACAGCCTGGAGTTCCTAAAGATGCAAGTGTCATGCACCTTTCCCGGCCATCCCACGTTGATATCAGTGAAACATCCCTTGTGATCCACCAGTGCTTGCAGCACCATTGAGAAGTACCCTTGGTGGTTTACGTACTGGTTGGCAAGGTGGTCCGGTGCCAAGATAGGGATATGTGTTCCGTCTATCACCTCACCACAGTTAGGGAACCCCATTGCAGCAAAGCCATCCACTATGACCTGCACATTTCCCAGAGTCACTACCCTTGCTAGCAGAAGGTTAGTGATTGCCTTGGCTACTTACATCACAGCAGCCCCCACAATAGATTTGCCCACACCAAATTGATTCCTGACAGACCGGTAGCAGTCAGGCATTGCAAGAATCATAGAATCATAGAATGTCAGGGTTAGAAGTAGGGTGACCAGACGTCCCGATTTTATCGGGACTGTCCCAATATTTGCTTGTTTGTCCCACGTCCCAACCAATGTTAGATCGGGACACTGGACAAACAAGCAAAGGCTCCGGAGCCCGGAAGGGCTCGCGCCCTCCCCCGCCCCGCCTCCGCCTCCTCCTCCTCCCATTGGATCCCTCCCCAAATCCCCGCCCCCATCCCCGCCCCCTCACTGCCCCATTGGCTCCCTCCCCTAATCCTCGCCTCTTGCCAAGCACGCCATGCCCAGGAGACGTAGGGGAGCGCGGGGCTGGGGTGAGTGTGAGTCCGGCCAGGCCCCGAGCAGGCAGGACTCGGGCGCGGTACCTGGAGGGAGAGTAGGGGGTGGCCCGCGGGGCCAGGCGGCGGCTGTTCTCCCCACCTGGGCAGCAGGACTCGGGAGTAGCCACTGATGCAGCTCCCACTGCCACGGGGGGAGGAAGCGGCCGCTGGCCAAGCTCGGCGGCTGCGGCTCTGGCGCCCACGAACCCCCCGAGCCCGGGCCTGCTGCGGGGACCTAGCGTACACGCTGCATCCAGCCCCTGGCCAGTCACGTCTGGGCTGGCTGCCCAGCTGGTGCAATCCCGTGGCGGAGGCATCGGCAGCCCAGCCCCGTTCATTCCCCTGCGGGACCCGAGCGGGATGCGGGGGCTGGGGCCTGCTGTCCCCACTCCGGGGCCGCCCATGGGATTGAGCCCAGGTGGGGAGAACAGCTGCTGCCTGGCCCCGCGGGCCGCCCCCTACTCTCCCTCCAGGCACCGCGCCCGAGTCCTGCCTGCTCGGGGCCAGGCCGGACTCACACTCACCCCAGCCCCGCGCTCCCCTGAGTCTCCCGGGCCTCCCTCCAGCACTTGCGGAGGGAGGAGAAATTGGGGGTGGGGGATTTTATTTTATTTTTTTTTTGCTCTGCCGCCATTTTTTTCCCCTCTGCCCCTACCCCTGCCCATCCCCCCCCCGTGTCCCGATATTTGACGGGGGTGATCTGGTCACCCTAGTTAGAAGGGACCTCAGGAGGTCATCTAGTCCAACCCCCTGCTCAAAGCAGGACCAAACCCAACTAAATCATCCCAGCCAGGGCTTTGTCAAGCCTGACCTTAAAAACCTCTAAGGAAGGAGATTCCACCACCTCCCTAGGTAACCCATTCCAGTGCTTCACCACCCTCCTGGTGAAAAAGTTTTTCCTAATGTCCAACCTAAACCTCCCCCTCTGCAACTTGAGACCATTACTCCCTGTTCTGTCATCTTCTACCACTGAGAACAGTCTAGATCCATCCTCTTTGGAACCTCCTTTCAGTTAGTTGAAAGCAGCTATCAAATCCCCCCCTCATTCTTCTCTTCTGCAGACTAAACAATCCCAGGTCCCTCAGCCTCTCCTCATAAGTCATGTGCTCCAGCCCCCTAATCATTTCTGTTGCCCTCCGCTGGACTCTTTCCAATTTTCCACATCCTTCTTGTAGTGTGGGGCCCAAAACTGGACACAGTACTCCAGATGAGGCCTCACCAATGTCGAATAGAGGGGAATGATCACATCCCTCAATCTGATGGCAATGCTCCTCCTTATACAGCCAAAAATGCCGTTAGCCTTCTTGGCAACAAGGGCACACTGTTGACTCATATCCAGCTTCTCGTCCACTGTAACCCCTAGGTGCTTTTCTGCAGAACTGCTGCCCAGCCATTCGGTCCCTAGTCTGTAACAGTGAATGGGATTCTTCCATCCTAAGTGCAGGACTCTGCACTTGTCCTTATTGAACCTGATCAGGTTTCTTTTGGCCTCATCCTCTAATTTGTCTAGGTCCCTCTGTATCCTATTCCTACCCTCCAGCGTATCTACCACTCCTCCCAGTTTAGTGTCGTGCAAGCTCCACTCGCTTCTCAGCTGTCAGGGCTGCTCTCATCTTGGTATTTCTGCGCTTCGGGGTGGGGGAAAGCAACTCACAAAGTTTCAGGAAAGTGCCCTTACGCATGCAAAAGTTTTGCAGCCACTGGGTATCATCCCAGAGCTGCAACACTATGCGGTCCCACCAGTCTGTGCTTGTTTGCCAGGCCAAGAATTAGGATTCTGCTGTATCAACCTGCCCCACTGCCACCATGATGTCCCAATTTCCACCTCCCATGCTTTCAGGAACCAGGGCTTTGGAACGGATCCCGGAGCTGGACCGCAGAGCAGCTCCGGAGCAGTGGAGCTGCAGGTTTTTGCCTGGAGCTGGACCAGAGCCAGGGCACAGCTCCAAAGCCCTGTCAAGAACGTCTGTGTCCATGTCCTCCTCACAATCATCCTCATGCTGGCGGCTCCTAGCCAGGTTCTGCACATACTGCAGGACAATGCGCGAGGTGTTTACAATGCTCACAACAGCAGCGGTGAGCTGAACGGGCTTCATGCTTGCCATGCTATGGCATCTGCACGGGTAACCCAGGAAAAAAGGTGCAAAATGATTGCTGCTGTTGCTTTCACGGGGGGGGCCAGGAGAGACGGATGACATGTACCCAAAACCACCTGCAACAATGTTTTTGCCCCATCAGGCATTGGGAGCTTAACCCAGAAATCCAATGGGCAGCGGAGACTGCGGGGACTGTGGGATAGCTACCCACAGTGCATTGCTCCATGAGTCGATGCTAGCCATGGTATTGAGGACGCACTCCGCCGACTTAATGCGCTTAGTGGGGACACACATAATCGACTGTATAAAATCGATTTCTAAAGATTGACTTCTATAAAATCAACCTAATTTCATAGTGTAGACATACCCTTAGAGCTTTCCACCATAGAGAGAAATAGTCTATGGGACTTCCTGAAGGCCTTTGTCCTATGGAGGTAGAATACAAGAGCTCTCCTAACATGTGAGGTGTGTAGTATGGTCTCCCTATTGTCTTGGTGAGGTGTGGAGTAGAAGGCAGGAAGGTGAATAGATTGATTCATGTGAAACAAGGAGGTCACTTTAGAGATGAACGTGGGATGCCACCTAAGTGTAACCTTGTCAGGGAGGAATACTATATACGGGGGATGTGCCAGCAAAGCTGCTATTTCCCCTATTCTTCTAGCTGCCATAATTGCAAACAGAAAGACCATTTTCATCTCTAGGCCTGCTAGCGAAGAGGTGGCCACAGGTTCGAAGGGGGGGGCCTAGTTAGCCCTTTCAGCGCTAGGTTTAGGTCCCACGAAGGGGAAGGAAGTTGAGGTTGAGAGAAGAGGTTTGTCATTCCCTTAAGGAACCATTTAGTGGCTGGGTGCGATAGTATTGAGCACCTAAGTTCCCTGGAAGCTGTGCAGCTGTGCAGCAGGCTATAAAGGGCCACGCAGTCACAAGGGCCTGGAGAGTTAGGGGTGGGCGGGGGCTGGCGAGGGGAGCAAGCTGGGGCGTGCAGGGCTGCCGCAGGCCTCTCTCCCAGCCCTGGAGCTCCTGACACTGAGGAGGCACCTCGGCCCCAGCCCCAGAGCTCCTGCTGGTGGGGAGAGGGCTGGGGAGAGTCGTTTGGCCCCAGCCCGAAACTCCTCATCCCCAGCCCCACCCCAGAGCCCTCATGCCCAGCTAGAGCCCTCACTCCCACACCCCAATCCTCTGCCCCAGACTTGAGTCCCCTCCCACACTCTTCATCCCAGCCCCACCCCAGAGTCTGCACCCCCAGCCAGAGCCATCACCCCCCTGCACACCAAGCCCAAACATCTTCCCCAGCCCGTAGCCCCATCCCACACTCCAAATCCTTGGCCCCACCCCCACCACATATCATCTCCATATTGGCGCACATAACAAAATTCATTCCGCACGTGGATGTAAAATATTAGAGGGAACATTGCTGAGTACCCTTCTAAGGTTTGGTGAAATGCTGTCATAACCCCAATTTTTAAGGGTCAGGACATATTCCAGAATATGTGGAAGAATTGCTGACAGCAGAGAGATCTGTTGGGACATGCACCAAATCTAGAACCTGGACCATTTCTGCAGGTAAGTGCGCCGTGTGGCGGATTTTCTGCTGTGCAGTAGAACCTCTTGCACTTCCTCTGAGCATGAGCTGTCTAGGTGCTAGAACCACATAGGAGCCATGCCTTGAGGCAAAGGATCCCCAAGTTGGGATGTATGGTGTGCCCTTTGTCCTGAGAGAGAAGGTGCGGAGTGGCCAGAAGGGAGATCAGTGGGCACATCACAAGCTGCATCAGGCAAGGGTACCAGGTCTGTCTTGGACACAGAGGAGCAATCAGAATTACACGAGCTCTGTCCCTCTTTATCTTCAGCAGGACTTTCAGCAGAAGAGGAAACAGAGGGAAGGCGTAAAGACAGTCCTTGTCCTGGGGAGAAGCAAAGCATTGCCAAGAGAGTGTCCAATCCCCCCCAACCCGGAACAGCATCATGGACACTTCTTCTTCTGGTACGTGGTGAACAGGTTTGTGGATGGTGTTCCCAACCACATGAATAAGTCATGAAGTACTGATGAGTGCATCTCCCACTGGTGGTCATGCGGGAATGTGTGACTGAGTTTGTTCACTATCTTGTTGTGCAAGCCACTTACAAGGAGACATTGTGAGAAATGCACAGTTCTGCAGTTTCATTGCCTCCATGCAAAGAGAGGGCAATCTGGCTCCTCTGCGGTGATTGAAATAACACATACAGGCTATGTTGCCCATTAGGATCTTTGTATGTGACCCTGTTATCAGTGGGAGGAAATGGGCGCAGGTGTTCCTGCATGCTCTGAACTCGAGGAGATTGATATACAGGGATATCTCCATTTGCCTTGCACTGTGAGGCAATTTAAGTGCGTGCCCCATCCTAAGAGGGATGCGTTGGTGGTAAGGAGCAACAATGATGGTTCCTGAAAAAAGGAGATCCCTTTGCCTACAATGGCTGTGTTCTTCCACCAGTCCAAGGAGATCCTGATCCAGGTGGGCAGTGACAGGGGTCTGGCCAGACTGTCCCTGTTCGGTCTGTGAACCAAGCTGAACCACAGCTGTAGACATTGCATGTAAAGTCTGGCATATGAAATCACCGCTGTGTCAGTTGCCATATGCCCCAGGAGCTGGAGACAGATGCTAGCTGGCACTTGAGGGCTGCATTGAGCTATTTCTATAACTGATACCAGGGATAGAAACCTGTCCTGAGGTAGGAAGGCTTTGGCCTGTCATGCGTCTTAGGTCAGCCCCTATGAATTCCAGGTGTTGCATTGGTGTGAAGATTGGCTTCTAGGAATTGGTCTGTAAGCCCAGCTCTGTGAACAAGTGTATCATGTCCTTGGTGGCTTGACAAGCCTCCAGAAGCAACTGGACTCTGAGGAGACAATCGTCCAGGTAAGGGTAGATCATTATCCCTTGGAATTGTAGATGGGTGACTACCACAGAGAGAACTTTGGAAAATACTCTCGGGATGATGAAAGTCCGAATGGGAGGACCCTGTATTGGTAGTGGTCATTTCCCAGAGTGAACCTGAAGAAACATCTGTGATCCAGTAGTATTGAAAGTAGATGTCTTGTGGGTCAAGGGCCAAAAACCAGTCTCCCTGTTCCAGTGACAAAATGATCATCGATAATCTGGCCATCTTGAACTTCTGAGCTTTAATGAACTTGTTGAGAACTCTGAGGTCCAGGGTGGGTGTCTAACATCCCTTCCTTTTGTGTATTAGGAAGTAGCAAGGGTAGAACCCTTTGCCTCGTAGATGTTGAGGTACTGGTTCTATGGCTCCTAACTGCAGGAAGCGATCTGTCTCCTGTGTGGTAGACTCTCATGAGAAGTGTCCCTGAAGAGGGACGGGGAAGGGTGTTGTGGAGGGGGTAGTAAGGTGAAGTGGATGGAATAGCTGGATCTGATGATCTCTAGGACCTATCTGTCTGAGGTTATGCACTCCCAGGCACTGCAGAATGCTGTCAAACAGTGGCCAAATGGGTGCATGGTCACAGATAGTAGTGGGGAGTGCTTTCGTGGAGCCTCAACCTGCCCGTCAGAAATGGACAGTGCAGCAGGAAGAGAGACAGCGAATGTATTGACCCAACTGACACTGTTACCAAAGTTCTCTGATCGGCAGTGCAGGGACACAGACGTACCTACAATGGAGCTAGGGTGACCAGACAGCAAATGTAAAAAATCGGGATGGGGTCGGGGGTAATAGGAGCCTATATAAGAAAAAGACCCAAAAAATCGGGACTGTCCCTATAAAATTGGGACATCTGGTCACCCTAAATGGAGCACTCACAGGGGCACTACTCAAATAAGAAGTTATTTTCCCCTTCTCATAACACTCGAACCAGGGGTCAGCCAATGAAATTAACAGGCAGCAGGTTTAAAACAAACTAAAGGAAGTATTTCTTCACACAGCACACAATCAACCTGTGGGACTTGTCAGGGGATGTTGTGAAGGCCAAAATGTAATGGGGTTCAAAAACGAATTCAGTAAGTTCATGGAGGATAGGTCTAGTTTCCTGGTTCTGCTGGTAGCCTAGGGGAATCTGTAGGGAAGAAGCAAGTGATTACTTACAGCTGCAAAGAGTTGGCCTCTAGGGTGGGGTGAGCTGTGTTTCTCTGCTTTGGGGTGCAACCTGCTTGGTTTCTCTCTGTTTTTGTTTCTTGTGGGATAGAGTTCTGGATTCTAAGAAATAAAATTGTGTTATGTTGCAACTTCCAGAAAGAGTATTTTAGGTTTTCATCTACCTTTTCGATGTGTGTGCAATGAACATAACATATCTAAATTCCTATTTCTCTGTCCCTGAGTTCCTTGGCAGCTCCTTCTAGATCTCTAACTGTAAAGGGCCCCCGGGGAGAGTAGTGGACCTTGAATCTGTCTGTGCTTGCAAGGGAACATAGTACATGTTACAATGGCTGCTGACTTTCTGGCTCATTAGGGCTGATGGGAGGCAGATTCTGGTCCTGTGAGAGCATATAGTGGAGAGGGAAGTGCTTCCCCATGGGGAGGAAAGGGAGTAAGCTGGAAAACTGTCGTGTACTTAGGTGTACTTGTCTCCACTGAGCTTTTTGCTGCCACCAGACCAGCTCCTTGGTTGGTAGCAATGGTGGGGGAGCTGGTTAGTGTAAAGAACAAGATGTTTTTTTCACCACAGTGCTATGAATATGGCTAGACACATGTGCATGGTCTGCTCCAGAGCTCGTACCACTAATGGCACTGCCATGGGGGTAGATTCTAGGAACAAGGCTTGGGGGCAGACACAGCCTTTCAGTTACAGCGCCTGGTGAACTAGAGACCATTTCTGGGCTGTACAGATGAGTGATCATTAATCAAGAGAGAAACCAGTATGAAGTGTGGACTATTTCTGGGTGAATATTGTCCTTTATTGCATATGTGCCTTCTGCTTGGGGTCCAGGGACAGCAAGGGGCACATAACTGGGTGCTTTGGATTACTGCGCCCACTATTTTGAACAAGCGATAAAGGTTTACAGGCAAACAGCATGATCAGAAACCTGGGATACTTTAGCCCAGTGGAATCTTGCCTTCCCTTCAGGAATGTTAATTGCTGTTTAACTCTTCATGTGCCAAAGTGTTCTGTGCCCATCTAAAAGCTCCAAGTGTGATTTATATTGTGTAGAGATGATCTAAACCAGGGATCTCAAACTCAAATCACCACGAGGGCCACATGAGGACAAGTACATTGGCCCAAGCAGGGCCAAGCGCGTGCTTGGGGCGGCGTGCCGCGGGGGGCGCTCTGCCTGTCGCCGGGAGGGTGGCAGGCGGCTCCGGTGGACCTCCCGCAGACATGCCTGCGGAGGGTGCGCTAGTCTCACGGCTCCGGTGGACCTCCTGCAGACATGCCTGCGGATGATCCACTGGAGCCGCGGGACCAGCGAACCCTCCGCAGGCATGTCTGCAGGAGGTCCAGTGGGACCGGCGACCGCCAGAGTGCCCCCCGCAGAGTGCCGCTGTGCTTGGGGCAGTGAAATTGCTAGAGCCGCCCCTGGGCCCAAGGGCCACATTACTGACACCTCCTCCCCGCCCCCACTCCACCCCTTCCATGAGGTCCCGCCCCTGCGCTGCCTCATCCCACCCCTTCCCTGCCCCCATTCCAACCCCTTCCCCGAAATCCCACCCTGACTCCGCCCTTTCTGTCCCCAGGGGGTGCAGGAGGGGTGTGGGGTGTGGCAGGGGCTCAGGGCAGGGAGTTGGGGTGTGGGGTGCAGGAGGGATGAGAGGTGTAGCAGGGGGTCAGGGCAGGGGGTCAGAGTGCAGGAGGGGTGTGGCAGGGGCTCAGGGCAGGGAGTTGGGGTGTGGGGTGCAGGAGGGATGAGAGTTATAGCAGGGGGTCAGGGCAGGGGGTCAGAGTGCAGGAGGGGTGCGGCAGGGGGCTCAGGGCAGGGAGTTGGGGTGTGGGGTGCAGGAGGAGTGAGGTGTGTGGCAGGGGGTTCAGGGCAGGGGGTCAGGTGCAGGGTGCGCCAAGCGGCTCAGGGAAGGGGGTTGGGGTGCAGGAGGGGTGCAAGGCACAGCAGGGGCTCAGGGCAGGGGATCGGGGTGCAGGAGGTGTGTGGCAGGGGGTCAGGGCAGGGGATCAGGTGCAGGAGGGGTGCAGGGTGCAGCAGGGGTTCAGGCAGGGGTTGGGGGGCAGGAGGGGTTCGGGGGGTCAGGGCAGGGGATCGGGGTGCAGGAGGGGTGCAGGGTGCAGCAGGGGGTTCAGGGCAGGGGATCGGGGTGCAGGAGGGGTGCAGGGTGCATCAGGGGTTCAGGCAGGGGTTGGGGAGGAGGTGTGGCAGGGGTCAGGGCAGGGGATCGGGGTGCAGGGTGCGGCAGGGGTTCAGGCAGGGGGTTGGGGTGCAGGAGGGGTGTGGCAGGGGTCAGGGCAGGGGTTGGGGTGCAGGAGGGGTGCAGGGTGCAGCAGGGGGTCAGGCAGGGGTTGGGGTGCAGGAGGGGGTGTGGCAGGGGTTGGGGTGCAGGATGTGGCAGGGGGCTCAGGGCAGGGGTTCAACTACAGGAGGGGCTCGGGGTGGGCTCTGGCCCGGCGCACACTCAGGGACAGGGCAGGGCTCCTGACTGCCTGCCCCTGCGCTGCTCTGGGTAGTGGCTGGAACATGGGGGAGCAAAGGCACAGGGGCGTGTTGGTGTTACTTCCGGCACCCCCCCCAGCAACTCCCCATGGCCCGGCAGGGGGCACCGGGGCCAATGGGAGCTGCTGGGGGCAGTGCCTGAAGCAACAGCAACACACGCCCCTGCACCTCTCCTCCCCCAGGTTCTGTCCGCTTCCCGGAGCAGCGCGGGGGCAGGGCAGGCAGGCAGGGAGCCGGTCTAGGTAAACGCTGGGGGAGGGCAGGGGGGCCGCAAGGAGCTCGCAGGCCGCAGAAAATAACCTCGCTGGCTGCATGCGGCACGTGGGCCGCGTGTTTGAGACTCCTGAGCTAAACTCACATTAGAGGCTGCTTGTTTTCCCCAGTGAGCATGGTGGCTGACCCAGACCACCACCCTGCCCAGAGAGGCCTCACGCAATATAATTCAGTCACAATGTGCTTTATCTAGGATCAAATCTCTTTCAAAGCAAATCATTGAATTGCTGAAGACAAAAGTGCAGGAATTGCTGACTATAAATGTTTCTGGGAACAATGTGCAAGAATGGAAACTGAACGTGGATGGAAAGCATGGGGAAAATGTACCTAAAATATTACATCATACTGAGTAACAAAACTGTGTTTGAATAACTGGTGTTTTGGCATTTCATTCTGGGGCTATCCCTATTCTTACCAACTCATTCCCAAAACAAAACATCCCAAACTCCTCTAATTCCCAGCATTAGTCACCTCTGACACCACCTCGTGTTGTTCTAATGTCTTCCATTGGCCCAGGTCTAGAGCAAATGGTGAAACCTGGGTGGGAAATGTAAAGCTGGCTACCATATTGGAAATGTCAGGTGGCAGTTATGTCCACTGAAACAGGCAGCATAAAAATACATACATCCAAATAAAGGATCATATGATCAAATCTTACTGGTAAAGACAGCGTAGTATCAGCATAGCGCTAAACTCCTGTGTTCTGGAATCACCATGGAAACAGCGCTGCTCATGCTAATGGCAGTGAGAATAGCCGAGCTGCCTGCAGGTTGCTTTCAGAGGATATTTTTCCTGCCTGGCATTGCTAGGCCAGGATTCTGTGATTAGGAGAGGTACAGTAAAAACCAGGTCAAACCCCAAATGAAATCTCCTGAACTAAATATACTAGGACCTAAACAGCAGGCTGATGCTTGGAGCTACAATATCACCACTCCTAAGACAACAACACATGTCAAATGGCCTTTCCATTACCCCAAGCCACCCGGAATGTGCTCTTCACACAGTGGAGTCGGTTGGAGTTAACTTTCTGCGACCTAACTATCCAGAGTGGGCATTGGGTGCCATGGGCACACTTGCAATGTGGTTCTCTGTGCTCTAGATCCCTTGAGCTGGATTTCCACTAGCCATCCCCACTTAGGAAGGAAAGCCCTTTTCATGCCAGAGTACTACTCAGACCATAATATGGCCTGCAAGGGGCTTGCCATAGGACCACTCAGCAAAGGAGTTCCATGACTTGGGAAGATAGCTGTAGGTAGAGGGACCAGACAGCAAGTGTGAAAAATCAGGACAGGGGTTGGGGGGATAATAGGAGCCTATGATAAAGCCCCAAATATCGGGACTGTCCCTATAAAATGGGGCCATCTGGTCACCCTAGCTGTAGGTCAGATGCAATCCAAGAAATATGTTTCCAGGAGCATTCTACATCAACTGAGATTTAGCCAGCACCTCTCAAAACTATTCCATACCCTGAGTTTTGCTGGCCATCATTGATTTCATATTGTTTGTGATTTAGCCTTTCCCACTCCTGTCTCCTCCCCACCAAGGCCACATCCCCTCCCACCCTCCCAAACACAGCATCTCCCACCCCTGCCCATGCCCTGCCTCATGAGTGCAGCCTCTCCTTCCCTGCTCCTCCCTCCCACGGCCATTCCCTCCACTCTGCTCACAAGCACGGCCCCTTTTGTGGGCATTAAGATACAGCCTTTCTTTACACCAGCACAGACTATTTTTTCCACCTGCTGTGGCGGTGGCACAGGGTTGAGTACTGAGGGAGGCTGTTGGATTTAGGACCTCTGTGCTTCATTTGCTGCAGTACAGAAGTTAGAAAGTGTGTAGTGAACAAAGCAGGTGATTGTGGGGAGAGAGAGGATGTATCCATGGTTCAGGCAGTTAATAGCCACCCTGGAGAATTTGGGTCTAGAGTTCCTGTGTGACGTTGGGCAAGTTTCTTAGACCAACTTGTTCATAGGTGGTCACCCTGTGACCCAGTGTGAGACCCTGGGGGCTGATTGCCCTGGGGGGCACCAGAGAAAAGCCTGTGAGGAAATAAATAATTCTGTCTTGAGAGGATGGTTTGAATAGTAAATGAGAGCACGGGGCCATCCATTGAAGACTGAGTGTCATAAACAGATAGTTAAGGGTTAAGGTCTCTTTTACCTGTAAAGGGTTAAAATGCAGTACCTGATGACCACCTGACCAGAGGATCAATCAGAGACAAGATAATTTCAAATCTCTGTGGAGGGAAGCCTTTGTCTGTGTTCTTTGTTAGAGAGTTCTCTTTTTGGATCTAAGAGAGGCCAGACATGTCTCCAAGTTCTCCTGGAGTAGTTCCTACTATTCAATAGTGAGTATTAATTAGAAAGGCGGATTAGTCTTATAATTTGATTTCTACATTTGCAATTGTGTGTTTGCTGAAGGAAATTCTTTATTCCTGTTTGCTGTTACTTTGCTTTTACTGAGAAAGAAAGGAGGGGGGATTCTCTCCAGAGATTGATAAGTTTAGACCCTGTATATTGTTCCATCTAGGTCACAGAGACAGTGACTTTCTTCTTTATTCTTTAATAAATTCTTTTCTATTAAGGACTTGGTTGGTCTTTCCTTGGGTGGATTCTCAGGGAAAGAGGAGGAGGGAGGTATCCCTCTGTAGAGATCTAAACTAGGATTTTAGTTTAGAGATAAATTCATGCAGGTCCCCATATTGGAACCCAACAGCTCTAAGTGGGGGTGAGACCTATGACACTGAGGATAAAACAAAATACCAAATAGTTGCTCATTAAGTGAGCATCATCCATCCTGTGCACTGAATGAGGCAGGGGTCCTATGGGAAAAAATAGCATGTGATCATGTAATTAAAAACTGTATCCAATGCATACACACCAAGGGGAGCAAATGAAGGCAGCACAGGCAATCTTAACTCTGGCATTACATCATTTTTGACTGCTTGACTTTGTTACCTTAATAATGTTCTTTGAACATAGTTGTGTGTGTGTAATAGAACTATAAATCTTAGGGGTTGTCTGCACATGGACTGGCACTGAATAACAAAAGGTGAATTTCAGACTTGTTATTTCAGTGCCTGTCTGAGTGTGGACTCTCTGAGTTTTCTATTCCGATTTAACTGAAATTGTTTAAGACCCTGAAAGGTGTGAATGACTCACCACCATGTTGGCAAAGGTGTGAATACAACTGTCATTGCTAGTGTGTGCCTTAGCGAATGCTCTTTTTCTATAGCACAGACTATGCGGGATGTGCAGCATTGCTGGCCTGTGTCGTCCCACACTCCCGTGTTCCTTTGCATGCGCAAGCCCGCTTTGCTTAACAAAGGTAACAAATACTTTTAATTGTTCCCTTTCCACCATTTCCTCTGCACAGGAGCCTTTACTGCGGAGTTGTACAGACAGGGCCTAATGCCACAGGCAAAGAATTGACGACATGCAAGTCTGGGACTGAATTAACCCCAGCCCCCTGAGCATGCACAACAGGGGTTTGGAATGAGCTCGCTTTGGCCCACTCAGGCTCCCTCCCCCAGTGGAAAGAGCCACGATGATTAGGGCTAGGCTGGGACCTGGACTCCATGCCTCTGCCCAGGAATAATGGGGACTAAGATCTCCTAACATACCCTGGTGCAGACACCTGGCCCTTTGGACTTGGTGCGCCAAAGGAAGCATGGGGGCGAGAGAACAGAGTGGTGGGGAGCGGCTGTGACTCAGCCCCTTGGCCAGCTGAGCTGGCCTGGGGTGGCTGCTGCCACTTGCTGATGGTCTAGGCCGGCCGCAAATGTTATTTCCCCTCCCTCTCCTCCTCCCCTGTCCGTGGAACAAGGGGGCAGCAAGGAGGGAACTGTGGCTTGGGGGCAGGGGGCAGATCTCTGACTCACAAAGCCTCCAGCCTGTCCCTGGCTTAGAGCCGTGTTGAAAGGCTTCCTAACCACGCTATGCAACAAACCAAACTGCAATGGTTGGGCTGAGTCTTTATACCACAGGAGGCCATGCAATAAGGAAGGAAAGCAGAAAGCTAGGCTGCAATGACAGCTAAGCGAGACAGGGTGTTTGGCATGAGCTGACTGGAGCACTGTCAGTGCTTCCCTTCTGCCTTTGAAGTGCTGCATTATTTAACCTGTGGCTCGTAGTGTGTTTCTGCTTCCCACAGATGCACAAGTTATTACATTCAGCACAGATCCACAGCTAAAGGGAAACCCCTTAAAACAGAGAATTTCCCACAGGGGTATTACTCAGGAGAAACTTGTCTCCTTCCTTTCAGGAGGTAGCAAGCAAAAGCTGGAAAAAGGGGGAAATGGCTTTTGTTGTGTGCATCTGGCGTTTGACAGACACAGTGTGAGCAGACCAAGGCCACTCTGTGATACCCAATGTGGGGAAAGTGGCACTGATAATTCCACAAACCTAGTGTTATTAAATCCCTGTCCGCTTCCTGCTGCAGCTGCAGTGAGCTGGAGTTGAACCATGCAAGCTGTGAATTCCTTGGCGCAAGGAGACCCTCTGCTCCAAAAGGGGCTGATTCTGCCACATTTTCTCTGGCTGAGCACCCGACTGCGCAAACAGTTCCCTGGAAGCCAAAGGGGCCGCTTGTGGAGTAAACTGTTACTCAAGTAAGGGTATCTGAGTCTGGCCAAAGGTGGCAGAATCAAGCCCAAAGTAAGCTCCTTCCAAGGACCTGTGTCAATCAGCTACTCACATCACCTCATTGTGTTCTTTTTCTGCCCTATCTTTAAATATTCCAGATCAGCTGATTTTGCTACAAGAAAGCTGCCCACCCTGTGATGTGCTGAACACCCTCAAATTTCCATGGCAAACATGGGAGCTGGATCTGCTTAGCACCTTGCTGGATTGGGCCCTGACTGTGGGAGTATTGCCACTGCAAGCAAACTGGGGAGCAAAATAACTAATCAGCCAGGAAAAGCCCAGTACAAATGTTAATTACTGGCAGAGGGGCTGGAATCCATGTTGGGAAAAGGCCAGAAAAAACTCCAGTTTAACACACAGCAGTATTTGAAGCTTCGATTTTTGAATGAAGGCAAACCATGTGAGGTGTTTCTGGGTCTCTCCCAAGCCCAGGTTGGCTTTCTGACACCAGTTAGAGTTCAGGGAGTTGAGAGCTGGGATTGTAGACAAACTGGTGGCAATAACTTTCAAAAGCCCAACAGACATTCCACCTCCCCCAACTCTTGGGCTTTCCTTGCAAAACCAGTAGTGGCACCCAGTGATTTATCTGTTATGCTCTAGGACTGCAGCGGGTGGGGGGATGTCACACAAAGGTCTGGATGCTGCAGACATGGGCGTGGGGGCGGGGGATGAACAGTGCACTGTGATATGGTTAGCAAATGACCATGCAAAACAACAGAGAAAAACAGAGAGTGGGAGAGAGAGACGATTCCCTGTTTAGGAAAGTTTAGCGCCAGAGATCAGGGGCCGATGTTCCCCTGGCTTCTCCTTAATCCCAGTTGCACTGACTGAGAATGTGTTGAATCCTTGGGATTAAATGTGCTTTACAACACTCAGCGCCGTGGACTGGGCGAGCTGGATTTCTGCTTGCAAAGAGCAGCAGCCAGGCACGGTCCTTTGGGGAAGGAGGCACAAGAGAGCCCAGCAACCCTCCGAGGCCTCCTTAAAGGGAGCCGAGGAACCCGGGGGAGGGGCCAGAGGCAATCAGGATGGGGGCGGGGCCCCCAGTTAATTCATTGAAATGTGTCAGAGAGAGCGTGGGAAAGACCAGAGCTTTTCTTCCCAGCGCTGGAGGAGAAAGAGAGGGAGAGTGGATAGCGATCAAACAACAGACAGGCTCAGGGCAAGCTGAGAGGAAGCACTGGGCCTAGTGCAGGAACTGAGGCAGACAGGCACTGGGCAGGACAGGGCTTCGGCCTTCCCCCCCAATCAGTCCTTATAGCAGCAACATGCAAGTCAATCAGAATTTCTGACTGAAGACGGATTTGGGAGGGGGAAGGGATATTGACTGACGCCCTGGCCCGGGGCAGGAGGCCGTCTTGGTTGCCCTGACTGAGCTCTTGGGCATTTTCCTTTGCTGCTGGTTTTTTTTCTTGTGATTTAAAAAAAAATGCAAAAACTGTTCAATTATCATTGTTGGCTGCAGGAGACAGCTCCAGATTCCGAAATCACTGGCAGTTTGCATCCCTATAATATAAATAACAAGGGCTGGAGATGGAGTGCATGGGGGGAGACAAGTGCTGGCCATGGATTTAGCAATCTAGGGGTTTACCCTGGAAGCTGCCGAGTACCCCCCTGGCCCCCTGGCTTCAATGGAACTGGGAGGTGGTGAATACCATGCAGGGCAGTGGCTTCTCATCCAATCCCTGCATCACGTTTATACAGCACCCAGTGTGAACAAACCAGCCACCTCACAGCACTGCCAGAGAATACACAGTGCGGTTCTGGGCATCAGAGCTGCTGCTGCACAAAATCCCATTCTAGCTGGAGCAGCCCTACCAGCCATATGCAAAAGGAAGAGTTCAGAGAGTACAGCCAATGAAGGGAAATCATTCGCCACTCAGAGGCCTACAACGGCCCATTGGAACAGATGGGGCTACTCAGGGAGTAAAGACTACTCACACGGGGAAGACTTTTCAGGATCAATCTTGTCTGAGTCAGGGAGTGCGAGTTCTAAACCCCGCTTAGAACCAGGCCCAGGGTGAGTCAGGCCCCAGTTCAGCTCAGAACTTCTGCATGTGCATAAATCCCACTGATTTGGGAGGAGCTGAGATATTCAGCGCCTTACTAGCTCCAGCCTAAAGTTGGCAAGTGCTTGGAGGAATCATGTGGCCAGTGCATTCCAGAGCCCTTGAAGAATTGCAGGGAAGGCCTAGCTGATACACAGCAAAGGCTGCCACTCCTGCTGCTAACCCCTTCGCACACAGAAAGGTGGGAGAGAAAGGCATGGGACAGCTTTGGTCACAGGTGCTGTCTGAATGACACTTCAGCCTTTTAAAGTCTCATGGGAAACTAGACATTGTATATTCCTGGTTACCCTGGAATCCATAGAGAGCCTGGTCAAACCCAGGCCCTGATCCTGGAAGACTCATGCACATACTCACATCAGTGGGATTAGTCACAGTGCATAAAGTTAAGCAGGGCCATAGGTGCGGATCCTGCAATGGGCTCCAAGCCAGGGGGCCCTTAGGCCTACCCGGGGACCCATGGACCCCAAGCAGGTGTCTGCACCGGCACGGAGAGGAGCCGAGCAGAGCCAAGTGCCCTCCCAGAGTGTTTGCAAACGGCCTTTCACAGCCATGGAGAGGAGACTCCTGCTTTGAAGTTTAATACATCAGGTGTTTCCATTTCCTCTCCATGGCAACAGTCCTGAGGCCACATGACGAGCCGTCTCAGTCAAACACCATCAGAATGGATTTGGCTTAGCCAGGAACAGACATTTGTCAAAAATGGTAAACAGGGACTGTTGGCACCAGTATAAATGTAAGAGAAACGGTTTCTGTTTCGGTGGTTTAATTTGCTCTGGAGTTCATGCCATATATTAGCTTGAAAATCATTGTATGGCCTGTTTAATACTCGATCCCTGACGCTAAAGGTTGATAATGGCAACCTGCAATCTGACAGCAGGAAAATGCTTCTAGGCCAGTGGTTCTCAACCTATTTACCATTGTGGGCTGCACATGCAACTCTCTATTTATTTATTTATTCTATACGTTAGGCAGGCCACATCCACACAATATATTACTACCTGCATGGCCCTGAGGATGTCACATGGTCACAGCTGTGTGCTGTTTGGGCTGCAAGTGGCCCACGGCCTGAGAACCTCTGTTCTAGGCTCATGGGCTTCATGGTTTTACTACAGTTACATATGGAGAAATCTCCCCCCTTATTCCTTGGCTAGGATCTGTGTCCAGTGGATCCTTCAGTAGCTCTCTGATCTCTGGTAGCCATGTTCAGTGGATCCCCTGGCAGCTCTCTGATCCCTGGGAGCTAGGTTCAGTGGATCCCCTGGCAGCTCTCTGATCCCTGGGAGCTAGGTTCAGTGGATCCCCTGGCAGCTCTCTGATCCCTGGGAGCAGGGCCGGCTCCAGGGGTTTTGCCGCCCCAAGCAGCCAAAAAAAAAAAAAGCCACGATTGCGATCTGCGGCAATTCAGCGGGGGGTCCTTCGCTCCAAGCGGGAGTGAGGGACCCTCCGCCGAATTGCTGCCAAATATCTGAAAGTGCTGCCCCCACCACTCCGGAGTTGCCGCCCCAAGCACCTGCTTGATAAGCTGGTGCCTGGAGCCGGCCCTGCCTGGGAGCCAAGTTCAGTGGATCCCCTGGCAGCTCTCTGATCCCTGGGAGCTATTATATAGACATCAAATGGTAACAACTTTTTGTCACTACCAGCCAGGCTGAATTCAGGGCCTTCTGAGTGGTCTCTTGAGCGAGCTAAGCCCCAGACATTGTTCATTTTATACAGGGAACGTTTGATTCCTAACCAGGCCTTTGTCCCGTGAAACCTCCATTCCAGGCTTTGCCGTGAGCCCAGGGCAAGTTAGGACAGCACTGGTCTGTATGAAGCCGAGGCGTGGCTTGTGAGGGAGATATTTCATTGCCTAAGTCAGTGCCTTGATTTGAGGCTCTCTCCTGTGCTCTGGGATGTAACCCTAACCCTCCGTCAGAGACACCCCGAAGGGAAGCCCTGACGCGGGGGCATGCTCGTGGCTGAGTGAGGATGGTTAATAGACCAAAAGCTGTTTGCGCCTGTAGTTGGCCTATGAGAAGTACTGCCTTGCCTTCAACCTAAGTACCGGGGGCAAATATCCACTTTGCACACGAAAATACCCCCACAACCAGCCACTAACTGCCCCCCCCCAGCTGGCAGCCAAACCAAGGAGAACACCCCACCCGAGCGGGTCCGCATGTCAGCACAATGTGGGGCAGCGTGCACTGCCACTGCCTCTGCTGGAGCCCCCGGTGGGTCCATAGACGGAGTGGCTCTGCCCAGCGCTGCTGTTAGCATTCGTTTAAAAGGCTGCCAAGGCCATCCGGGGACTCAAGCACTGCACCTTGTTCTTGAACCCACCCAGCCAGGAGTCAAGTAAAGGAAGCAAAAATCTGTAGCTATACGTGCTGCCTCTGCTCAGCGCTCTGAGCCCAGAGATAGTTCCCAAGGACAGGGCTTAGTCAAACCCTCTGCTCCACAGACGTGTCCCCAGTATGGGTCTGACCTCCCCCAGCCCGGCTTGAATTCAAGCCACAAAGTCACGGCATGGACAGCCAAGCTGCTCGCTCGCCGAGCCAGTCAAATATGCAGCATGGTTTCCGCTCCAGAATTCACCAGGAAGGAAGTTCGCTCGGAAGGGGATGGGGCTGAGGTGGGGGGGAGAAGGGAGGGAAGCACATTCCTGGCTGGTGAGGAATAGTGTTTATATATTCATTTGTACACTGAAGTTAGCTAGAGTGCCAAACACCTTGTCCCCATCAAACTCATAAGGCTAGGCAGGGACTACTCCAGGGGGAAACGGGACTCAAGCAGTATAAGAAGTAGCATGCAATTGGTCAGTGTTTGCAATTCAGCTGGGCAAATTGTGTTAATCAAAGCAAGGAATCCAGCTTTGGGCTGCTCACTCAGTGTCAACAGTGCAGTGTCACTGCTACACAACAGTGCTTAGTTCTAAAACAAATCTAGACCATGAACCCTGCTCAGACCCCCGGGAGGCACAGCAATTTTCAAGACAATCCCTGTCAGAATGTGGATTTCAGAGCACTTTGAAAAATCAGCTGCTCCACAGTCAGCTAGTCTGAGCCTTACGTCTACTGGTGCTACTGCCCCACTGGAATAAAAACCAGCCGGGCCAAACGGTACGGGTGAGCAATCAAGCTATTTGCTCAGTGTAGGCCAAGGAGTGTGTGATCATGGTTCTAGCTCAGGACTGGGAGTCAGTGACACCGGGTCTCAGCTGGCTGTGTCTTAGGCCTTGTCTACACTACAAGACTATTTCGAATCTACTTAAGTCGAATTTGTGGATTGAAGTCGAATTTGTGTATCCACACTAAATACAGTAATTCGAATTTCTGAGTCCACATTAACGGGGCTGGCGTCGACTTTGGAAGCGGTGCATTCTGGGCAGCTATCCCACAGTTCCCGCAGTCCCCGCTGCCCATTGGAATGCTGGGTAGAGCCCCCAATGCCTGCTGGGGGGAGAAATGTGTCGAGGGTGGTTTTGGGTAACTGTCGTCATTGAACCGTCAATCACGCCATCCCTCCCTCCCTCCCTTAAAGCGCCTGCGGGCAATCTCTTCGTGCACTGTTCTGGTCAGTGATAGCGCAGACGCCACATCACTGCAAGCATGGAGCCCGCTGCTATCATCGCCGTTTTCTCCTCCTCGCACTTTATCGTCCACCTCTTCCACAGTCAGCTGCTGAGCAATTGGGCTACTTTTCAATGGTGCTGCAAGCACTGGGGGACCATAGGGGACGTTTTACCAACATGAATGTCGGGTGGCTGGGCAAGGTTCGTCATGCGTGTGTTCTCAGGAACTGTGGGCTGCGCATATGCCTGCAGGAAGGTAGTTTCTTCCCGGACCACGAAATAACTGTTGGGGATGTGCAGACGCCTATAGTCATCCTAGGTGACCCAGCCTGCCCGCTAATGCACTTGCTCATGAAGCCCTATACAGGCGCCTGGGACAGCGACAAGGAACTCTTCTAATCCCAGCGATCAGCGAGCAGCGTGACCTGTGGCTGGTCAGTTTTTTTACAGAGAAGCTGAATGTGCCCCTGTTTCTTTACCCAGTTACTGTTGACTCTCCTCTTCGGTTACATACCCCGTTCACCCCGTTTCCCCCACTTCCAACACACGTGTAAAAATAAAATACATGTCACACTGTTACTTAAGAGAGGTTTCTTTATTCATGACTTTTCATTAAAGGCTTGACACTGGGACGCAGACTGTGTTGGCTAGGGTGTGCGCTGATGTAAAGACCGCCTCTAAACTCAAGAAATGACAGGCTCCTGCTCCTACAGCGGTCCGCAGTGCCGGAATGCTTCTTTCAACGGAGCCTGCCATCCCTCTTTTTCTAATTCTGTGTGCGGGGGGCTATGTGACCTTGTGGCGGAGGAGGACGGATACAGATTCCTCTGCTGCGTGACTCTGCGGTCCAGGACAAGGACCGCTGTATAAGATCTGTAACTGCCCTCCCCCGCTACAAAGTCACATCCCCACCGCCCACTCAGAACCTGGAAACCACCTCCCATACCGACCATGGTGCCTACTGACTGCACTGTGTGTGTGACCCGCTGCTGATCCTTCCCCCGTGTCTGTACCGTGGGAAAGGTGCCTGTCCTATGCAATTAACAACCCCCTTTCCCCCGCCCCCCATTCAAACACAGTCTTCTGTGAAAAAAAAAATCGGAAACATTAATTAACAGCAAAGTATTTTTATTACTTAAGTAGACAGTTAGGTGATGGGACTAGGATTGGGACTTGTGTGAGTCAGGAAGGGAAGGACTTCTGAAAATGTAGGGTATGAGAGCTTTTGGGTACTTGAGCACTCTGCTGGGGTGCACTGACAGTATTGACGGCCCCGGGCACCCCTCCTCCTGGTTATTTTGGGTGAGGGGGGTATGTGACTTTGTGGCAGGGGAGGGCGGTTGAAGATACACTGCAGGGGGGCTCTGTCCTCCTGCGGTCCTGCAGAACATCCACAAGGCGCCGGAGCGTGTCCGTCTGCTCCCTCACTAGTCCAAGCAGCGTTTGAGTCGCCTGCTTGTGTTCCTCACGCCACCTCTCCTCCCGTTCGCTGTGTGATCGCTGGTACTGAGAGACAGTCTCCCTCCACTGGCTCTGCTGGTCCGCCTTGGCTAGGTAGCAGCCCATACGTTCATCGACTATCTTGTCCCTTGTCTTTTTCTTTCTCCGCCTAATCTTTGCCAGCCTCTGCGAGGTGGATGCTGTGGCAGGTCTGGAGACAGTGGAAGCTGTGAGATGGGAAACAGCGAGTGAATTCCTTGCAAAGATACATTTTTGCGAACAAATAACTGAGTCTAGGCTGTCTCTGTGAATTCTGTGTTGAGACCCCTGTGCCTGGTGGGGCACAAATCATTTTCGCGATGAATTCTGGGTAAATGTCGTGATTCAATCCTTCCTCCGGGAAAGCAACGGCAGACAATCTTATCGAGCCCCTTTTCCCGGAATTGCCCTTGCACACGCCATAGCGTGGCAACCATGGACCCTGTTTTGCCTTTTGTGTATGTCACCGTATGTGTACTAGATGCCGCTGACAGAGGCGGGCCAGCAGCGCTACACAGCAGCATGCTTTTGCTTTTGCATGACAGCAGGGATGGTTACCAGGCATACTGCACCGTCTACCATACCATGAATTGGTAAGAAGATGGTAATAAAATGCTCATGGTTACCTGTCCTTTTGCACTGCACCATGTGGTGCTGTCATAAGTGCCCCTGGCCGATCAGCCAGGGGCGCAAAAGCCAAAATCGGGAATGACTTCCTGAGTCAATTCCTCCTTTTTGGTATCTAAAAATAGAATCAGTCCTGCCTAGAATATGGGCAAGTGTACTAGAGAACCTCTGTATCATAGAACCAGAGAGCACAGCTGCTCTGTGTCTGATAATACATAAATTTTGAGCTGAATGCTATTCACAGTGGGTGATCCTGAAACAACCCCACCTGCTCATTCCGGCCTTCCCGCAGCCTTCCTGGGCTACCATACCATTGTCCCACCACTTGTGTGATGAAGTCATAAAGAGTGCAGGAATAAGACACAGGGACTTGTTTGTGAGAAATGAGTGGAAGGAAGCCTCCAGCTGCAATGATAGTCCAGGCAGGACATTAATTACTGTGGATGAAGGAGACCATGATCCTGCTGCTAGTCCAGGGGCAATTGAATCTTTTCTTTACACATGAAGGGTGGGGGCTGATGAAGCTCAGCCCCCTGTTGCTATGATGAGGACGGGTACCAGCCATACTGCACTATCTACCAGGAAAAATTAGGGCCAGGCACCCTTGATTGACCTAACCGATGCTAGTACGCATGGTTACCAGTCCTTTTGCACTGCCCCATGTGCTAATGGGCTGAGGATGACAATGGATATCAGTCGTACTGCACCGTCAGCCACCCATGGTGAGGGGGGAGTGAGGATGTCATTGTTCAGTGCTGCAGCATCGCATGTATCTGCAGCATTCATTACGGATACGGTGACATGTAACAGAGTCAACACAGGACCGTTTCCCCTTTCACTTCTGGGGGTGGGGGGGGTGCGTAAATTGCCGAGCTATGCCCTGAGCCACCGCGGACACTGTGTTAGACCCTAGAAGCATTTGGAGCTCAGCCAAGAATGCAAATGCTTAGCGGAGACAGCAGGAACTGTGGGATACCTTGCGTCCTCATTCCCCCCTCCCTCCATGAGCGTCCATGATATTCTTTGGCTTTCCGTTACGCTCGTCACGCAGCTGCGTGCTGTCTCTCTGCTATGCCATCTGTCTGGAGATTTTTTAAACATACTTTGGACCAGGCGTAAAATTACAGTAATTACCCTAAATAGATGCAGGAGTCTCCGAGCGAGATCGCCCTGAGGACGGTCACTGAAGGAGATAGAGAGCGCATGCTGCGTGAAAGCTAGCACGAACCAGGGCCCGATGCAGCCGTGCTCGGGGAGGCAGTGCTCCATGAGTAATTAATGAAAGCCTCGCGCGGAAAAGTGTGCTACCACGGAGCACCCAATAAGGCAGCTCTCCCCAGGAACCTCCTGCTGATGCTTTTCGAGTAACCCCAGGAGAGCTTCGTGGAGATCTCCCTGGAGGATTTCTGTTCTATCCCCATATATAGAGAGACCTCCTTTTCACACACTTAAGATTCCTGTTACATTAATAATAAAAGTTAACATGGTTAAAGCACTTACCGACTGCTCCTTCCCCTGATTCAGGATCCGGGTTCATGGCCGGGGAGGGTTGGTAGGGGATCTCCGTGATGGTGATGAAGAGATCCTGGCTCTCCGGGAAACCAGCGTTGTAAGCGCTGTCGCCTGCCTCGTCCTCCATAAACCCTTCCTCATCTTCCCCGTCCGTGAACATCGTCGAGGAACTGTCCGTCGACACTGTCCCATCATCAGAGTCCATGGTCACTGGTGGGCCACTGGTGGCAGGCTCCGTAGCATCCGTTTGCCGCTTTGATTTTTTCGTAGCCTTGTCTGGGGTCCTTGATTTTCACGCGGAACTGCGTTGCATCCCGGCTGTATCCTCTCTCTGTATCATGGCTTTGGAGACCTTCTCGTAGGTCTTTGCATTCCGTGCTTTGGAGCGCAGCTCCAAAAGCACAGACTCCTCGCCCCACACACTGATCAGATCGAAGAGTTCCCGGTCACTCTATGCTGGGTCCCTCTTTCTATTCAGAGATTACATGAACTCCTCTGCTGGAGAGCTCGGCATTGCTGCCGGTGCTGCTGAGCTTGCCCCGATGTCCAACCACAAAATGAGATTCTAACTGTCCAGAAAGGAAAAGGAATTCAAATTTTCCCGGGTCGTTTCCTGTGTGGCTGGTCAGAGCATCGAAGCTCGGACTGCTGTCCAGAGCGTCAACAGAGTGGTGCAGTGTGGGATAGGTCCTGGAGCTACTAAGTTCGATTAGCATCCATACCTAGCCTAATTCGAGCTAGCCATGTCGAATTTAGCGCTACTCCACCTGTCGGGGTGGAGTACCAAATTCGAACTAAAGAGCCCTCTAGTTCGAATTAAATGGCTTCCTGGTGTGGACGGTTGACCGGTTAGTTCGAATTAACGCTGCTAAATTCGACTTAAAGTCCTAGTGTAGACCAGGCCTTAATCACTTCCCATTTCTGGGCTTCAGTTTCCTCAAAAGTAAGAAATGCCATCGCAATAGCTCCTTCCCTCTCTGCCAGGGTGTTACACGTTGTCACCGAGCACACAGTTAGCCTGGGGAACTCACTGCCTCACTGAGTTTCAAGTTTCAAAAAGAGATTGGCCACTGAGATGGCTGGCAAGCCAGTCCAGTGTCAGAATAGTAGAACAAGAGCTTTTCAGAGGCCCATTCTGCTCCTCAGTCTGACCTCTGGCAGAGCACTGGCAAGGGACCCTGCTGCTTCAGGGCCTGAGCCACCCTCACACAGAGGGGATCCTCAGAGGCAGATTATCTCACTGCTGCCAGCTGTAGGGTCCTTGCAGCTTCCATCCAGCACTAAGCACAGGCAGAGCCATGCTGCTGGAGCAGCTAAACTGGACTGGCCAGTCCTGGGTGCCTGGGCTGTTATGTGCTTTGCGGTATTTGGGCAATAGGCTCTACAGGAGGGGGCGGTACTATTACAGCTGGTAGCCGTGGGGGGAAGGGATTCCGACCATGAGTGTTAACAGGAGCTTTTACAAAGGGGCTTTTCAATGGCAAAAGGCCTCCCTTCCCAGGCCCAGTGCAGGGCCAGCCGTCTCTCCGCCAGAAAGGAAACAACGTCCCTGGGCAGCCAGTGTCCCTCAGGTGAGCGCCTTCCACCTCATGCCTTCATCTATGCAGCACATTCCCTAACACGCCCGGGCTGCCTTTGCCACATAGGCTCAAACAACAAAGGGCAAGGGCTCATTACCGTGCTAATCAATGTTAAACATTAGTGCGGCAGCAACAATGGCTTCAAAAAAAGCGCCGCCAATTAGGAAACCAGTATTTTTGTCTGATTAAAAAGCTGTGTTGAATTCTCTTTGATGTCTACCCGCCATTCAAACCTGGCCAGTTTATGACTTCCTGGGTGCTGCTCAAGGCCGGTTCGGCAAGGAGCTGGGCTTTGAATCCACCTTTATTGCTAGAGATAAGCTTGGCGCGCAGATGACATCTCCAGCAGCGTGGCCTTTGTGCAAGGTGGAGCCAAGCCCCCAGGCCCTGGGAGCGAGCGCACAGGTGCTCTTGCTGGGAACCTCTGCCACTGCACAGAGCCCGCAGTGCCACGCGGAGGCTTCCAGCTGACTGCAGCGGGTCTGGCTCAGCCCTTCGTGTCCTGCACTGGGAGATGTGACACTAGCACTAGCTCTGCTCATGCCAGCAGCTCCAAAAGAGCAGTGTGGCCCATGCTGCACAAGGGTGGCTCAGACTAGCCACCTGAGGACAAGCCTGCTGGACCCTCCCCCGCCAGGTCTGCGCTTGGGTGGCTAATCTGAGCCACCCTTGAGCTCACGCAGGAAGGTCTGTGCTGCTATTGTACGTGTACTAGCTCGAGCTGCCCCGTGCTGGGAATCACACCGCTCAGCCGCAGTGTAGCTGTTCCCTTGGTGATTGAGTTCTCCTGCCCCATAGACAGCGTCTTCCAAAGCCATCAGGCAGGACCACGGCCTGGCGCCAATTTAATCAAGGCACCTGACTCATCACCTGACCGTGTGGTCCCTGGGCTAAGGAATGTTTCCCATGCGCAGTTGGCTAAACGTAGTCTAGGGACTTTTCATCTTCCTCTAAAGCCTGTGGACTGGGCCTGTGCTGGAGGAAGGAGGCCAGAATCGCTGGACCAGTCCTGTGCTCTGGTCGGGCCTGAGCTGGGGGAGGGCATGTTTGTGCACAGCCAACCTGCACTGTAGCTGCCCCCCCGCCACCCCCAGAGCTTTGTGGGACTGCAAGGCTGGATAAGGAACAAATGAAGCTACACCTGTGAACACCCAGTCTTGTCCTCCTGGCTGAACCCCTCGAAGGGCCCCAGTGGGCCTGGGCACGGAGTGCAGACAAAGCAGGGCCGAACGCAGGGGCTTTCTCACAAAGTGGGCTGAACTGAACAGCAGCACTGACGCGATGCCCATTTGGTGCTGAAGTTGGAAGGGACAGAAGAAACTGGCTGCATCCTGGAGACCAGGAAAGGGACCATGCTGTCCTAGCAAAGGGCCAGCAGGTTTGGCATAATGGTTTAATCAGGCTCCTAAACCCGACAGCTGCAGAGGGCAAGCCCAAGGCTTGGGCACCATTCAACTCCCACTCAGCTTTCAGTGGGATTTGCTGGTGCCCAGGGGAATTTCACCCTATGAGGCCAGACATGTACCCTACCTCCCCGGTTCCATGGATCTGTTTGCAGGCCATGCTGCTCTGATGTTTGTATGGGGGATGCAAAGCCAATGTATGTGATAATCAGACAGCACCAAGTGACCTTGCAATGACAAACCAAGGCAGGGACAGGCACTGCACATAACCCTTCCAGTCCAGTGAATCCTTTTGCTCCACAGCAAGCTGCTAGTCACAAACATCCCACTCACTTCAAGTGTAGTGCTCCAAGGGTCAGTCCTGGGGCCGGTTTTGTTCAATATCCTCATTCATGATCTGGAGGATGGCGTGAACTCCACCCTCAGTAAGTTTGCAGATGATACTAAACAGGGAGGAGTGGTAGATACGCTGGAGGGTAGGGATAGGATACAGAGGGACCTAGACAAATTAGAGGATTGGGCCAAAAGAAACCTGATAAGGTTCAACAAGGACAAGTGCAGAGTCCTGCACTTAGGATGGAAGAATCCCATGCACTGCTACAGACTAGGGACCGAATGGCTGGGCAGCAGTTCTGCAGAAAAGCACCTAGGGGTTACAGTGCACGAGAAGCTGGATATGAGTCAACAGTGTGCCCTTGTTGCCAAGAAGGCTAATGGCATTTTGGGTTGTATAAGTAGGGGCATTTCCAGCAGATCGAGGGATGTGATCATTCCCCTCTACTCAGCACTGGTGAGGCCTCATCTGGAGTACTGTGTCCAGTTTTGGGCCCCACACTGCAAGAAGGATGTGGAAAAATTGGAGAGAGTCCAGCAGAGGGCAACAAAAATGATTAGGGGGCTGGAGCACATGACTGATGAGGAGAGGCCGAGGGAACTGGGATTGTTTAGTCTGCTGACAAGCAGAATGATGGGGATAGCTCAGTGGTTTGAGCATTGGCCTGCTAAACCCAGGGTTATGAGTTCAATCCTTGAGGGGGCCACTTAGGGATCTGGGGCAAAATCAGTACTTGGTCCTGCTAGTGAAGGCAGGGGGCTGGACTCAATGACCTTTCAGGGTCCCTTCCAGCTCTAGGAGATAGGTAGAGCTCCATACATATAACCCTGATATTCTACGATTCACTTCTAAAAATGAACACTTGCCCATACAAAGTAATTCTACCTCCCACTCCAGGTTTTTACACTAACTTCTAGAGCCACCATCTGCAGATCACAGCCTAGGCTGCTTCCACTTCAGCCATCAGTATAACTGGTGAGGTGGAAAAAAAGACGCTGCCATTCTCTTTGTGGGCCAGTCCATACAGGGAGCCAATGCACAGGTCTACCAGGGGGTTGCACAAGGATGTGTGATCTAGCAGAAATCTGGCTTCTAGCCCTCTGGGAGCTGTAAGGCCTAGTGGTTACAGACACTATAGCTCCATGTAACAATGATCTGCAACCAGGCCATTTGGCTGTGAACAGGGGAGCTGTTACTACTTAAGCTGACAGCATTAGCAGAGCCACAAACTTTTATAGGTGACTGGGTGGGGGAGGGACACAGAGCCAGCGTTTTCATGTGGGTTACACAAGCACATGCTGAATGACTGTACGGCAGTGGCTCTCAAACTTTTGTACTGGTGACCCCTTTCACACAGCAAGCCTCTGAGTGCAACCCTCCTTATAAATTAAAAACACTTTTTAATATATTTAACACCATTATAAATGCTGGAGGCAAGCAGGGTTTGGGGTGGAGGCTGACAGCTCACAACCCCCATGTAATAACCTCGTGACCCCCTGAGGGGTCCTGACCCCCAGTTTGAGAACTCCTGCTGTAAGGTAAAGTGGCTGGAAGACGGGGCTCTTATATTAGAGATTTGGATTCTCATTTCAGTGCTGCCTGATGTGGCTTTGTGCAAATGCACTTTAGCTGTGAAAAGGATGATGGACAGGAAACGTGGCACATGCTCAGTGGCAGGACGAGCGCAGCGATAGTCACACTAATCAGGGAACGCGCAGGGACCAGACGAGCGGGGCTACAGACTGGGCGGTTAATGCCCCTTCCCCAGGCCATCGTCTTGCATTCACTCAGCTCTTCCTTCCCCCCACGTCATGCCGTGACTCGGGCCTCTGCAGCCAGGGCTGCCCGCACCGCGCCAGCCAGAGCAGCACGGGCGTCAGCAATGCTTAGCTCGGCTTTCTATGGCAAGCTTTTGTTTTAGCCTGTGTGCGGCGGGGAAGAGTGCAGCGGGCCTGACCCACTCACCAAGCACATTATGCCCTGGCTGCTGGGGTAAGTACTGAGGGGGGGGGCTTGCTGCCTGTGCCCTCTCTGCCTCTCTGGGGGTGGCGAGAGGACCTGCTGTGGCTCCTGAGGGGAGGGGCTCTGGTGCCATGACTGGGGAGAAAAGGGCAGTCCCCAGGCCGCTTCAAGAGGGGGATGGCACCATGGGTTGGGGGTGGGGCCCTGTGTCATGGGGTGCCTTAATTCGTCCCCAGGCCTGACCAGCCCCAACAGGAGCTGTAAAAACTGCCTCTGAAAGGCTGTGGGAGAGATTCTGACCCAGTTATGCTGGTGTAAAGCTGGAGCCACTGCAGTCAAGTTAAAAGATTTTTCTGACGTCCCTGCAAGGCGTCTGAGACCCAGCCACTCTGGCTCTCTGTCCCAAGGAAGACAAAGAGAATTTTCTTCCAGAATCACCGAGCTGGCTTGCCAAGAAAGCCTTGTAGCACTGCCACCACGGCATTCCCACTGCGAATTTGACTTCCCTCCCTTCTTGCCCTAACACAGCCAAAGGTTTGGCTACAGGAAACAGGGTCCCCGTCTCTTACAGCTGTCCATGCCTGCACTGGGCCCTGGGCCAGACGCTGGGGTCTGTGCCTAGCAGCTCCTAGCCACGGCTTTGTTTAGTTGTCACAGACGAGGAGCTTGGCAGAGTGTGAGAAGTAGCTAAGGGCTGGTCTGCAAATGGAGAGGCACCGAAATGACATCAAGTCCCAGCCATGGTCAGCTCAGTGCGAGGTTGGGGGTGGACACGCATATTTGGGGGTAAAAGTGGCCTGTTGCAATTTACTTTACAGATTAATTCTGTAAATTCCAGGCTAGGTGTGTCCACATCTGAGCTGATCGGCAGGGCTGCTGGTGGGTGCTGAGCACCCACTATATTTTTTCTGTGAGTCTCCAGCCCTGGAGCACCCATAGAGTCAGCGCCTATGGCTGAGAACATCTGAGAACATCTGTCCTCGCCCTCTGCTATTCAACAGCTGAGCACTGCGCTGCTGTCTGGTGTTGCTCATCTCACATGAGGCTGGGTGATGTAGAGCTCAACACAGCTACAAGCATTGTTACCGGGCCTGCCGATACTTAGTCACAGAGCACCCACCCATATTCGCTGGGAGGGGGCTTCCAGCTACGATCCGTGAGAACAGTGACCTGCCTTTGGACGCAGACCTCTTCAACTATCCGCCAGGTCGCCTGACTTCCAGAGGTCCTTTGTGGTCACTTAGAAGACCACGGTGAAATCAGCTGCGATAGGCCTTAATCACTCTCTGGTCACTGACCCTATTGTCAGCCCACCAGGTTTTGACCTGCCAAGGCACCTGCCGTCATCCCTGAACCAGCGTCAAACAGGACAGGGCAATTGTGTGGCCTATTGCTTCAAAGGGGGTTTCTCTAATGCCCCGTGCTGCAGCTGCAGTCAGCTTCAGAGTGCGTTGCTTAGCCTTGACGAGTGCCTGCTGGCTTATTCCTACAGCAGGCTACCGGCTCTCCGCCTGGCCGATGAGGCTATCAAATGGCTGAACACTTTGTGCATATGCTGAAGCCCATCCCATGACCCGACCTCAGAGAAGAAGGATGAGGGAATAGCCTCACCCTCACTCTGGGGGTTTATGAGAAGGAGAATGATGACACGTCTGGCTCGTCTGCTCTGAAAGCACCATTGGTTTGATGTGGGAGGCACAGAAGGGACGTCAACCACAAGTCTCTTGCCCCGTATGCAGCTCCCCAAAGGGTAACAACAGGCTGAGGGGGTAAAATCACTGGCAGCTTTTTAGACCAAAGGCTGCTCAGAGTGGCTAGTCCCCCCCAAGCTGTAGGCTGCCCCGGAGTAGCCAAACCAACGGCATCACTGAGCCTTTGGGCCAGCTTGGCTCACCTCCCTCTCTGTAGCCCTGCCCCGCTGCAGGCTGGCCATGAATCCAGTGCTGGGCCAGAGCCTTGTGCCCCACAGGCCAGTAGGAGGCATCTGGGCACTGGCCCCACACTGAGAAGGGGCCCATTATGGACCCATCTAACCCCTCCTCACAGCTGGGTCTGGCCCCTCACCCATGGCAGTCCAGCGCCCAGGCCTTGCTGTGTGAGCACTCGCAGCCAGCAGTTCCCGCTGACCTGTAGGGCCACCCAGCAGCTGGGCTCTGCCATGTGGGCTGGGCAGGGCTGCTGGCCAGCCAGGCAGGCTCGTGGGGGGTTGCGTCCCAAGGGTCTGCCCCGCTCCCCAGCATGGCTCCAAGCAATCTCTGCCGCCCGCCACCTGTGGGGCCCCACCCACCTCCCTGGGGCTGAGCCACCTGGGACTGGGGCAGAGGTCTGGCCTGTCTCGGACAGTAGGAGGGGCTCGGGCAGGCCCCACAAGGCAAGTGGGTCCTGAGGGAGCCCAGCCTGGCCAGGCCCCAGCCTGCTCTGGCCTGTCTGATCGCACTGTTCCCGAGGGGCTGACGCGATCCCCTCCCCACTGCCCCCAGCCAGCCCATCGCTCTGGGGACCGACCCTCCCCCCTGCCCCATTTTCCCCATGGGAGCCCACAGATCTGTTTGGTGCCAGGCCCACAAAAGGTTAATGGGCCCTGGCTGTATTGTCCTGTGAGATGAGAGGCTGCAGGGCTGGGACTGACTCTTGCTCATACTAACTAGATTTGCTGAGGGCTTGACTCCATGGTCCTGTCCCTCAGGGCTGCAATTACCCACACAGCGTACGTAGCAAGGAGCCACCCGAACGGCAAGGGCACGTGTTCAGCCCTTCTGTGTCCAGATGGGGGCATGAGCACAACTCCCCTCCTCCCTCCCCTTTGAGGGGATCCCATCAGCAACTGACCCCGTGTCACTGCCTGAGAGCGGAGACAGCATTTTCGGAGCAGCAGTAAAGCCCAGGGACACCCGTTAACTACCAGCTCTGCTTCAGGGACACAGCAGAGAGGACAAATGTATCCGTCCAGCAGGCAGAGCAGGGCAGGGTCCTGTCTGATCAGCTGGCAGTTGGGGGCTTTCCAGTGTTTACCCCATTAGTTCATGCAATGGGACAAATTCAACCCACAATTTTCAATTCTACTCAACAAACTGTAGAAGGCTCAGGCTGGCATCCATGGAATCTACCAAGGAGGAAAGCGAAGCCCGTACCTTTTGCCCAGGCAACTGATTTATCACAGCTGATTGCTGCCATGCCTCACTTTCCACTGGCCAGAGCTATCCCAAGGCACTTGGGGAGTTCGTCGAAGGAAACCCAGGAGAATGTCAGACAGTTCTGTGGCAGTCATTCTAAGCACGGTCACCCTAAGACCTGGGAGACTCCGGTCCCCTATCCTGCCACAGACTGTATGTGTGTCCAGGGGCACGTCACTTAGCTGCTCTGTGCCCAAGAATGAGATAATACGATTTCGTTAGCTCACAGGGTGCTGGGTGGATAAATACATTAAAGCTTGTGAAGTGCTGTGAGCACGACTGATGAATGCGCTCGGTAAGAGATTGGGATGATTATTATTTCTACAGTGCCTTTCAGTCCACAGGAGTCCAAGCCTTTTACAAACACAGCATGCTGAAATGTGTATTATTGGCAGGGATTATGGCACCCACCATTTAAAATGCAGCCATCTCTGGGGTGGAACACAGCAGCTGTTTAACAGCATAGGGCAACACTACACAATAGGTCAGTGCTGGAAGCTAAGACAAATCTTGTAATCACTTGATACTGCTGGGAGACAGGAATGGAATTACAGACGTGGGAATTCAGCCATGACACTCAGGCACATCTCTACCTTTATTAAAAAATGCCACACGATGTTCATTATCGTACCTGGCCAGGGCCTGGCTTTTACATCTTTTCTCAAAGATGGCACCTCCAGCATCACAATTAACTTCAGCCTTGGTGCAGCACGGGGTCAGAGGACAGAATGTTTTCTCCCATACCATGAACACTGCTCTGTGCAGCACACTGGGGCTGTTTCTTGGAGGTCCCATGCAAGGTCTGACCAGTGTGAGCTGGGTTAGCCTGTGAGCTCTAGGACTGGCATCGGGCCCTTCAGAGTTCAGGTTGTCTTAGCCAGTGTTTCCCAAAGGGTTGAAAGCTGAGCCCTGCTTCAGAAAATCATGCTCCCCTTCAATCCTGCCATGTGTGGGTAAAGGCCTGCACATCACCCCGCCCTGTGGGAAACGCTGGAGGCGTGTGTTTTATAGTCATGTAATCCACTAGTCTTAATACTAACACATTGCTAGTAACTGAATAACAAGAGTTAACATCTAGCCAGAGCGTCTTAACTGTGGTCACTGCCAGACTAAGGAAAACCCAACAGCACTGTCTGCTCCGGCACTCTGGAGATTCTTGTCATTTTCTTAAAGCCACAGTAATGCCACATTAATTTATTTACATTTAGCTATATATCTATAGCTCAGAATTAGCTTAACAGCACTCTGTAAGTCTTGCCACAAGTTTTCTTTGACCCAATGACCATCGAGCTTCTATATTTGCTGTATTACTGAAATTGTTCTTGTTACTTGGAGGAATGATGAATTTTCTTGCAGCTCTTGGGGAGCTACTGTATCATTCCATCTTTCAGCTGACTCTAGCCTTGCAGGTGACGCTTGCCAATGTCTCTGATTTTGTCTAGACACTTCTCCATTAGTAGCCATGACATCAGAAGCTAGTGGTGCTACCGTTTTCCCCGTAGTGGCTTTCTGAGCCCAATTTCTACTAGTTCAGAACATATTCTATCATTTGGTTTCAAATAAGGCAGTTCATGTGATTCCCAATCATAATAATTCTTTTGATACAAACTTGACTAATATTTAGTCCTTTCCCTATAGCCTTCTTGAAAAACCCTAGGTGATCTGTTACTAAGCTTTCCGTTAGGTAACAACTGTGCAGGTGATAAACCTGCTTGTAATGGTGATGATCTATAATTTAATAATGCCAGATATAAATCGTATTTGTGTCTTCAGCTTTTGTTAGTAATCTTACTAGTTTAACACTATTTTCAGCGAGCCCATTAGCTTGTGGGTAACCTGGACTTGATGTACTATGTCCGAAATCCTGTGACATGGCAAAACTTTTATAGACTCAAAGACATTAATGTCAGAAGGTCATGATCATCTGTGTGACCTCCTGGTCAGCGCAGGCCACAGCACCTCACCCACCCACTCCTGTAATAGACTCCTAACCTCTGGCTTTTAAATCCTTGAGTGTGAAACTGAAATCTTCTTTTTGGTAAACAGTATTCCTCACATTTTTTAAGACAAACTCATAGTCAACTTGTACTCTAAGCTTAAGCTCAAAAGAATTTTTTATTAAAGCTAATGTGCTCTGATACTTCTGTTAGGGTACGTCTACACTACCCGCTGGATCGGCAGGTAGTGATCGATCTATCAGGGATCGATTTATCACGTGTAGTGTAGCTGCGATAAATCGATCCCCGATCGCTCTCCTGTTGACTGCTGAACTCCAGCTCAGTGAGAGGCAGAAGCAAAGTTGACGGGGGAGCCGCGGTGCGCCGCGAGGATGTGAAGTAAGTAATTTTAATTTGATCTAAGATACGTCGACTTCAGCTAGGCTAGTCTCGTAGCTGAAATTGCGTATCTTAGATCAATCGTTTCCGCCCCTCCCCCAGTGTAGACCAGGCCTTAGTCTATAAGGTGCCACAAGACTCTTTGTCGCTTGTTAAAAATGAGGTTAATGTTAAGGAAGGAGTGTCTGTACATCTGGGCATAGTGCTTAGTTCTTCGGTCCCTCTACTGGTTTAAGCATTCCCAGTCCAACAGGTCATTTTCAGTTTCTTATAACTCTCTCCAAGGTTTGAAGTTGGCAGTATGTTCATTCTTAGCACTCTCACACTTGTTCTCAGTACGCTCAACTTCAACACAACTGATTGAAGGGCTAGTCTACAGGACCGCGCTCCATCGCCACAGCTGGAGCTGCAGCCGGGTTGCTGTCGTGCATCTGGTGAAGGCACGCTATGCCGACAGGAGAGTGGTCTCCTATCAGCATAATTACTGCACCTCAACGAGAGCCTCTTCCACCAACATAGCACAGTGTGGACACCACTCTAAGAGCATGTCTACACTTACCTCTGGAGCGATCGATCCAGCAGGGGTCGATTTATTGCGTCTCGTGAAGACACGATAAATCGACTGCCAAGCGCTCTCCCATCGACTCTGGTACTCCACCGGAGTGAGAGGTGCAGCAGGAGTCGACGGGAGAGTGTCAGCAGTCAACTTACCACAGTGAAGACACCGCAGTGAGTAGACCTAAGTATGTCGGCTTCAGCTACGTTATTCACGTAGCTGAAGTTGCGTAACTTAGACCGATATCCCCCCAGTGTAGACCAGGCCTAAGTCAATGTAATGTACGTCGCTTGGGGGGGGGGTCTTTTTTACCCCCCTGAGCAAAATAACATACATTGACTTAAGCAGTAGCGTAGACAATCCCTTGCTACCAGCATGCTTTTTAGCAGTCCCATTGCTCGCAACATGCCTGCTTTCAAAATGCTTATTGTTAGCGTGCGTGTGCTCAGCAGCACAGGTCTCGTGTGTGCAGCACGCTCACTCACCGTACACTTGTGCTCAGCATGGTCACATGTTGCATGCGTGAGCTCCGCATGCTCAGTCACAGCACGCTCACTCTTGCCATGCTAATGCTCAGCATGCCCACTCACTAGCCGCTTGCTCTCGGCATGCTTGCGTTTAGTCAGGGACAGGGGCGGCTCTAGGCACCAGCAAACCAAGCTGTTGCCTAGGGCGGCCAAATCTAGGGGGCGGCAGGCTGGGCCGGTGGACCTGCCGCAGTCATGCCTGCGGGAGGTCCACCGGAGCCGCGGACGACCGGACCTGCCGCGGGCATGACTGCGGAGGGGGGCTCGTCTCGCGGCTCGGCTGGACCTCCCGCAGGCATGACTGCGGCAGCTCAAGCGGAGCCGCCGGACCCGCGGGAGGTTCGCTGTTCCCGCGGCTCCGGTGGAGCTCCCGCAGTCATGCCTGCGGCAGGTCCGCTCGTCCCGGGGCTCCAGTGGACCTGCCGCAGGAGCTCAACCGGAGCCGCGGGAAGAGGGGACCCGCTGCGGGACCGGGGAAGGGCGGCGCAGCACACCGCGCTGCCTGGGGCAGCCTAATTTCTAGAGCCGCCCCTGGTCAGGGAGCCGTTGTTCTCTGAAAATGGCTCCAATTGGCTGAGCTGTTGTCAAGTACAGAAACTGAAAAAGCAAACAAATGCCATTTTTCTGCTAACATAAAAAATGCTGGGAGCATTTTTGACCAGCTCTTGTGCCCCAGTGAGGGCGGATGGACGCTGTGAGAGGGATGAAGGACCAGCCCAACATGCACTTCAACTTTCAGCCTGTGGATAGTCCTAGGGACTCATCGGTTACTCTGGTGCATAACATGGCTGAGATGCTGTGCTGGCTGCGGGAGCCATCGTCCCCAGGTCGCCTACAGACCTGTTGGCAGGCTGAGTTCGCTGAGCCTAAACAAATGTACTTCACGCAGGCAACGCCCACCTTTGCTTTGTCACTTCCGAATGATTCACTTGACACCCTTATCGCGTAGTCAGTGTGTCTGGAATACACTAGCGCGTGCGCTGCCGCTGTGCTAATGACACTGGCATTTGCAATAGGAACAGAAAAGTTGTGGTTTATTTTAGCTGCACTGATGAGGAGCAGAATGGCCAGGGGCAGAGCTATTGCTCTACCCTCAGCCGGCCGGGACCTGAGCATGTTACACTTGCCTAGAAGTCGAATGCACAAGACTCTCAGGGCTGGGGTGGTGGGTTTGAGCTGGCTGCCTTGTGCTGGCTCTGGTCTCCTACTGCTGTACTCAGCTACATGCAATCTGGACCCACTTAAACCTGGGACGAGCCCCCTAAACCATCCTATCTTCCTGTATTTGAGCTAATCTCTGTTCCCAGCATGGCAGCCCCGGGGTGTGAGCCTAGGTTTGAACTACACAGACTCTCTGGAGGCCCAGGACTCAGTCTGAGCTGGGTCAACAAATCTCTTCACCCTTGCAAAGTGCTGGACAGCAGGGGGTCCCAACCTTTCCCTTTCTGAGGCCCCCTCAACATGCTATAAAAACTCCATGGCCCACCTGTGCCACAACAACTGGTTTTCTGCCTATAAAAGCCAGAGGCAGAGTTAGGGGGCAGCAAACAGGGCAGTTGCCCAGGCCTCACGCCACAGGGGGGCCCCCATGAAGCTACATTGTTCAGGCTTCGGCTTCAACCCTGAGTGACAGGGTTCAGGGCCCCCCCTCCCCCCATGCAATGGGGTTTTGGCTTTCCGCCCTGGACCCGTGTGGCTAACGCTAGGCCTGCTTGGCGGACCCCTGAAGCCTGCTCGCAGCCCCCCCAGGAGTCCCCAGACCCCTGGTTGAGAACCACTGCTGTAGAGAACCCAAGTACCATGCAGTCAGTTACATGGGGGGGGGGGTGTCTTTCAGATGAGCCTTTACAGCCCTGTTCGAGATAGACCCTGAAGCCCCCAGGGCATTTCTGAGAAAGCAGCGATGTTTCCCCCATAACTGTTGTGTGTCTTGTCTGCGGGGCTGCCACCCCCACCCTTGCAAAGTGGGGGCTGCTAGTTTGGGGCACTTCCCGCTGGGACTCACTATGGAACTCAAAGAGAAACTGGCTGTTTCCTCCACCACCCAATGGGCAATCAAGCCCCAAACGCAGTATCATCACCCCTGCAATTGTCACTGCTGCGCCGGGGAGCTAAGAGACTGGGACAGCCTTGTCAGCACGATTGGGGTGGGGGGGGAGGTCTGCAAGCTACTGAGGCCCTGGACAAGCCAAGCTGTTTGCTGTGTTCCTAGGCAGTGTGGCCATCCCCAGTCTTAGACCAGAGGAGCACGGGCTCCTTGCAAAGGGCAGGTTTAGTAATCACCAGTGGGGACTCGAACAGGGACGAATGACTAAATAAAGCCAGGGCCAGCTCCAGGCACCAGCGGACGTGCCTGGGGCGGCACATGCTACGGGGCAGCTTCCGTCCAGTCTTGGGGGCGGCACAATCCAGGCAGCTCTTTTTTTTTGCTTCGGCAGGTCGGGCAGGCTGAGCGGCTTTTCTTTTTTTTTTTTTTGCTTGCTTGGGCCGGCCCTGACTAAAGCAGCACAGGTCATTGGAGGGTCATTGCCCCAGCCGGCTCAGCACTGTGGGTGAACACTGCCTGCCCGAAGGCTGTGGCCTTGGGGGCGAGAGAGGGCGCAGTAGCATGGTGAGAAGCGTTTGGAAGACATGTCTGGGAGTGCAGCGTGAGCTGCCTGTGCAGGAATTCCACTGGCCCGTAAATGTCATGCTGAAGCCAAGAGCCCCTCAGGCCCTGTTAGCAAGAACAGCAGTGCCTGGCAGTTAACGAGGATTAAGCGAGGATTTCTGCAAATGCTCCTTCCATAAACGAGGGTGGAGCTTTTCCAGCCTGCCATGAGTGTGAGCAGCACAAAGCCACCAGTGCCTTAACGCTGAGAATAACACTGGCAGGTCACAGCTCCTCTGGCTGAGGGCCTCCCAGTGACGCTGGCACTATGGCAATGTCACGGTTACCTCTGTGCCTTCCAGTAGGGCCCCTGCTCTGGGTCCCCTAACACTGGCCTCCCGGAGGAGGCCACTTGACCACAAGGAGACTCTCTGTGGCTGGCAGGGGTGTGCCCAGGGCCCTCCTTCGCTCACAGAGCTCTGCCATTGGGCTCCCATAACTCCCTCAATTGCTCCTGAGCACCAGGGTGCGGAGCTCAGTGTCCCCCATCAGCAGCCCATCCCCCTTCCTCAGCCCTTCACCTTTGTTTTCATTTCAGTTGGCTTTGAGGACCTCCTAGTGCACTGATGAATGGGCCATTGCTGCTCTCCTGGGCAGGGCCTGGCCTGGCATCCACTTAGGGCAGTAAGCCCGCACCCCTGCCTACCTTGATGCATGCTTTGCCCATGGGCACCCGAGTAAGGCAATTCAGCCATCGGCTGGCTAGCTCCAAGCCCAAGAGAGGCTGCTGTGGAGTGCCCTCGGGCAATGGCTTGCAGGCATGTGTGGTTCGAGGGCTTTAAACTAGGTTCGACGGGGGCAGGTGACCAAAGCCCACAGGTAATTCAAAAACATGGAGGCGTGGGAGAAGGGTTGGCATTGGGGGGCAGCATGGGCTGTTATAGCAGGGATAAGGGAGAGACAAGACAGAACTGGGGGGAAATCAAATCAGTATCGTAGATGGCTGTATACTAATGTGAGAAGTATGGGGAATAAGCAGGAAGAACTCAAAATGTTAGTAAATAAGCACAACTATGACACAGTTGGCATCCTGGAGACTTGGTGGGATAATACGCATGACTGGAATATTGGTAGAGAAGGGTACAGCTTGCTCAGGAAGGACAAGCAGGGAAAAAAGGGAGGAGGTGTTGCCTTATATATTAAAAAGGTACACACTTGGACTGAGGTTGAGATAGAAATAGGAGACAGACTTGTTGAAAGTCTCTGGTTAAGGATAAAAAGGGTAAAAAACGCAGGTGATGTCGTGGTAGGGGACTACTACAGACCATCAAACCAGGTGGAAGAGGTGGATGAGGCTTTTTTTAAACAACGAACAAAATCATCCAAAGCCCAGGACTTGGCGGTGATGGGGGATTTCAACTTCCCAGACATCTGTTGGGATAATAACACTGCAGGGCACAGATTATCCAACAAGTTCTTGGAATGTATTGGAGACAATTTTTTATTCCAGAAGGTGGAGAAAGCTACTGGGGGGTGGCTATTCTAGATCTGATTTTGACAAATAGGGAGTGCAGTGGGGCAGCTGCCCCACTCCTGGAGAACAGGATAAAAGCAGCCAAGCTGGGCTGATTGGGGAAGCAGCCACAGCTGTGGCCAGCTCAGTTAGGGCCCAGCTGGCCCTGATAAGAGGGCTGTGGCCAGAAGCTGAGGGAGTCTGACTCTAGCCCTAGAGTGGGAAGGGCAGCGGCCTGGGAGCAAGGTACCTGGAGCAGAGCAGGGGGATAGGGCTGGGGAGCTCCAGCCTGGTAAACCTGCAGGCTTGAGGAAGGCCTATGAAAAAGTATTGGGGCTGCAGAGGGGCAGCCTGAGGCTAGGCAAAGGCAGCAAGTCCCAACCCTTGCCAGTGATGAGTGGCCATGACAGGCTGCGTCTGCCCCAGTGAGCGGGGGCTAGATGGTGACTGGCAGTAGCCACTGAGGCAAGATGGGGATAGAGGGTTGGAGGTTGCCCTGGGAGGGGAGACCCAGAGAGTGAGGGTCCTGTTGGGGCAAAACCCCAAGGTAAGGGGTACTGGGGTCTGGGAGGGACACGAGGGCCCTAAGGCAGGCGAGACACCGGCTTGCAGAGAGCTCTCTGGCCTGGACAAGAACTAATTCCCAGGACAACCAGCAGGAGGTGCTGTGCCGGTGAGCCTTCGCTTAGCTACAGGGAGGAACTGGTTGAGAATTTCCAAGTGGAAGGCAGCTTGGGTGAAAGTGATCATGGCACTGGTGAGACCTCATCTGGAATCCTGTGTGCAGTTCTGGTCTCTCATGTTTAAGAAGGATGAATTCAAACTGGAACAGGTTCAGAGAAGGGCTACTAGGATCATCCGAGGAATGGAAAACCTGTCTTATGAAAGGAGACTGAAAGAGCTTGGCTTGTTTAACCTAACCAAAACCAGGCTGAGGGGGGATACGATTGCTCTTTATAAATATATCAGAGGGATAAATATCAGGGAGGGAGAGGAATTATTTAAGCTCAGTACCAATGTGGACACAAGAACAAATGGATATAAACTGGACACTAGGAAGTTTAGACTTGAAATTAGACGACGGTTTATAACCATTAAAGGAGTGAAGTTCTGGAACAACCTTCCAAGGGGAGTAGTGGGGGCAAAAGACATATCTGGCTTTAAGACTAAGCTTGATAAGTTTATGGAGGGGATGGTATGATGGGATAGCCTAATTTTGGCAATTAATTGATCTTTGATTATTAGCAGGTAAATAGGCCCAATGGTCTGTGATGGGATGTTAGATGGGGTGAGATCTGAGTTGCTACAGAGAATTCTTCCCTGGGTGCTGGCTGGTGAGTCTTGCCCACATGCTCAGGGTTTAGCTGATCGCCATATTTGGGGCCGAGAAGGAATTTTCCTCCAGGGCAGATTGGCAGAGGCCCTGGAGGTTTTTCACCTTCCTCTGCAGCATGGGGCACGGGTCACTTGCTGGAGGATTCTCTGCACCTTGAGGTCTTTGAACCACGATTTAAGGACTTCAATAACTCAGACATAGGTTAGGGGTTTGTTACAGGAGTGGGCGGGTGAAATTCTGTGGCCTGCATTGTGCAGGAGGTCAGACTAGATGACCATAATGGTCCCTTCTGACCTTAAGTCGATGAATCTATGACATGATAGAGTTCATGATTCTAAGGAATGGTAGGAGGGAGAACAGCACAATAAAGACAATGGATTTCAAGAAGGCAGATTTAGCAAACTCAAGGAGTTGGTAGGTAAAATCCCATGTGAAACAAATCTAAGGGGAAAAACAATTGAAGACAGTCGGCAGTTTTTCAGAGACATTATTAAGGGCACAAGAGCAAACTATGCCACTGTGTAGGAAAGATAGGAAGTATGGCAAGAGACCACCCTGGCTTAACCAGGAGATCTTCAGTGATCTGAAACTCAGAAAAGAGTCCTACAAAAAGTGGAAACTCGGTCAAATTACAAAGGATGAATATAAACAAATAACACAAGTATGTAGGGGCAAAATTAGAAAAGCCAAGGCACAAAACAAGATCAAACTAGCTAGGGACATAAAAGGAAACAAGAAAACATTCTATAGATGCATTAGAAGCAAGAGGAAGACCAAGGATAGAGTCGGCTCGTTACTCAATGAGGGGGGAAAGACGACAACAGAAAATGTGGAAATGGCAGAGGTGAATAATGACTTATTTTTTTTCTGTTTTCACCAAAGTTGGTGGCGACTGGACGTCTAACATAGTGAATGCCAGTGAAAATGAGGTAGGATCAGAGTCTAAAATAGGGAAAGAACAAGTCAAAAATTACTCAGACAAGTTAGATGTCTTCAAATAACCAGGGCCTGATGAAATGCATCCTAGAATACTCAAGGAGCTGACTGAGGAGATATCTGAACCATTAGCAACTATCTTTGAAAAGTCATGGAAGACAGGAGAGATTCCAGAAGACTGGAAAAAGGCAAACCATAGAATATTAGGGTTGGAAGGGACCTCAGGAGGTCATCTAGTCCAACCCCCTGCTCAAAGCAGGACTAATCCCCAGATTTTTACCCCAGTTCTCCAAATGAACTCACAATCCTAGGTTCAGCAGGCCAATGCTCAAACCACTGAGCTATCCCTCCCCCCAAATCTAGTGCCCATCTCTAAAAAGGGAAATAAGGACAACCCAGGGAATTACAGACCAGTCAGCTTAACTTCTGTACCCGGAAAGATAATGGAGCAAATAATTAAGCAATCAATTTGCAAACACCTAGAAGATAATAAGATGATAAATTACAGTCAGCATGGATTTGCAAAAACAACTCATGTCAAACTGACCTGATAGCTTTCGTTGACAGGGTAATAAGCCTTGTGGATAGAGGGGAAGCGGTAGGTGTGGTATATCTTGACTTTAGTAAAGCTTTTGATACTGTCTCGCATGACCTTCTCATAAACAAACCAGGGAAATACAACCTAGATGGAGCTACTATAAGGTGGGTGAATAACTGGTTGGAAAATCGTTCCCAGAGAGTAGTTATCAGTGGTTCACAGTCATGCTGGAAGGGCATAACGAGTGGGGTCCCACAGGGATTAGTTCTGGGTCTGGTTCTGTTCAATATCTTCATCATTTAGATATTTAGATAATGGCATAGAGAGTACACTTACAAAGTTTGCGGACGATAGTAAGCTGGGAGGGGTTGCAAGTGCTTTGGAGGATAGGATTAAAATTCAAAATGATCTGGACAAACTCGAGAAATGGACTGAAGTAAACAGGATGAAATTCAATAAGGACAAATGCAGAGGACTCCACTTAGGAAGGAACAATCAGTTGCACACATACAAAATGGGAAATGACTGCCTAGGAAGCAGTACTGCCGAAAGGGATCTGGGGGTCATAGTTGATCACAAGCTCAATATGAGACAACAATGCAACGCTGTTGCAAAAAAAGCGAACATCATTCTGGGATGTATTAGTAGGAGTGTTGTAAGCAAGACACATGAAGTAATTCTTCCGCTCTACTCCACGCTGATTAGGCCTCAGCTGGAGTATTGTGTCCAGTTCTGGGCGCCACATTTCAGGAAAGATGTGGACAAACTGGAGAGAGTCCAGAGAAGAGCAACAAGAATGATGACAGGTCTAGAAAACATGACCTATGAGGGAAGATTGAAAAAATTGGGTTTGTTTAGTCTGGAAAAGAGAAGACTGAGAGGGGACATGATAACAGTTTTCAAGTACATAAAAGGTTGTTACAAGGAGGAGGGAGAAAAATTGTTCTTAACCTCTGAGGATAGGACAAGAAGTAATGGGCTTACTTTGCAGCAAGGGTGGTTTTAGGTTGGACATTAGGAAAAACTTCCTAACAGTCAGGGTGGTAAAGCACTGGAATAAATTGCCTAGGGAGGTTGTGGAATCTCCATCATTGGGGGTTTTTAAGAGCAGGTTGGACAAAAATCTGTCAGGGATGGTCTACATAACACTTAGACCTGCCTTGAGTGCAGGGGACTGGACTAGCTGACCTCTCGAGGTCCCTTCCAGTTCTATGATTGAAAACTGGGACCACTGGAAGAAGGAAGGTAGAGCTGGTCTGGGGGAAATTCTGCCACTTGGTGCCAACAGGTGGCGTAATGTGGACAGAGGGTTTTGATTTCTGCTGTCAGCAGCATTCAGAACTGCTGAGGTGCGAGGCTGGTATCTGGCCATAGATTCAAGGCACATCCCACATCCTTTCCCTCCCTCCCGCCACAACCAGCACTGCCTTAACTGGGGTAGCAAAGGGCTGGCTGAGAACACAGAGCAGCTCGCCTTTAATCGGCCCACCGTGTTCCACTGGGGCCTGACAGAGGCAGCACCACTTTGCGCAGCAAAGTGCATTCAAAGAGGGGTTTGCATACAGCTTTAACGCCCATGGCCATTGCCAAGGCTTCTGCCGCCCACCGGGAGCCTAGCTGGCACAGGGCACGGTTTCTGCTGCTGGAATGTCAGAGCCTATGACATGGTTTCTATCTAGCTTTGCTAGTGGCACAGCAACCCGGTCCGGAGCGCCAGTCCAGTGCCTCCTGGTGTCTGCTTTGGGCACCAGCACTGGTACTCTAGGGTGCATGAGTCCCTCTCCCGCAGACCCACACTGTCCAACCGTGTTGGCGATGGAGGGAGGGAGCAGGGGAAAGCTCACCAGAGACAGACAGGGGCTTCGCAGCCTTGCACGGCCACTGCACTGTGCCCTCTGAGGCGTGGGGCCGATGGTAATGTAGAGCAGGGCCTCCGAAACCCCGTATGGCCCACGGCCCCTTGAGTTACAGGGGGCGCAACTCAGAGTGCCCTTTGCTTCAGTGTTGCCCCAGTCCCTCCACGGCGGGGCAGAGCAGCTAGGGGGGGCCATGCTGCCAGCTGTGAGCCTCCAAGCCGGGGTCATGGGATGTGATACAGCTGGGTAGATATTACGGGTTGGGCTGGAGCTTGGGCTCTGGAGCCCCCCTCTCTGTAGGCTTCAGAGCCCCCCACTACAGCCATTGCTTTCCATGTCCACTGAAGGTTGGACAAGAAACCGTCTTAATCTGCAGCAAGGGAGATTTAGGTTTGATAGTAGGAAAAACGTTCTGACTCCAAGGCTAGTTCAGCTCTGGAACAGGCTTCCCAGGGAGGCTGTGGAATCCCCGTCACTGGAGGGTTTAAGCACAGGCTGGGCTAGGGTCACTGGGCCTGGACTCGATGGCCTCTCGAGGGCCCTACTGATCTCTGATTTTATGCTGAATTAGCTGGTCAGCATTTGGCTCCCACTGCCTGAGAACAAAGGCAGCGGAGCCCCGAGTAGCCGTGCCAGGAGCCTCTAGCTGTGCTGGCGGGAGCCCATTCCAGGAGGCAGGAAGGAGCAGTCACCAAGAACCTCACCACCACAAAGCCTGGGGGAAAAGACAGAGCCTCTCCTCCTAGCAGCTGGGTGTGAAGCACATTCCCCTCCTCCCACCCATCTCAGAAACAGCAAGGGGACAGTGCTGGTGGGGGCCTGTCCTTCAATTCTGGGGGGACCTGGGCCTCACCCCTGCTTATAACCGTCGCCTCCATGGCTGCCCTGTGGAATCCAACTGGAGCTTGCTGGCTGCTTCTCACCAGTCCTTTACCTGTCTCCTACAGAGCCCCGTTCTGCCAGGGGGACCACCATGTTCTGTAAGGTGACCTGTGACCCTTGGCTCTGCACAAGGCCAGGCAGTGTGGCCACAGTTGGTTCTTGGTGTGATGCTGGCAGACCAGGTCTGATCAGGGCCACAGGCCAATTCACTTGTGTATTAGTCCAAATAAAATGAGTGTAAATGTAGGAGTGTGTTCAGGTGTGAAAACTAGTGGAATGTTACTTGTATTATTTTCACTTATCTGTTCCTGTTACAGTGTAATAGCAAACATCTACATTGTGTACACCTCTGTAACTTAATAACCCATCAAAGAAATCTTGTGAAATGCTAAAGAAGGAGTTAAGGACTTTAACAGAAAATGCTAATTTCAAAGCAAGTGGCCATTATGTCTGATGGTTCAAGGTCAAAAGATTAAGTGCATTCCCCACTCTCCATCACCAAAGGAAAAGCCCACAGGGGAACAGACTTGTCTTCTGTCAGAAGATATAAGAATGGATTCAGGGAAAGATCCTTCATGTCTGGACTGTTTGGACTCTTACAGGGAAGTGTACTGGATGCAAAGCAGAGATCCCCAGAGACAATCTGGGTTCCCTGAAAGACTTTGGGGAAACCGGCAGTTTATTACATCACTGGCACCATTTGGAGTTACAAACTGTGACTCACCTGTGCATATATTTTACCTGCTTTAACCTCAATAACTCTCATTTCCCTTTCCTAGCTAGTTTACTATAGAATTGGCTGCCAGCCTTGTCTTTGGTGTAAGATCTGGAGTACCAGTTGATCTGGGGGTGACTGGTCTCTTGGGACTGGGAGAAACCTGATGTGATGTGGTTTTGGATTTAAAGAATCTTTTATCACAAAGTTGAGCTTGCCTGGGTGGCAAGACAGACTGGAGAGTCTAAGGGGACTGTCTGTGGGTAGGTCTATACTTACCTGCCGGGTCGACTAGACGCGATAGTTCGAACTCCGAACGCGCTCCCGTCGACTCCGGAACTCCACCACTGCGGCGTCTGGATGGATAAGAAGTTTGAACTAAGGTAGTTCGACTTCAGCTACGCTATTCGCGTAGCTGAAGTCGCGTACCTTAGTTCGACCCCCCACCCTAGTGTAGACCAGGCCTGTGATTCCATGGTGAACAGTTCCTCACCTCACACACACGCCCCCCTCTGGAGCTGGAGGGAGCTGCTCTGTGGCAGGAGGGCTGTGTGGATGGTTGTTCTCTGAGGGAGGCATGGACATGGCTCCATGGGTGGTTAGGGAGCAACACCCCTTCCCCCAGCGATACCAGTGCAACAGAGGACAGGGATCGGTCCCGGAACGTCTCAGATTTAATGATCTCCTTGGAGGCCATTTGATATCAGCCTGTAGGTACCATGGCCCATTACAGTATCATGAGCACCCTTTGCCCCAAACTCCCAGCCCTTAACATCAAACCAAAGTCCATTTCCTGTTAAAGCCGCAGTGGCTCATCGGGGAATCAGGATCCAGCTGAGATTCCCAGTCCCTAGTCAGGAACCCTCTGCCTCAGCTCAGCTCGTAAAAGCTTTGGCTTCCCTCGGCGGTGCCCAAAGCCTCCTTAAACTGAGAGACCACTCGCCCAAAGTGCGAGCCCTCCCAGAACACTTTGCCACACTGGGTGCAACAGTAGAAGTAAGATAGGTCCGCTTTGCCCAGCACCCCAGGCGGGATGGCTGCTAGCTGAAGGGAGGCACCTGTGGCCAGCGTCAGGGTCTCCACATTGAGGCCTGACTCCTCTAGCCACTGGCAGTTTGGATTATAAACTGGCTGCGGGGAGTCGGATTCTGAGGTGTCAGATGCTGGGTTTGTCTCTTGTTTCTCTTCAGACTTTACCAGCCAATCTGTGGAAACAGGAGAGAACAAACAGACACTGAATACTGAGTAACAAGTGTGATGAGCTGGGTTGGTGCTCAACAACCTCCCCGCATGTGACCTTTACTCTAGGTTAATCAGCCACCCAAGGAACCAGGACTGCGGGGAGAGGGCTGGGAAGTCCGTAAGCCTTTCCGATTCTGGGCTGCTGCATGGGCCGCCTGCAACTCTGGAGGCTGCTTTCAGGGTCTGTCTCTCCTGCAGTCAGGGGTGTGACTGCAGCACGGGCGGATGCCCCCAAGCTGGCTTTGATCTAGCTAGCTCTGATAACAACAGCAGTGAAGCCACAGCAGCATGGACTAGCTGCTTGAATACATATCCAGAGTCCTGGCTGGCCCTGTCCACATTGCAAGGGAATGTGCAGGCAGGCATAGCCATGCTAGCTTTACTCTAACTGGCCTGGGTAAATACAGTAGTGAAGATAAGGTGGCGCAGGCTTCAGAGCAGGGTAGAAACCCAAATATGTGCCCAGGGTCCTGGTAGGCTTGTGATGTGATTGGTAGCCCAGGCTAAAGCCCTTGCCACCAATGCTAGCCTGGCTAAGATGACCTGTGCTACATCACACCTTCCCTTGCAGTGTAGACATAGCTTACGTGTAGGGCCCCATGTAAATCACAATTTCATGGAGGGCACAGAAATTGTGGTAATGCCTCCAAACCATGATATTTACAATATATTTTAAATGGAAACTGTCTACAATGAAGTATATAACAGAAGAGATGACCTCAGCTTACAGTGCTGTGCACATGCAGGGGCAATCCCTGGAATGAGGAACAAGCGAAGCGACTAATGATGCTTAACTTTAATTCACAAATAAAACAGAAATAAATGAACATTTAGGGGATTGCAGATGTTTGTGTTTGCTGCAGATTTTAGTTGTAAAAAATCATTGACATTCAATTGTAAAATTCATTCCATGCATTCGCCTTGAAATTGATTAACTTTACTTGTAAACTTCGTTCTGGAAACTCTGTGAAATTCAAGATTTTTGCCATTTACACTGCTGTGAATTTTCTAAAAAAATAAATTGTGACTCAGCCAGGGTGTCAGTTACAGCAGCCTCTCTGGTGCTGGTTCCATAAAGGAGAACAGCTGTAGGCATGGGCACTGCTTCCTAGGCACTGGCTCCACCTCCCGCATGCTCCTGCCCAGGGGGAAGTGTAGGGTGTGTGCCCACAGCAGTGCCTACGCCAAAGGAATTCTCCCTTGGCCTCAATGGCAAGCAGGGGCCAGAGTATCATCTGCAGCTGCTCTATACTGTCTGGTATTGGGGAACTCTGCTGATTGCTATGGCCAAATGAGGACACACAGAGCCCCCAAGTTAAGCTTCAGCAATTGCTGCTCATCCAGGCGGCCTGCAGCCATGTCACTTTGGGTTGCCTGGATGTGCTTGGATAAGAAACCACGAAGGAAAACGCAGGTCCTCGTGATCAGAGGCAGGGTCTCTACTGAACCAATGGCAAAATGTGTTGCTGTGGGTCGAGTGCTCATGGCAGTGCTGTCTGTTATGTGTACTTTGAAACGGAGGTCCAAACAATTGGAGCTCATTAAATATCAGATTGCACATTCCACAAGAGGAGGGATATTAACTAATGTCTTGGATAAATGCCAGTTTGGGCAATACATTCTGTAATTCCCTCTAAAGTGTATGCGGATATGGTATCCTTCACTGATATGAGATGTTGTGTAGTTGCTGTGTACTTTCAAACTGCTGTGGCACTCCACCCCAGAGGTGGCTGCATTTCAAAGGTCACAGACAGAGAGAGAAAGCAGAAAGATTGCAAAGTATTTTGTGATCTGTGAGGATGAAAGGAGCTGTGGAAATGTTAGATATCATATGAATAGTTATCCGGATTAGTGATCAGCTTTGGAAAAGTAATTCACTCAGTTATCCTCTACACTGGATTGTTCTAGATTCAGGTCCTAAAGGCATCGGGCACTAGATGGTTTAGGGGTTGTGTTTTGCAGAAACCTAGAATTGGAGCACAGTTATGCAGCCCTCTTGTTCTTCTCCTCTGCCCCCCAACAACAAGGTGATGTTTGTTCTGAGGTGAAAGAAGCCAAAGAGACATGCTCCTCTGATTCCAGATGAGGTGATCCTGCATGGCTAGCTCCCTGGGGAGTTCAGTTTGTGCACCTGTTCCCGGCAGGCAGCTTTGGCTGGGCACTTCCTAGAATCCCATTGTGGGCACAGGGACCGATGCCAACAAAGCTACACCACCTATTGGTTTTTTGGCACTGCAGTGCAGGTTCTCATTGCCGAGGGCATGGCTGGGTCCAGGAGGCAAAAGTCCAAGACTGACTTGACTGTCATCCCTCAGGAAGTCTGGCAGAAAGTGACGCAGGAAGGCGGACTGAGTATATTAGCAGCGGCTGATTCATCCTTGGCATGGGGAGCTCTCTTGCCTAGACAAAAGTTATACAACAAAAGGCAACTTACATCTATCTAGTATGACATCATTGGGGCTGTTCCTCTCCAGGGCACGAGAGCTCCGTCAGGAGGTGTCTCAATGTTCCAGGGAGTGCAATAGAGTAATACAGGAATTGTCCTTAGCTCTTCAGCTCTGGATCTCAAAGCACTCTGCACAGAGCACTCTGTGCCATTGGCAAGTGATGAAGTGACCTGCCTGAGGTCACAAAGCAGAGCTGGGACTGACTCCTGGGCCAGCTACTCCTCCACTGGCCCATAATGCCCCGCGTGGGTGGAGACTGGAATTCAAACACAAGGCAGTGTCACCGGGGAAAAATCCTAGGGTTGAAACCAGGAGGGTTCTAGAGGCGTATGTAATATGTTCTGCAGAAATGGCTCTGAAATCCTTTGGGGATAAATTCTGTTCTGTCTCCTGGGAGCCACAGCCCAGGTGGGGGTGGGGAGTTTTAAATCACGTTTACACCCTCCAGCGTCTGTGCTGCTGTGAGGACTGCATGGCTGCTAAAGCAGCCCCAGGGACAGCCAAGAATCCCCCTGGCCCCAGCACTCAGTGCACTGATACTCCCCCTGCTGAGCCCAGCGTGCCCTAAGCCAGAAGCTTGGGGGGTGGGGGGCTGTGCCCAGCTGGAGGAATCTTTCCCCTGCCTCTTCCAGCTCCCTCTGTGGCCCAGGAATGCCCCAGAGCGGCATGCAGGAGTGGAGCAGAATCAGCTCTGTGGAAGGTCCAGACGCGGGTCCGTCCTTCGGGCTGCTTAACCCTTGCTTAGAGTCCATGGCAGGGAGAGTTCTTGATTGCCTGCCCCACAGCGCTGGGTGACCCTGCAGGGAAAGATGAAGGGCCACTGTGCAAAACTGTGTTTCAGCTCCCACCGTGCTGTGCTCGGGCCCCATTCAACAGAGATGTATTCCCAAGCCAGGGGCGCTGCTAAGCATATGCCGAGTGCCTGGCTATGTAGTGCCTGTACCATGTGTACGCAGGAGGCTGTGAATTGCTATCAGACCAGAGGCTGGGTGGTCAAAGCACACGGCTGGCACTCAAGGGCCCAGGTGCCTGGTTCCAACTCCGACAGAGCTGACCTTGGAGAAGCCAATTCCTCTTTTGTGTCTCAGTTTCTCCATCTGTAAAACTGGTGTAATAATCCCTCCCTCCCTATCCCACAATGGCATTCAGAGGCTTCACAAATTCATGTATAAAGTACATTCAGATCCTTCGATGGAAGGTGCTGGAGAAGGATCCAGTACTATTATTCTAAAATAACAGGGGTTTCTCAGCACGTGCCTATTATCCTGGCCCCAAGGTATGTGAGAGTCACGACAGACAGAGCTACCATGTTAGCAGATACATTTTAAAACGTCTAAGCACCCTGTGACCAGCTCCAAGCCCTGCTGATCAGGAAGACGGGAATGCCCTGGGAATGTATTATATGCCTTTTCTAACATCCCAGGTGGGATCGCTTTCCTAAACTATCCGACCACCACAGAAAGGAAACAAAGAACAGGGTAAATGTGATGACAGACCCTGACCAAAATGTAAAGACATGAGGGCTGTCACTCAAACCAACACCACCCAGGAAGATTTCAGGACACAGTCTATGGCTGTCTTAAGACACCCCCAGTTCAAGTCCATCCATGGAGTCGTTAAGTCAAGGCCGGATGTCTTTTGAAGGGAGCCATGTGCTGTTAAATTCAGTGCAGGAGTCACTAGGGCAGTTCTCTGACCGGTGCTATGCAGGAGCTCAGCCTAGATGATCACAATGGTCCCTTCTGGCTTTAAAATCTGCAAATCTAGGTAGGGACTTTTCAGATTATTTTGCCTGTTTGACAAGGGGCAGGCAAAGCCGAGGGAGGCACCGATTCCCCAGGCCAGAAGAGACCACTGTGAACAACTAGACAGAGCTCCTGCACAGCACAGGCCAGAGACCTGCCCCAGAGTCATTCCTACAGCAGAACTTTTAGAAAAACATCCAGTCTTTGATTTTAAAACTGCCAGTGATGGAGAATCCACTAGGACCTTGGTAAGTGGTTCTAGTGGTTAATTACTCTGACTATTAAACATTTCCCCCTTATTTCCAGTCTGAAACACAGAGTGACTGTGTGACCCAGGACAAGTGATTACTGCCCTGGGCCTCTCTTCTGCAGGATGGAGAGAATAATCCTTCCTTTCTCCTGCCCACCCTTTTTCTGTCCTGCCAATTTAGATTGTAAGCTCCTGGGGGTGGAGACTGGCTCTCACTATGTATCTGTGCAGCACCCAGCACGACGGGGCCTTGTACCTTGGCTGGAGCCAGTCTAAATGCTACTGTAATACCAATAATCAGGGGTCACCCAATGAAATTAACAGGCAGCAGGTTTAAAATAAACAAAAGGAAGAACTGCTCACACAACGCTCAGTCAACCTGTGGAATGCATTGCCAGGGGATGCTGTGCAGGCCAAGGCTATAACAGGGTTCAAAAAAGAACTAGGTAAATTGATGGAGAATAGGTCCATCAATGGCTATTAGCCAAGATGGTCAGGGACGTAATCCCACGCTCTGGGTTTCCTAAGCCTCTGCCAGATGCTGGTACTGGATGACAGGGGATGGATCACTCGATAATTGTCCTGTTCTGTTCATTCCCTCTGAAGCACCTGGCTCTGGCCAGTGTCAGAAGACAGGATAGGGGCTAGATGGACCATTGGTCTGGCCCAGTATGGCTGTTCTTATATTCTAATAATGACCAATAATAATGATAACCTCAAACACAGCAGTGTGGAGCCCCCAGCAGTATCGCGCTGGGCTGAGGACACCTGAGCGAATCACTGATTTTCAGGTCAGTGGCTGAACTCAAAAATAAAATAAAAAAAAAGACAAACTGAATTTTGGTCTGTTTGTCTCACTGAAATGAAAACCCACAAAAATGTCATTTGGGCTGAACGAGACAACATCTCAAAGTGTACGATCTGCCAAAAAAATCCACCAGCTCTAGTGCTGGGGTGTGGAAAAATCCCCTGGTTTGCCCTACGGTACTGCCCCCCTTCTGTCTTTGACAATGCATGTCCAGCCCTGAAATGCTTCAATACAATCACCCCTTTCTGTTCTTTTCTTCTCTGAAGGTACCAAGGTGTCATGGCTGGGCTTTACTGAGAGTCCCTTGAGCTTTTGTGCTCTTCCAGGAATGCCTGGCATTTCCCCCTCTCTTTGGAAATCTCCCTGTCTGTCAGCCCTGGTGCAGCTCTGCGAGCTCTCAGCCACGGGGCCTTCACAACTAGGGTGACCAGAGGCCTTATTTTATAGGGACAGTCCTGATATTTGGGGCTTTTTCTTATATAGGCTCCTATTACCACCCACCCTCTGTCCCAATTTTTCACACTTGCTGTCTGGTCACCCTATTCCCATCTCTCCCACCGGCATAGTGGATAGTGTGTGGGATTTAAAAAAAATTCTTCAAGGCACCTTGTAAAGCGTGAAGTACCAACCCCCGCCCGGCCACACTCCCCTTCCCCTGTGGGATGGGGCTGTTGGGGGGGGGGGGTCATGTTACAAAGAAAAGGAGAGAAAGGCTTGTGACACCCAGCATTTTGCCTTTCGATCGGCCCCAGCCCCCTCTTAATTGTGGTGCTTCAATGGGTTGAAAATGCAACATCACTTCAAAGTAACAATTTTTCAATGGGAGCTTGTAAAGCTACTCCCCCCCCCAATGGAATTCGGTTCAAAGGCTTTTGAAGATGCCTGTGTCCCTGTGGCAGTCTGTCTGAAAAGGCCACTGGGAGCCAGTAAGCAGGGTGCCAACTCGGCAAACAATCTTAGAAAAAAGTCACAGTGAAAAGGTCATCTCCGTGGTGGCTATGGAGAGAAAGGGGCTGGGGGAGGAGAGGGGAAGATTTCTTTAAGGAGGGATTTTTCTCCCCACTCCTTTCCTAAAGCAGGGTAAATGTGGTGCCTTATCTTGTGAGAGTGCTAAAATCCACAGCATGGCTCCAAGCTGGGGCGCCCACACAGGGAATTCTGGTTTCCAGCGATCATGTGCTGCTGCGCTGGGGCCTCTGGGAATGCAGCGTGCACAGAAACAAAGAGCCACACCTTGACTGCAGGGCAAACTGGCTGGACCCGGGCACACGCGCGTGCACGCGCACGGGCACCTTTCACAGTTCAAAGGCAGAGGACAGCTCATTGTGAGCCCCATTCGTGCTGCAATCTCCTTGGCACTGTGCATTGCTGACGCCCCGCCAGACAAGGCTGCAAATGGACGGTCTGTGGTGGGCGTGCAGCAGTGTGGCTGAGGGTGCTGGCGCCTGCTATGTATCTGGGACAGCTGTCTAAGCCCTGCGGCGAATCCCAGCGCAGAGCACTGAGACCAAGCAATGGCCAGGGGGCCTGGGAGGCCGAAGGGAGCCAAGAGCGTCATTACAACATCCCAGGAGATTCTTACAGCTGCATTTTCAAGGGACCTGCCTGTAACCAGCCATGCCAGTGCCTGGATTCCCACTGCCACCCTCTGAGGGGCAGAAATGAATTTTGTTCCCTATCAAATCAATTAGAAACGCCTCTTGGGAACTAATAATCCCATTACAAAACATCTTTAAATTAAAAAGGCCTTTTCCTCCCCTCCTCCTTCCCCCCCGCCCGCCGGGATCACTCTGGGACGACGGAGTCCAACAGCCCTTGTGCAAAGGGATTTCTGACATTTTATTCTGTATAGCCAACCAAGGGCTTCTCCCTGCTTTGAACACCTCAAAAGTGCGCTAAAAGCAGGGGTGGAATTGGGGAGTCCCAAGTAGAGCTATTCGTCCAAACTCCTCCCACAAACCAAGCTCCGCCCACTGGAGCTGCGAAAATGAGATGCTACAGACAGCACAGGGTGCACAGATCTTCACAATATGCATGCCCTTCCCCCACGCTCTTTGTGCCACAACTGCCGTGGCATTGGCAATGCTGACTTTCCCCTCAGGACACAGGTCACCTCGTGAGACTCTCTTGGGCACTGGCTGGCAGACGCCTTCACGCACACCCACTGATGTGGGTCTCATTACCCCACTGCGCACAGCAACCAAACGTCTGCTGTCCAAACTCAACCGTGCTGGCTCAGCCTAGGAAACTGAATCAGCCAAGCGATGGCCATGTCCTATGCCCATGAAAAAAGAGAAACTGACAGGACCTGAAATCCTCATTTCCCTCCAATCTTTATCTAAGAGTCTTCCCCCAGTCATCTCTGCCAGGGCTGCGACCTGGTGCTTGGGTTCCAGGATCCAAATGCAGCTGCAGCGGCTGCTCTGACACTTAGCAGCAGCAGTAAATATTTATGAGGGTAGCACTGGAACGACGGGACAGTCTCCATGACGGCAGGTGTTGCTAGTGCCGTAGAATCCAGATTAGCCAAACTGCCAGAGTGGCTCTGCTATTGGGAGGCAGTAAGTGGATCACAAAGAGACTGTGGGAGGGCTGGAAGAGTGGCACTCCAGCTTCCTGCGTCCCACTGTAACAATCTTCATGGCCTATTGCAGGGCCTCGCTTTCACACTGGCAGCAGTGCTTCATCCCACGCCACTTCAGGGGAAATGGGACTTCTTGCCGGTTGTGACACACCCAGTGCTGGAGGGAGTCAACTAATCTCCATGAAGAGGAGTTGGGGCTCTGGAGAGAGGGACATGTCTACACCTTGTGAGGACAGCTGAATGCCCAGGCAGCTCGGAGGCCGTGAGGGGTAAAAAGAAAGGTGGTTACTGTATTGTTACTGAGGAGGTTCCTTCTTGGGGAAATGAAGCCGCCCAGACAGGGGAAACAATGCTGGTGGCAATCCAACTTGGAGTGTGAGGGGGTGCTTCTCTGACCTGCTTTCTCCCCGAATGAATGCTCCCCACCTGGACAAACACATAAATAACAACCCCCTCTCACTGTTCAGCTCCAGATCCCAAAGCACTCTGCTGCGTGTGTGTGTGTGTGGGGGGGCATCATTAAGTCCATTTTACAGACAGGGCAACCAGGCCCTGTGAGGTTAAGTAACTTGCAAGTGAGTGTCAGAGCTGGGACCACCAGACCCCAGAGCCCTGACTCCTATCCCATGCTCTTTGCCCTCTGTGTAAAGTGGTGGCTAATGAGGAGCCAGGTTGGAGGCTGGCCCAGCTTGAGGGGGATTTGTCTGGGAGACGGAGGACTGGCAGGGGGAGAGCTGGTGATCAGCAGCACTGAATTCTCCCTACAGACCGTGGCACATTCTACCCACCCTCGTTAAGGATGCCAGTGGAAGGCATGAGCTGACCAGTCCCTGCAATGTCCTTTATTCACTACAGGGCACTCGGCAGAGCCAGGTCCTGGCGAGCCTGCGTGATCCCCCACACACCAGCACTGAGTTGGGCACAGGGCTGGGGAATTCCTCGTGAGAAGAGCAATGGGCCAGAAGCAGGGGAAAGGTGGTTTTCAAGGATGGGGTTTTTTAATGGGGTTTGCTCCTCCATCACTTAGGCATTTTGAAAGCCCCACCCTTAAATGTTTGCTTAGGGCAAACAATGTTAGAAACCGCGCTTTAAAAAGACTCTCCATATGTCGTGTGAGTTCCAGGCCGGGTTAGGAGGCTCTCCCAACTTGGACCCTGTCAGAGGGTATTAACATAGTCTCACTTGGGATGCTAATGCCACCCCAGCAAAGGGTCCATCTCCTGTTCTCTTCTCGTATAGGCCCACCTGTGGCAGACAGCCTGCATTCCTGCTGGGCACCAATGCTCTTGTGTCTGTACTGGCTGGGGAGCAGCAGCAGCAGGTCCCTAGGGAAGTGTGATCCTTGAGGAATAATGGACACCTGCCATATCCTGAGACACACAACGTTCTGCCAGGAGGTTCTGACATGCTCACAGCCACGCCCGGCTCTCAGGGCTGTCACCGTGAGCACTTCCCTCACGCTGGCATTATACTCCCCTGTCATTTGGCAATTAAGAGCTAGGTGTTCTGAAGAAAGCACTTGTCATAAAGACTTTGCACAAGTCTGAAAACACACCCGGGAGCATTCTTGGAGGACAAAGGTCCATGGGAAACCTTCCCTTGGTGAGAGATGGCTCCTGATAAGGGAAGTTACGAGCCTGAGAAACACACTCTATTACAGGGAACTGAAGATGCCTGATTATCTTTTCCTTCCAGATAACTGTGATAAGTAAAGGACAAAGGACTCTGGATTGTGCAACCAGTTCAACACAGGAGGGGCCAAGTTCTTAGGGCTTTCTCGGAGCTGGGTAGGACGGAGATTGGGAGCTAAGCCCTGTGCCCCCCTTTGCTCTGCTGATGCAAAGCAACAAGGCAAAAACTGGCATGAAGCAATCCAAGACTCTCCTTGCTCTCTATAGGGCTTCATGGAAGGGAAAGGGATCCTGTTGGATTCTCTGCCTTCCCCCCAGCCTCCCCAGCAAGCCTGTCTGGCACCTCCTGCCCCCAGTAAGTGAGCACAATGTTTTGTTTTGCTGGGTTTTACTCTTGCATCAGCAAAGGATACAGTTGGCTCTTGCTTATTCTCTGCTCCCCATCAGTATAATACTGATGTGATGTCTGCACGCTCTGGGAATCCCTGCCTACTACCTGTCAGCGTATCTGCACCATGGGAGAGGGAAGGGGGCTGACAGACATTTCTGCTGAACATCCAGCCTCTGAGACAGCTCTAGGTCTATCCCCAGCTCTGCCCCTGACCTGTTTTCCGGGGCAGGGACTCTCTCACTGTGTGTGTACAGCGCCTGGCACAGTTCAATGCCATTACTATTTGACATTTATATTGTGGTAGTACCTAGAGGTCTAAAACAGGCCTGGACCACATTGTGCTAGGTGCTGTATAAACCTATAGGAAAAAATGGGGCCCCACTCTCATTTGGGGCCATTAGGTGAGCCTGTAATAAATAATAATAATTCAGAACAATATATTATGGTTATGGGGTTGCTCTTTCTAGTGTACACTCAACCTTGCATTAAATGCTTATCTTTCTGAGGCAGCTTGGTCTAACGGTTGAGTATGGGAGTGAAAATCAGGACTTCTGGCTTCTACCCCTGGCTCTGCCACTCACTGCCAGACCTCATGGAAGCTCCATTGCCTAACCGTGCCTCAGTTTCCCCATGTCCAAAGCAGGGATAATAGTGCTCACCCACTTTTGCAGTCTATGGGTGAAAAAAAGCTACGTGGCTCCTTCAGCTGGAGATCCCTGAGCACTGCTCCTTGGAGTCATTATCCTAAGCCCACTGCAAATGCTCATGGAAGTCTGGGTTGTGTTACTGCATGTTCATTCTTATGTGGCAATCGGATTGGCACAACATTCAATACGGAGGGCCAAAGTGCTGGGTCCTACGCCTTATAGTGGAGTGAGCCGAAGTAGCATGCAAGGGTCAGGCATGAGATTCTGTAGCCCTCTCATGAGACCTCAAGCCTGCCTTATTTTAAAGTGACAGCTCCAGCCCAGCTTCAAGTGTAATTAACTGAGGCTCTAAACAGACTGATAACTCTTTAGCTGCAGACTTGAGTCCATGGCTAAGGAGCTGTGGGGTTCACCAAGGTGTGAGGAAGTGTCGGTGAGTTTTGTGCATTGCCCTGGCAGCCCCTAGCCTCAGAATCACTGGCCTGGCCCCAGAGAGCTTTGGTGGAGAAGGGGGTGGGATGTAGAAAGACCCCAACTCTTCCCTGGGAGACATGGGGCTTAAACCTCAGCACAGAACAATTGATAGCTGCAACGCTTTCCCTGGTTGGCTGCTTCCTCCCCCCCTTCCTGAGATCACAGGCCACACCGCAGAGTGAAGGGCTGAGAAAATTCTCACGCTGTAATCAGCAGAGCAGTGAAGAGTGACCTTAAGAAGCTGTGGGGAGGAAGGGAAAGGAATACTGAGTCACTTCTGCAGGCAAGTGAGTGGGAAACGTGCTGAACAAACAGGTGTTCAGGGTCACAGCCAGGGGAGCGCTCCTGGGCTGTATACACAGCAGCCTATCTGCAGCAACCCCATCTTAACAGTCATTTTTCCCATGCTGTTCATGTGACACAAACAAGGATCCTTCATCCACCCTCTTGCCATTTGCACTGTCCCACGCCAAGGGTGCCTTTGGAGCTCATCACACTGCACAGTGCTGTGTTCACAACCACCAGACCTTTTAATGAACAGCCCTGGGTCTCTCCAGGGATTTATTCCCAGCTCTGCTGCTACACGGAGCAAAATCCGGGCGGAACGGAAGGCTCAGTAGCATCAGCTTGAGCCTGGCTCAGTGCAGGAATCTCAATCTTGACCTGCAGCATCCTCTGCTAGTCCAGTCCTGGGCCTCCACATCACATCAATCTTGAGATGAACTATCCCTGTTTGTCTAATGTCAGAGCGCCACAGCCTCTGCCAACACCCCTCAGTGCTGTCACACAACACCCCCAGCTAGTCCAGCCCGGGCTGCCCGGAGTTCTGGCAATGCCTGCCAGTCCTGACCTACAACTCCCCACCCCTCTGCCTGCCATGCCGCCCCCGGCTATTCCACATCTGGACAACCCTTCAGAAAAGACTCCCACCCCAGCCAAAGGAACTATGGCACAATATACAAGCGAGGTGGAAAAACACCCACTGCAGATGAGGACGAGGTCACCAAGCTTGTTTTGCTACTGACCTAGAGAGGATTGGAACCCGTTAGGAGTGAATGCCAAGTAGATGAACCCATTGTGAATCCCTGGGCCAAGAGCCTTAGCCACGATCTTCCATTTCACGTTGGGGTCACCATCACTGGTAGAGGAGAAGAGCCATGGTCTGCCACCTCCTCCTCCTCCCCCTGCAATCTCAGCCATCAGAATGAGGCCCCACAATGCACTGACTTCTCTCTCTGGGGCACACCCGTCAGAGGATGACAGCACCTTATGCAGCAGCTGCAGGGCGGATGCGGTAGCTCAGAGGACAGCCATCCCCAGCTGGGCCAACCATGGCAGTACAGTCAGATTTGTCACATGGCAGCCCTCTTCACTGGGCAGCAGGTGAGAGTCACACCCCTCTAGTGAGAGAGGCAGAAACCCAGTTCTGTTCTATTACAGCTGGTTGAGCTTGGGGGGCACAGATGAGTCTCTCAGAAAGGTCTGACCTATTTCCCTTCCATGGGCTTTCAGTGAAGCTGTGAGGAAGAGGGCGGTGGAGATCCAGTCAAAACGCAACAGAGTAAGTTATTATTGTTACAAGTGCTCTGCAGTTTGCTTACACTAGTGCATCACATAGATTCAGAACTTCATAGATTCCCAGGCCAGAAGGGATCATCTAGTCTGATCCCCTGCATAGCATAGGCCACAGAACATCCCCAAAACAATTCACTGTGAACTAGAGCAGCTCTTTTAGAAAAACAGCCAATCTTGCTACAGCGATGGAGAATCCACCATGACCCTGGGTAAGTGGTTCCAATGGTTAATTGCAGCTTCAACATGCTTTACAAGTCCTGGCTCATTGCACCTCCAGCCCCCTGTGAGGCAGGCCAGTATTATTCCCATTTTTCAGATAAGGAAACTGAGGCACAGAGCAATCAAGTGATTGACCTACGGGTAGCCAGCATCAGAGCTGGAATCTGCAGCTGGTTCCAGATTCCCAATCCCGTAGCTAAGCCACTTGACCACACATCTCATATGAGCAACTGCAAATCCTGAATGTGGCAACCTCTTGTGATGAAGATTGTAATGCAAGTTGGAAACACTGCACACCAGCTATCAGCTAAGACAAAAATTCTGCACACAACATCCCCAAATATTTGCACTCTGTTCTCAGATCTAGGATACCCGCTCTGCATGCTATGAAACAGCTGTGAGCTTGAGATCCAACACGTCAGCAACACATCCATCCCAGAGTGCCCATAGCCTGGCTCTGCACGGCTTTGCAATCAGGAATAGGGCATCCCAAGGTAACAGTCTGGTCCCTCTCATATGTCCTAGCTTGATAGATCTGATCCTCCACCGTTCTCTAGCTTGGAATGGCAAAAGGAGCCCTAGACTGCTTAGGAAAATCACAGGTGCAGTACGGAAACCGGACTCCCATTTGAAGGCCAGACAGGATCTGCTGATCATCTAGTCTGACCAACTACATAACTTAGGGCCTAGAATTTCTCCCATCAAATCCTTTATCAAGGCCATAACTCCTGCTGGAGCTAGAGCATGTTTTTAAAGGAAGAAGAATATCAAAGGCCATGAAAAGATGCTACTGGGAGGCAGAACAAGGCTGGCTGTTTGTGTTTGCTCCTGTTTTGTTGTGAAGCCATTACCAGAGCTTGCCAGAATGAAGACAGTCAGACATGAATGTTTCTAAGTGCATGACATAGATGGGACACAGCCCAGGCATGTCTACAAAAGTCGGCAAAAATAGTGACCATTTTTCACAAAAAAATTCAGATTTTTAATCTAAAGTGCCCAAGCATGGCCTGTGTCTGGGTTTTCACACTGTCTGATTTCTCCTGCTACAGCCCTACTAAGATATCAACGACCAGAGCTGGCCCCATTACAGTGAGACTAGGCAAGTAATATTTTTGATGTTCCCTGGCCTGGTTAGAATGACCTATGTGATGGTCTCCCACTCCACACTGTGGCTGAAACAAGGCTGGCCAGCTGATGGCATGTCAGAGCCCAGGCTCCGCTTTAGTGTCTCTGGAAACGTGGTGACCTAGGTGCGGACATGTGTTGCCTGGCCCACGTTGCCCCATTAAGGACCCCGTTCCATCCCATGTAATTTTTAGGTATCTTATCATTTCAGTCTTGTTTTTGCAAAATCATTTTTGCAGCAGAATCCTCCCCAGTGACATTCTTGGGGTTCATAGCGATGGGGTGGGGTGCAGCACAAAACTAAGGGAAGGCACAGCTCCGTGAGCCTGTGACACCAACTCACAAACCCAAAACTGACTTGCTCATTGTTTCCCCTGTGTCATGGGTGCATAAACCACCCCTGGGAAAGCTGTGGGGCCCACCATGCTGGGAATTCCATCTGAGGCAGTTCTGTTTGGGCTTGTGAGCAATTTCTGGAAAATCTGGATAAGCCCTAAACCGACTGGATTGGAAAATGTGCCCAAACCTTGGGAAACCTGTACAAAGCCCAAGGTAAAAATTCAAATGAGTTATTATACAATGATTAATCGTCCATTAATAACACACAAGCCCGGCCATAAAAAGGAATGGAAACAAGTCAAACAGAACGGCACAGAAAAATCCCTTCCTAGAGACGTATCCAACATGGCAAGCACCAAGAGGTTCTTGTCATTCACCGCCAGGACCTCCCCCAAAAGTGATCAGCCTTAGCAAATGGCCTTTTGCAGCTTCAGGCCCATCTGGGTGCAGAGGACCAAAACCGTGCTAGCTGCAGCCTTCAGTTGCATTTCAGTCCCTCGGGCATGCTCTCCATCCATATGTGACTCACACAGATAGTTGCTTTGGCATCACATACTCCATTATCTCACTGTTCAGTCCCATAGCTGAAAACATCTGAGGAGACAGTCCCCAGCCTTGCTTGGAGAGACTGGACGGGATGCATGGGTTATTGTGGAGAAACTGGAGATCATTCTCCTTCCAAGTAACTGTGGGATGCAAAGGGATGGAGTGGCTGCTTTGTGCTGCACTGTCAGCATAATCTGGCTACAACCACAACCCAAGAAATATTGCCCCAGTGCAAAGGTGACTTTGCAGTGACACAGAGCTAATGCCGCATGCCCTCTCTGGTCCTAAAATCTATGAATCAAGCTTCCCCTAAAATCTCTCAGCCAGAATTGCTGGCATGTGATTCAGATTGTTGGCTTAGCAAAGTGAGGTCCTATGCTCAACTCAGTGGCCTTTCTCTGCCTGCCTACCTGCCTGTCCGGATGTAATGCAATAACTTTTGGACACAGCATCTGATCAGCTCCAAAATTTCAGGCATGTTCTAGGCATAGGTGCTGGAACTAGGGTGCTGTGGGTGCTCTCGCACCCTCTGGCTTGAAGTGGTTTCCATTGTATTCAGGGTTTACAGTTTGGTTCCATGGCTCTCAGCACCCTCACTCTACAATTTGTTCCAGCACCACTGGTTCTAGGAATCACTGTGCAGAACCTATCGATTGCAATAAAAAACAGAAAAGCAGATCTCCCAGACAGAAAAAAATAAAATAAGAATGGAAAGAAGGGGGGGCACAGTACGGGGGAGGGGCACCTAGGGGACACACAGAGCCCCTGGTACCTGGAACACACATAGAGCTCTGGCATGGGGAGGAATGGGGGACCCAGGCATGAGGAGAGAGCGAATGGGGGGCACAGAACATGGCACATGTGTGGGTCAATGGTATGAGGGAGGGGACACACAAAGTGGTTGCAGGGAGTCCCTGAAAGAGGGGGAGGGGAGGACACAGGGAGTTTGGTGGGGGAGAACGGGGGAATGCAGTAAGCCCCAGGTGTGTGCAATGAGCTCAGCTGGCAGAAGCAATGACCTGTGAGACTCTCTAGTCACATCCCATTCCCTGTGCATTGTGCTCTGGAGAGAAAGGGGCACCTATCACAGCATTTCTGCTTTCCCATCCAGGACTTGCGGGGAGGGACAGCTCAGTGTTTTGCGCATTGGCCTGCTAAACCCAGGGTTGTGAGTTCAATCCTTGAGGGGGCCATTTGGGGAACTGGGGCAAAAAATCTATCTGGGGATTGGTCCTGCTTTGAGCAGCAGGTTGGACTAGATACCTCCTGAGATTCTATGACTCTGAAACAGGCTGGGCCAGTCTTGGGCTACCGTGGAACAGGAACAGCTCTCAGCACGGAAAGCTCTGATAGGACAATTCCCCCCAGCCAGGCACAGTACTGGGAATGGCAGTCACACATCTACTGCATCTTCCCTTCAGCCCAAAGGTCCTTGCACTTAATCAATAGTAAATCCTTTGCATTTATAGCGCTCCAAATGGTTCACAAAATACAGGAATGATCGTTGTCTACACCCTACACAGACAGGGAAACTGAGGGAAGGCCAGGTTAAGTGGCTTGCTTAAGGTTATGCTGCAGGTCAGTGGCAGATCCAGCAATGGACTCAGATCTCCAGACTACTATTCCAGTGCACTGCCCACTGCACCACACTGCCTCTGTGTCACTCACTGAAATGCTGCCACAACTGGGGTGAAGCATGGCAGCTGTAGCCAACACCAGACCAGAGCAGACTCAGACAGAAAATGAAGAATACCTCCCCACCATGTCTCTAAGGGCAGTTCTAGTTAGACTGTAATCACTCCAGCTGCAATCTGACCCAGTTTAAGAGTAGCCATGGAGGCAGCATATGGGGCATTAGAGACACTAGCAATGAGAAGCCACTTTGCAGCCTGTGGTTGACACAGTTTGCAGAGAGTTAGATGGGGAAGTCCTTAGACTGTAACTAATGCACCTACGGGAAATCACTACACCCAGCGTTCAAAACAGCCCTCTCCACCCAGAGGACGAATTCTTCATCCTAATCATAGTGCAAAGGCAAAGAATCAGCGTGGCTGGACTACTATAGCTGTGCTTAGAGGTCCTGGAGTTTTGCTGATCAGGGTCTTTGTTTGCAAGCTCAGAAGGGCCTTGTCTATGGTGCAAGTCCATGGCAAACCTACACCAGGTCTGGAAATGCTCTTTGCTGGCTGAGCCTGATTCCCTGGCACCCCGCACCCTGTGCAGTCAGGTACACCAGCACAAAGGGGGGTGAAAGACTCTGAGTCTGATCTGGTAAAGTTTTACATGCTGCACCACAAGGTGCAGACTGGAGAATCAGACCCTTCCTGTCTACAAAGGGCTAGAATATTGTCTGTCTGGGCTGGGTTTTTCCAAAGGGGGAGCTAGCCCCCCAACTCCCATTGGCTTTGAGTTGGGTGCCTAACTCCTTTTGGAAAGCCCAGCTGTAGTTCTTGGTGCAACATTTATATTTTATGGAGCTGCAATCTCTGTACAAAGAATCTGGAAATGAGTCCTTCAATTAAAAAGGCCACACAAATAACAACGGGCTTTAGGAACGGCTCCTGCTACTATCTTCACAATACCCAGCTGCATGGAAATTACTGGGGAGAAGAGATGATCGAGGAATTGCAACATAGTGTTGACTTCACCTATTGCACCTCTGCACCTGAACACTGTCTACACACCAATACGATTGTGCGGGTCTAAAACCTTGTAACTTATTTTTGCACTGAAGTCAAATGACCAACAAATCACACACACAAAAAAGCTGCTATAAAATGTCCGCTTTAAGCACAATCATCATCCCTGTTATTAGGGCTGGCCTCTCAGCTGGTGTGTACTGACATCAGTGCCCTGCATCTGATGGAGCTACACTGATTTACCCCACCCGAGGAACTGGCCCACAGAGCCTCAGGTGGCTGAGATGTTTTACAAATTAGGAGTTGGTCCTTGGGCTATTGTAAATCCTGCCGACAGAGTGCAAAGGTGCTCCCAGTGCAGGAATACAGTCCACTCACCAGCTCAGGCAGGAACGCAACCCCCTGGCCAGGCTGCATTAACCTGTTAGGTGCCCACTCAGTTACCTGCATTATCTTCCTCTGTTAAGAGTCCACTGAGCTGCATCAGTTGCTTCATTTGGTCTTTGGAGATCTTCAAGTATTTGTCACAATTACACAACTGGCAAAAGGAAGAGAGAGGAAGATTAGCAAGAGGGTGGTAGCTGAGTCCTCTGCCGCTCTATAGCACCTTCTGTCCAAGGATCTCACTGCATTTTGCAAACCAATGAATTCAGCCTCACAATGGCCCTCTGAGGTTGGTCAGCATCATCAGCATGTTACATCTGGGGAACCTGTGGCACGGGGTCACAGACTGAGGCTGTGCCAGCACTAGGGTAGGACACAGATCTCTGGAGTCCCAGACTTTGACCCTCCTTCCTGTAGTAGAGGGCAATAGGGAAACCCACAAGAGAGTTACGAGATCGGGGGGAAAAAGCAACACCCCACCCCAACAATTGCTGCTCACACTGGCTATGCAGCCGGGGTGGCACTCCCAGCCTGCTGCCCGGGTCACCGGGCTGCCACACACTCCTCCAGTGACACTGCATCCCCAGACCAGCGTCAGCCACAGAGATGAGCTGTGCCCTGTGCCAGGCCTGCAGCAACATGCTGCCTGTGCTCACTTTGGGTTCTGCCATGGCATCCGCAGCCAGCTGGCTAGGTGGAATGTGAACTCTTAACCCTTCTCACAGTGCAGCCCCAGCCCAGGGATTTCAAGGGATCTGTTCAGGCTTCCCCAGAAGCCAGCCAGCTCCAAGAGAAGAGTGGGGTGTCTGTGTGGGTCTGGAGGGAGGTAGCTGGGGGAGGCACTCTGCCCCAGCTAGTCACTTACAGCTTCTGATCCACTCCTTGGCAAACCCAGTTTATAGCCTGAACTCTGGGTCAAAGTCTCAAGAGAAAAACTAGCTGCCCAGCTTTATTGTGTAACGCTCCCATAAAGAATAATGGACTGAGATGCCCATTAAAAGCCCATGATAGGGCTTATTCATTAAGAGCCCATAACTTAACATGGCAAATCCAGCAGTGCTCTCTAGGAATCTCCATCCTGCCCCCCCAAGAAATGAATGCCTTCACCCTTTCATGGCTAGCCAACTCCAGCCCCGCTCAGCACTGGGAGGACAGACACCTGCTGCTTCGTACCCTGGGGTACAGCTCGCGCAGCTGGGACCTGGATGCTGCCATAAAGCACCAGAAGCTGAGACTGTCTGTAAATGTCAGCAGGACCCCAAGAGCCTGAGTTACAGCTTTGAAACTCACTCTTTGCCTCTCCCTATTTGCATAAACAGGCACAGAACTGAAAAGCTTGCTGAGGTAATGAGCTTTCTGAATGGGGCACCGTTGCCTTGCAAATCACTCCTCTGGGACAGATTTTACTTATCACGAGTAACACACATGGACCTACATTCTCCAAAATGACTAGTGATTTAGGGGTCCCAATCTGAGACATCTTAAAGGGGCCTGGTTTTCAGAAAGTGCTGAGCACTGTGAAAATCGGACCCCTTCCTAGCGTGCCGGGGTTGGGCCTCAGGAAGTGAACACCACCGGGTCCCTCTGCCAAGACTCCTAGCACTGACACTGGAGGAAAAAATATTTCTCTCTCTTTTCCAGTAGGATGCGACTACAGGTAAAAATCCTGGCACAAGTGAAGTCAATGCTCAATCTCCCACTGACCTCAATGGGGCGTGGATTTCGCCCAGGGCCTTCAGTAGCGCTCTGTCGCATCAGTTTCACTATTCTCCCTTGTACTGGCAGTTAGTGTAGGTCTTCCACACAGCAAAAGGGGGAGAGAGAATCTATTTAAAACTCAGGACGATGTGACTAATGCCACAAAAATGTACAGGGGGACTCGGGTGTGATTCCTCAAGTGTCCTGTAACTCACTAAAAATCCCCACAGGACTAGGCTTCAGGTCGACCAGTCCCTTGAAAGAGCTGCAGCCAAGGCAAGTGATTAGAATGGTGCATGTCTTTTAAATGCAGCGAGTTACCTGCAGGGGCGGCTCTATGTTCTTTGCTGCCCCAAGCATGGCAGTCAGGCGGCGTTTCTGTGGGTGATCTGCCGGTCCTGCGTCTTCAGCGAAGCTGCGGGACCGGCGGACCTCCTGCAGGCATGCTGCCAAGGGCAGCCTGACTCCCACCCTCACGTGACTGGCACGCCGCCCCCCATGCTTGCCGCCCCAGGCACGAGCTTGCTGTGTTGGTGCCTGGAGCCGCCCCTGGTTACCTCGTTGGGGTCTGATCCAAAGTCTACTGTAGGAAGTGAGAGTCTCACTGACTTCAAAGGGCTTTGGATCAGATCTTTAGCACTTTTGATATGTTTGTGGAGCACTAACTGGATGTGGCAGAGAGGTCACAGCCGGGGGCTATGGTTCCCCTTCCCCATAAGTGGGAGAATTAGAGAGGAAAGTGGGACAACTATTGGTTAGAAAAAAATATACAACCACAAGCAGGGAGGGATGGGGCAGAGCTGTCCCCAGTCTGGGCAATAACTTGGCAGTCAGGCACTCCAAGAAATGACTGCAAATGACGCAGCCTGTAAAAGATCTCTGCCTTCTGCTCTCTGAAGCTGCACCTCAAGCAAAGCCTGAGACAGCGGGTAACACGGAAAGCCCCAGAGACGGCCATGCAATCGGAGATGAAAACTCTTCAGAGAACTCACTTTCCACGCACTGTGGCAAATGCTTTGAGTTCTCTGATCAGCCACTTCCTTCCAGCCCTGCATGGCTGTTTTGCAGAGTACAAGGTGCCCTGAATGCAGTCACATCAATTTCCCCCATCCCCTCCTCAGTGCATGGGTCTTGCCACATGGCTGGATCAGATTAGACTGGCTTGGAATCCAGCAGCAACCAAAACCTTTGCAAAGGAAGGAGAATGCCCCCAGGGTTGCTGGCCCATTGAACTGTGCTGTACAGGGAGGGCTGGAAGGAAGTCTCCCCTCAGACCTTGCTTATGCCCTTCAGTTGGAAAGCTGATTAGGTTATTATAATTTTAAGGCCAGATTCTGGGATTCTCCCTGGGTGGGGGAGAGAGGAAGCAGGGAGCTCCCTTGCACACCTGGTCCGTGACAAAGCTCTCACTGACTAACCCCAAGTGAGTGCACTGGGGAAGTCAGATGCCCCAAAGGGGGTGTGGCTGAGTAAGGATGGCACCGGGGCCACACCCCTTTCTGCACCAGCTAGTGGCTCAAAAAGGAGTGTGGGAACCACACCTCTGTGCCCTGGAGGCCTGGTGCAGGGAGCCTCCCACCCACTGCCAGTGTTGGGGGCTCCCCAAACCTCTCCCTACCGTGGCAGTGACTCTAGGGACCATGATAATGGCCTTGGTTTGCAAAGCTACCCAGGGTATTATCCACTGAACCCAGAGCTGTGGGAAGGGAAGAGTGCAGCCCCAGACTGCTCCTTGGGGATAACCACAGAACAGCCTGACAGGCAAGCGCTCTGCAGACGTGAGGCCTTGTATGGACTCCAATGCACACAACCTGCCAGTGCCCTGCAGCTTCGTCTCTTGTCGGCAGGCTCAGACAATGCTGTCAGCCAGTGGCCACAGGGCCTGAGAGAGCAGCACATGGACGACCTAGGCATAGCCTGGGGCCAGCTGAGGTGATGCGGCAGGAAGAGGAGCTCACTTTGAGGAGCTTGCAGGGGTATTAACCTGTCCAGCCATCGGAGGTCTCTGCCCTCCAGCCAGCCAGGTAGTGGACAGCCTTGGACTCAGCACTGATCTGCGACTCTCAGATTACAACAGTGTTATGAAATGCTGGCTTCCCATTCTGCCTGGTCCCCTCTTCTCAGGCAGGGCCTGACCACCCTTCAATACCTCCAAGCCAGCCTGCAACAGATCACTCTGCCTGGCATGAAGGCAAAGGCCACAGAGGAATGACAGCTTACAGAGCCCAGCGAATCCTGTCTCCTACACAACAAGGGCAGAGGAGGGCGCATCACCACAGTGCTTAACCCACGGCTCTAGTTCCTCATTCAACACTTGCTCACAATCTAGGACCTGCTCCTGATATTTAAGGCCTTCAACGGACTCAGGCCTAGCTACAACCAGAGATGGGAGGGGCCAGGGAAAAACAGAAACTTGGGAGGGAGGCGGGGGGACATTTTTTCCGTTTTTTTCAGAGGCCTAGTATGGAAGAACTGGACATTTTGGGACAAATGTAAAAGAAGCTGTTATATAAAATATTTTCTCTCAGAATGAGCAGTGAAAGGACTTTTAGAGTAATGTTGAAAACAATGTTCCTGCTGCCCTTCTGATGCTTTCTAACACTGGTAAGTATTGAAAATGAAGATACGTTAGGAATTACAGTATTAGAAGTAAAGAAAGTTTAGTTTTGATAAGCAAGTAACTACTGCAGATATTTCAATCTTCCCCAGAATTTGGGGGTGGGGGGGTTCTGAAAACCCCCAGAAACACACATTTCTTTTCTATGCCTTCAAAATTTTCTGAAATTTTACATCCCTAGTAATAGCACCTCAGAGACTGCTGCTTCATCTGTGACCCAACTGCTCTCCAGGGGGCTCTGCCGATGATACGGTTTGTGGGGCAGGATATTCTCAGGGAAAGGCCCTCAGCTGTGGAACTTCACACCAATGGAAATCAGATTGGACTCGAACCAGACTCCACTTACACTCCGTGTAAGACCTCCCTTTTCACGCAGCCTGATCCCAACAACTAGGGCTGGCTTGGCAATGAGGATGGAGAAAGGAGACAGAATAAGCGAAAGAAGGAAATCTAAGTAATGACACCTGATTCCGAGAGCACAGGGGAGAAAAGAGACCTATGCAGGCTAGTGTCACTAAGTATTCAGAGCCTACATACAGTACTTCATTAGCGAGAGAGTGAGATAGAAACATGGTGATGATAGACAGACAGACAGACAGACTTAATAGCCGCCTCCCCTCCTAAGTACAGTTCTAAATCAACAATTCCAGGATCACTTTTTGATGCCACACGATTTGCAAGCTGTCAGCACACATGGGAAGAGGGACCCTGCAATTTGATTCCTCATTTCTTGTTATATGCTCTGTATTAAAACATGAGGCTTCCCAATTGTTCCAGTTCTCAGATGCTGCAGAACAAGCAGCTTTCGTTCCTTTCCCAAGCATTCATTTCCCTGAAAACCTGCACAGGCTCGTTGCTTTTGGGGTTGGGTTTTTTTTGTTCGTTTTTTGGACATTTTCATGGAATGGATCTGGTGCAGTGGATGATGCCCAAGTGACTGTCCACAGCAGTAGGAACACAAATGGTCAGACGTGACCCAGAGCTCCTGCCGCAGTCTGAGAAACACACAGCCCAGGGAGGGAGTGGTGCCGTTGCAGCTGGTTGGAAAAGGGCAAAAATGCTTTGCAAAAAATTTAAGGAAACATTTTCAAATTCACCTAAATGATGTAGGAGCCTGAGCCCCGTTTTCCAATGTTACCTAAACCCCACAGATTTTCAGTGGCACTTAGGCTCCAAATGCCCATAGCACTTTTGAAAATGGTGCTTTGGCTCCTAGGTCATTTAGACCCAGATCCTCAAAGGTATTTATGCTCCTAACATCTATGGATTTCACTGGGCCAATCTGGGCCATAGGCACTTTGGAAATGTTACCCTTAATCAATATTTCTCTGTCTTTTCTTTCTTGACATTTCAAGAAATGTTGGCCAACTCAGGCACCAGCAAATGCATGGGGAGCGTGAGAGCTAAGTGTGCTCATGATTACCAACAGGAGCAAAATCTAGGTCCAGCTCTGGGCCAGGTGAGAAATGCCTGCAAGTCTCCCATTCCAAGGAACCAGGTCTGCCCACTGAAAACAAACATTTCTCCTTCACTCTCTTTTTAAAAGACTCAACCAATGAAAAAGTGACAGCGAATGCGCTCTTCCGAAACACCAGGAACTCAGGGGGGAACCTGGTTGGGAGAACCAGAATTCTCAGAGAAGCCAGGTCTGCACTATGAAGAATCACGAGGGAGGAGTCACTTCTGATTTCCCGAGGAACAAAACATAAGGCAGAGTTAAATTATAACTTCAGGAGGTTATCGGATCTGATCTTCTCAGGGTTTAACTGTCTTGAGTAAACACAGACCTTAACTCTCATGATTGTCTTACTTTTCATTTGCGTGCCACTCCTGCATTTTAACTGCATCTCTTCAAGGTGTAACCATGCTAGGGCTTAGACAGAAACTCTGAAATGCTTCTGCACAACTTGCAGGTGAGGTTGAGATGGGGCCAATTTACTGAAATGCCCTGAAAAATGTTTGGGAAAAACAGGTGCATTTTTGGCCACAGGGGAAGAGACTGTTTTTCTTTTCATTGAACATGAGCTCCGTCTGCACGGCAGCTGGGAATCGACGTGGACTCCCATCAGTATTTCCCATCTCTGAGGCCATATGAAATGCTGATTTCCAAGCTCTTGATAACAGAAGCTCTGGGCTGACTGAAGGTTAGTTAGGGTTTACTGTCTGAAGCTCAGCTCCTGCACTGTGCAAGATCAGGGCTTATGATAATCTCCAGAATCTCCAAGAGCAGAGACCTACTGCAGCTTCTTTCCCGAGAAGTTCAGGAGCCCCTCAAACCAGTTCACTCCCCTCTACCCTCCTTATTGCTCTGACACTCCTGGGTATGACACTGGGGTCCATTTACACATAATGGAGACCTGTTCTCCCACTCATGGGTTGGAGGCAAGTCCTCTCCTAATTCTCATGAATTTTATTGTGAGTTAGGCCCATCACTGGCTCCTCCCTGCCGTGGGCGAGCAGACCCCTTTGTGGGGAGGTTCTACAGCCTTCTCACGTATGCATCTCCTGCCTTTGCACACTCCACTTGCACGGGAGACTGCTGGAGCAAGGCCTCTTTTGGTTGATGCTGCCCCCTACAGGCTAGGAAATTTTCTCCTGGGCAAGATTTGCATTTGATGCTGAACAGAGCTACAAAGGCTGCTGCTCTGCAGGGCACCTGTGACTTACCTAAGGTCCTTGTATGTCTCACAAGCCGCCTTGGGACATCTGGCATGGAAGGTGCCTTATAAATTGTATTGGATTGCAACACAGCAGACAAAGGTGAATTGGCCGCATTTATTGCATTCCCTTCCTTGTCACACAAGCAGCTCAGGAAGCTTATGCCAAAGTCTGCACGAGGCAGCCTCCCTCACTATACAGCTCCCAGCTCCATCCAGAAGGAAAGAGCACCTTGTTTGATTTGTTCAGAAGGGATTACAAGGTGACTGAGCCAGATCTGTGCCTGGGAGAGCAAACAGTCAGGCTTCTGGGTGTGTTTTCCATCGATCAGTATCATTCTTCCAGAACACGGAGTGCCCCAAGTGCACACAGCACTGCACAAACATGGATAAGGAAACGTTCCCTGCCCCGAAGAGCTGCCAGTTTAAATCAGACAAGCAAACCTAAGCCATTCCACAGGTGAGGAACGCAGGGGAGGGTGGTGTACATCTAGAAAAAAGGAGATGAGGTGCTCAGAAAGGAGGCGAGATAAAGGCTCTTGGCAGACGAGTGAGAGAGAGTCTTGCAGGCGTACGGGGCAGTGTGATGGCAGCCATGGGCCTGAGGTTGGAAGAGGAGACAAAGGAGGAGGAAGGGGACAGGGCTGGGAAGAGGCCAGATCTCCTGGCTCCCAGCCCAGTGCACTGTCTACTTGTTCATCCCAGCACTTGCTGGTCCCTGCTGTTAATAGTCTCAATAAGAGGCCAAGGGCTGGATAGGCCATGGAGGAGTAACTTCCTTCCGGACTCAAGAAGTGGTCAGACCTGAAACACATTGGTGGGAGGAGGCGGCTGATGTTCCTGTTGTGAGGATATGCACAGACCGGCCATCTCTAGATTACAAAATCACATTAGCAATGATTCCGGCTGTTCAGAATGAAATCTCGCCTCGCTGTTTGGCAATGGACTAGGACTCCTGGGTTCTATCCCCAGCTTGGCCACAGATCAACTGGGTGACCTGGTGTGGCCTATAGGGGGAATAAGGTTTATCTCCTAGTCCTAGACCCTCTCTTGCTATAAGGCTACCCTCCCTTCTGCGACACCCCCACCGCCCGAGCCTTTAATGCCATGACCAACAAAGCCATCACCAGGCCCCAGCTCCCAAAGGAGTGGGGCAGGCACAGCAGACATATAACCACTTAGGGGCAAAGACAATTAGTCATCATAAACATTTCAATGAAAATGGTTTTAATATCCCCCCTAAACATGGTGGAACTCATCGAACGGTGCGGGCAACCCCCCGTCAGGAACACTGCCCCGATCAGAGCTCACCAGCCATCTCCCGTAAAGGGGTGAGATGAGCCTGTTGGGGTGGGAGGGGCAGACAGCTGCACTGGCAATGTTCTCCCAGAGCAGCCTTCTCAGCCTGAGCTCTGCTAATGGGGAGTTTTAAAGGGGTACTGGTGGGGAAGGAATGAGCCTCTCGATGGGAAAAGGACTGACTTCCCCCTCCTTGCATACGTCTGTTTTCCCTGGACCTGTTGTGCTAGGTTAGAAAAAAAACAGGGCACAGAAAAGGTGGTGCAGATATAATTAAAGCCAAAATTCATGGGAACATTCTTCAGCCCTTAATGATGATGACACAGCTAACACGAGACCTGCAATTCCGATGGGAAAATATTCAGAGGGGTTGAGACAGCTAAGGCGGAATACAACTGCCTGGTCACATGACTCTCCTCAGCCAATGGGACTGGGAAGGGGTTGCATTTGAACAGGGGCTGTCGAGCAGTTCATCAGGTAGCAAAGGGAGAGACAATGTCTCCTTTGGAGCAGCAGCGAGAGGGCATCAGTCAGAGCTGCCTGAGCGTGAGTGATGGGCTGGAGTTCAGCCTGGAGAGCTGCTTGGCTTCCCGGCACACGACACCTGCTAGAGCTTGCAGCTGCTTCAGGAGCCTCTGCAACAGCCGCACACAGCGATGAGCTGACCTGCTGACTCCAAACCCCTGACACATGCCCAGCGAATGGGCAGGAGCAGGGCAGCCAATGGCTCACCTCTTCCTCCATGCAAAACATCTCAGGTGAAGTTAATGCCCCATAAACACAAGCCCCTATAAAGCAGGGAGCGCATCATCTCCCCAGGCACCCCAGCCCTGTCCTGGGGGCTCTGGGAGCTCTCTACTCAGATGGCTGCCAGCTACTGTTAACTGGATGTTGTTCCACGGGCCGAGGGCAGACGGCAGGGGATCGATACCCTGTGGCGATTGCCAGCTGGGGCTGGCTTCACTTTGCTGATCTGAAGGTGAAAAACTCTGCCCCAAACCCCGCAGGTCTCCAGAAACACAGGGCTCCGGGTCTGGGACATGTGAGTAGAGCAGTGCCTAGAGAGAGAGGGCTGGCACCAAGCATGGGCAGAGAAATGCCGGTCGCCGCAGAGCCTTTATTCCAGGTGAGCACACAGCAGAGGAGGAGCCCTCCCTTTCTCACGCTAGGGCAGCCCTTGCCAGCTCATGCTTAGTCACCGGCAAATCCCAGGCTAGCTTCGTTCTGCCCCCTGTGAAATGGATCTTGGCTGCGCCCCTGCTGAGGCAATCCCAGACCTCGGGAGCCGTGGCAGGTGTGTGTTCCCACGGCAGCCCTGCTTCCAGCTGCCAATTGCTAGGCACAAAGGCTGAGCAGAGTGCACAGCACTAGTCCCAGCGGGCACAGGAATCAGGCACCTCATGCATGGCCTGTCTGCCTGACAAGGGCTAGGTCAGAAGCCGGGAAAGCCAAGTTTCCTGGCTTGGAAGGTGATTTTGGGGGAATGAATAATTTCCCAGCTCATTAGAAAGAGAAAAAATAGGGGTGACAGCCTTCCCCTCTGCCCCACCACAGCCTCTCAGCCTCCTCCTGTAGAAACTCCCCTTTTTTCAACCAAACCTGCTTCTCCTGACTGGCTTGCTCCATGATGTCAAAACTCAGTGTTTACGACACTGAGGTGCTGGCGAATGTGATGTCACCAACGCTGGATTGTGACACCACAGAGTGAGTCATGCAGGAGGAGTGGCTGTTTCCAGCCAGCTATCTTACAGACTCAGTGAGGATCTGGCCGTGTCACATGGTTAGTGTCTTTGCCTAGGCTGGCTGGAGCACGTCAGAGGTTCTTTAAGACCTCTGACTATGGCCACTGCTGTGAGCTCCCTGAAATCTGTTAGGACAGAGATCAAGTTGCAAGCATGCCCAGTGCAAACTAGAGATCTCCAGAAGTCTGAGCAGACTCAGTCAGAGCTGAATGCTGGGACTGCCCTGTTTAGTGCATACTGAATATGACACAGTTCAAAGGAATTAATGAGCCAAACTGAGCCAGGGGAAACACCCCCGATGGTCAGATTTTTTCGGTATATATTGGACAGGGAGGAGAATGCAGGTGAGGACGCCTTTGGAATGGCAGGACCAACTGGGTAGCTGGTTTGGTACTGGCTCTTCTGGATCCTGTTTGTGCAGAACGAAACCTACCTTCTCTCTCCCACCTGGGTGGGGAATTGACCCACAGGTTATTTCAGATAGGGAAGGTGATGCAAATCACAGATGATGTTCTTCCCTTCCCAGAGCTAAATGCCTGAACAAGTGACAGTTGAAACTTCAAAAAGCACCAAGCTTTGGATGCTCTGAGCTGGAATCCTGACAGTTTCAGTGAACTCTCCAGCTCCTCTCTGACTCACAAGGGAACAGCTCCTCTATCTGGGCTTTCATCTCAGCTCCAACCCAGGAAGCTGAGAAGCTTAATGAAAAACTTACAAGACACAACGTTAACAGCCAAACTTTCTGGAATTCTGCAAAGCTCCCAGGGGCCAGGGTGAGCTCAGCTGAAGTTCTGGGGGTTGGTTGGTTCATACTTAGGTCAAGGTTCTGGTGGTTCATATTTTAACAATCCGACAATGGCCGTCTCAAGCATTGAACTCACAACCCTGGGTTTGGCAAGCCAATGCCCCAACCACTGAGCTATCCCTCCCCCACTGAATATGAGAACCTGGTTTGGCTGGATCTACACTGGTGAAGTGTCACCTCCTTGCTCCCCCTGGGACTTTCTGGCTTGGAAAACCCTCAGTAAGTCAAAAGAAATTGTAAATGTCAAATAAGTTTCCAAGTGCAATGAATTAACTCCTAGTAGCACCTGATGTCAGCGCAACACAACAGGGGTCTTTTACTCAGCATATCTCTTTTCCTACTCACTTCCCAATCTCTTCCATTCCTTTCCTTCCCCATCATCACTATATGGCTGAGACAGATGCAATCTGGTGGAGTGATATGGAGAAAGGGCCACTCCCTGACGAATGCATTTTGCAGGTCTCATTTCAGCTGTTACAATCAATGGGCCTGCCGTTAAACACAGGGCCCTTGGCATCCAAAGCTTAATTCAGTTGTGTATCCAGATTAGAAAATTCACCAGAATGGAAATGAAGTGGACCTGAAAAGCTTGGCTAAGCTTCCTCATTCTAACAGCTCACCAGAGCAAACTGTCTTCCACTACCAGAGGCAATACAGGGAGAAGAACAAGGGTTTCTCTTGAGAGTTTGGTACTTCTGCTCCTGCTCAAAAGCAGGAAGTGTAGAGACATGGGGAAAATTAAGTCAAAAAACGGGTAACAAGATTTTACAAATTTCAAATAAAGGTTTGCGTTTTGGTTTGGTCTCAGTTTGGGTTGAAGGTTTGTGCCTGGTTTTATTTGAACTATATTGGTTTGCCCAGCCCCGTGTGTGTGCGAGTGTGTTTGTTTATTAGTGTCGGTGTATGAAAGCGTGTGTGTGTGTACCATTGTGTATATTTTCCATCACTCTTTTCCCAAGGTTTCAGCTCCTCCTTGTGACATACACAGTTCAGACAATCCCATCTTGTTCTCATAAGCTCACTGGGCCTGATTCCTGCTGCCACCATGCACCTTGTGGGGTCATTTACACCAGTGTAAATGATGTCTGCAAGTGCAGAGGAGGGAGAGTCAGCCTATGGACAGCCACTCCTTCCCTTGGAGAGAATGGCCGTCACTCAGACACGGCTTCAGAGAACAACACATTTCTGAGCACCCTGAGGTGTCTCTATTTTCCCTTTGCACTAGGCAACTTTTATCTTGAGCTACTGACATCCTGGTAGCCGGGAATTCTACAGCTGATGTCAACATGTGGCACTCAGGCAAGATTTAATACCATCCCAGTGTAGGCAGCGGTGGGGCAGTGAAGAGATGGCATGCTCTTTGCTCTCGTTTTCTCTTGTTGCTTTTAAAATGATCTTACATCTTTCCATCCCCTCTCCCCTGAAGGAGCCCAACGTGCTCTACACTGACAGTCTACATCTGACTGATCAGAGATCACATGCAAGGCTTTGCTAGCTCACCACAGAAAAGCAGCAAAGATTTGACAGCACACAACAGCTCAAGTGAACCATTGAGGACAAACACTGATGAGCATTGTATCCTGTTTGTTTATATGACAGGGTGGCCTGTGAGAGCAAGGACCAGGATTCAGTGACCCAGGAGGTCCCTTAGTCCTAAATTAAATCTGCAGGGGGAATTTAGGGAGGCAGAATGTGACGTCCTAAGCTGGAATTTGGCCAGGACTAACATCCCTATTTGTTCAAGGAACGATGGTATTGTTATGACCGTAAGAGGCAGGTCCCTGCCTGTCACTGGGGAAATGGGAGAGGCAAGGGAAAGGGGGGTTGTGTTGGGGCAGTGGTACACTATTTACTGATTCATCAGCATCGCTTCCCCCACTGGCAACCAGGCGTTCCTTAGAGGTCTCTCATGCAAGTAC